>NC_135879.1:45185518-45737747 GCF_964194155.1 Cetorhinus maximus | reverse complement strand
TGTAACGCAGGAACATGGCCATAATTGAGGGACGTGTAACCCATCGACATGGCCACATATCAGGGACGTGTAGCCCAGGGACATGGCCACACATGAGGGACGTGTAAACCAGGCACATGGCCACAAATGTGGGACATATAACCCAGGAATATGGCCATAATTGTGGGACGTGTAACCCAAGGGCATGGCCACACATCAGGGACGTGTAGCCCAGGGACATGGCCACACATGAGGGACGTGTAACCCAGGGACATGGCCACACATTAGGGACGTGTAACCCAGGGACATGGCCACACATGATGGACGTGTAATCCAGGGACATGGCCACACATGAGGGACGTGTAACCCAGGGACATGGCCACACATGAGGGACGTGTAACCCAGGAACATGGCCGCACATGATGGACGTGTAACCCAGGGACATGGCCTCACATGAGGGACGTGTAACCCAGGGACATGGTCACACATGAGGGACGTGTATCCCAGGGACATGGCTACACATGAGGGACTTGTAACCGTGGACATGGCCACACCTCAGGGACGTGTAACCCATGGACATGGCCACTCATGAGGGACGTGTAACCCAGGCACATGGCCACACATCAGGGATGCGTAACCCAGGGACATGGGCACATATCAGGGACCTCTAACCCACGGACATGGCCAAAATTGAGGGACGTGTAACCCAAGGACATGGCCACACATCAGGTACGTGTAACCCAGGGACATGGCCACACATGAGGGACGTCTAACACCGGCACATGGCCACACATGAGGGACGTGTAACCCAGGGACATGGCCACACATGAGGGACGTGTAACCCAGGGACATGGCCACACATGAAGGACGTATAACCTAGGGACATGGCCACACATGAGGGACGTGTAACCCAGAGACATGCCCACAGATGAGGGATGTGTAACCCAGGGACATGGCCACACATGAGGGACGTGTAACCCAGGGACATGGCCATAATTGCGGGACCTGTAACCGAAGCATTTGGCCACACATCAGGGACGTGTAACCCAGGGACATGGCCACACATCAGGGTCGTGTAACGCAGGGACGTGCCCAGACATCAGGGACGTGTAACCCAGGGACATGGCAACACATCAGGGACGTGTAACCCAAGGACATGGCCAAACATCAGGAGCGTGTAACCCAGGGACATGGCCACACAGCAGGGTCGTGTAACGCAGGGACGTGCCCAGACATCAGGGACGTGTAACCCAGGGACATGGCCACATATCAGGGACGTGTAACCCAAGGACATGGCCACACATGAAGGACGTATAACCTAGGGACATGGCCACACATGAGGGACGTGTAACCCAGAGACATGGCCACACATGAGGGACGTGTAACCCAGGGACATGGCCACACATGAAGGACGTATAACCTAGGGACATGGCCACACATGAGGGACGTGTAACCCAGAGACATGCCCACAGATGAGGGATGTGTAACCCAGGGACATGGCCACACATGAGGGACGTGTAACCCAGGGACATGGCCACACATGAGGGACGTGTAACCCAGGGACATGGCCACACATGAGGGACGTGTAGCCCAGGGACATGGCCACACTTGAGGGACGTGTAACCCAGGGACATGGCCACACATGAGGGACATGTAACCCAGGGACATGGCCACACATGAGGGACGTGTAACCCAGGGACATGGCCGCACATGAGGGACGTGTAACCCAGGGACATGGCCACACATGAGGGACGTGTAACCCAGGGACATGGCCACACATGAGGGACGTGTAACCCAGGGACATGGCCACACATGAGGGACGTGTAACCCAGGGACATGGCCACGCATGATGGACGTGTAACCCTGGGACATGGCCACACATGAGGGACGTGTAACCCAGGGACATGGCCACACATGAGGGACGTGTAACCCAGGGACATGGCCACACATGATGGACGTGTAACCCAGGGACATGGCCACACATGAGCGACGTGTAACCCAGGGACATGGCCACACATCAGGGATGTGTAACCCAGGCACATGGCCACACATGAGTGACTTGTAACCCAGGGACATGGCCACACATCAGGGATGCATAACCCAGCGACATTGTCACATATCAGGGACATGTAACCCAGGAACATGGCCATAATTGAGTGACGTGTAACGCAAGTACATGGCCACACGTCAGGGACTTGTAGCCCAGGGACATGGTCACACATCAGGGACGTGTAGCCCAGGGACATGGCCACACATCAGGGACTTGTAACCCTGGGACATGGCTACACATCAGGGATGCATAACCCAGGGACATGGCCACATATCAGGGACGTGTAACCCAGAGACATGGCCACACATGAGGGACGTGTAACCCAGGGACATGGCCACACATGAAGGACGTATAACCTAGGGACATGGCCATACATGAGGGACGTGTAACCCAGAGACATGCCCACAGATGAGGGATGTGTAACCCAGGGAAATGGCCACACATGAAGGACGTGTAACCCAGGGACATGGCCACACATGAGGGACGTGCAACCCAGGGACATGGCCACACATGAGGGACGTGTAATCTGGGACATGGCCACACATGAGTGACGTGTAACCCAGGGACATGGCCACACATGAGGGACGTGTAACCCAGGGACATTGCTACACATGAGGGATATGTAACCCAGGGTCATGGCCACACATCAAGGACGTGTAACCCAAGGAAATGGACAAGCATGAGGGACCTGCAACCCAGGGACATTGCCATAATTGCGGGACCTGTAACCGAAGCACATGGCCACACATCAGGGACGTGTAACCCAGGGACATGGCCACACATCAGGGTCGTGTAACGCAGGGACATGCCCAGACATCAGGGACGTGTAACCCAGGGACATGGCAACACATCAGGGACGTGTAACCCAAGGACATGGCCAAACATCAGGAGCGTGTAACCCAGGGACATGGCCACACAGCAGGGTCGTGTAACGCAGGGACGTGCCCAGACATCAGGGACGTGTAACCCAGGGACATGGCCACATATCAGGGACGTGTAACCCAAGGACATGGCCACACATCAGGGACGTGTAACCCAGGGACATGGCCACTCATCAGGGATGCGTTACCCAGGGACATGGCCACATATCAGGGACCTGTAACCCAGGGACATGGCCTAAATTGAGGGACGTGTAACCCAAGGACATGGCAACACATGAGGGACGTGTAACCCAGGGACATGGCCACACATGAGGGACGTGTAACCCAGGGACATGGCCACACATGATGGACGTGTAATCCAGGGACATGGCCACACATGAGGGACGTGTAACCCAGGGACATGGCCACACATGAGGGACGTGTAACCCAGGGACATGGCCACACATGAGGGACGTGTAACCCAGGGACATGGCCACACATGAGGGACGTCTAACCCATGGACATGGCCACACATGAGGGACGTGTAACCCAGGGACATGGCCACACATGAGGGACGTGTAACCCAGGGACATGGCCACACATGAGGGACGTGTAACCCAGGCACATGGCCACACATCAGGGACTTGTAACCCAGGGACATGGCCACACATCAGGGATGCATACCCCAGGGACATTGTCACATATCAGGGACATGTAACCCAGGAACATGGCCATAATTGAGTGACGTGTAGCCCAGGGACATGGCCACACATCAGGGACGTGTAACCCAGGGTCATGGCCACACATCAGGGACTTGTAACCCAGGGACATGGCCACACATCAGGGATGCATAACCCAGGGACATGGCCACATATCAGGGACGTGTA
Organism: Cetorhinus maximus; assembly: GCF_964194155.1. Lineage (NCBI taxonomy): Eukaryota > Metazoa > Chordata > Chondrichthyes > Lamniformes > Cetorhinidae > Cetorhinus > Cetorhinus maximus. Next base: position 45,733,971 of record NC_135879.1, on the reverse strand, counting down.
ACCCAGAGACATGGCCACACATGAGGGACGTGTAACCCAGGGACATGGCCACACATGAGGGACGTATAACCTAGGGACATGGCCACACATGAGGGACGTGTAACCCAGAGACATGCCCACAGATGAGGGACGTATAACCCAGGCACATGGACACACATGAAGGACGTGTAACCCAGGGACATGGCCACACATGAGGGACGTGTAACCCAGGGACATGGCCACACATGAGGGACGTGTAATCAGGGACATGGCCACACATGAGTGACGTGTAACCCAGGGACATGGCCACACATGAGGGACGTGTAACCCAGGGACATGTCTACACATGAGGGATATGTAACCCAGGGTCATGGCCACACATCAAGGACGTGTAACCCAAGGAAATGGACAAACATGAGGGACCTGTAACCCAGGGACATTGCCATAATTGCGGGACCTGTAACCGAAGCACATGGCCACACATCAGGGACGTGTAACCCAGGGACATGGCCACACATCAGGGTCGTGTAACGCAGGGACATGCCCAGACATCAGGGACGTGTAACCCAGGGACATGGCAACACATCAGGGACGTGTAACCCAAGGACATGGCCAAACATCAGGAGCGTGTAACCCGGGGACATGGCCACACAGCAGGGTCGTGTAACGCAGGGACATGCCCAGACATCAGGGACGTGTAACCCAGGGACATGGCCACATATCAGGGACGTGTAACCCATGGACATGGCCACACATCAGGGACGTGTAACCCAAGGACATGGCCACACATCAGGGATGCGTAACCCAAGGACATGCCCACATATCAGGGACATGTAACCCGGGGACATGGCCATAATTGATGGACGTGTAACCCAAGGACATGGCCACAAATCAGGGACGTGTAACCCAGGGACATGACCACACCTGAGGGACGTGTAAACCCGGGATTTGGCCACACATGAGGGATGTGTTACCCAGGGACATGGCCACACATGAGGGACGTGTAACCCAGGGACATGGCCACACATGAGGGACGTGTAACCGAGGGACATGGCCACACATGAGGGACGTCTAACCCAGGGACATGGCCACACATGAGGGACGTGTAACCCAGGGACATGGCCACACTTGAGGGACGTGTAACCCAGGGACATGGCCACACATGAGGGACGTGTAACCCAGGGACATGGCCACACATGAGGGACGTGTAACCCAGGGACATGGCCACACATGAGGGACGTGTAACCCAGGGACATGGCCACACATTAGGGACGTGTAACCCAGGGACATGGCCACACATGATGGACGTGTAATCCAGGGACATGGCCACACATGAGGGACGTGTATCCCAGGGACATGGCCACACATGAGGGACGTGTAACCCAGGGACATGGCCACACATGAGGGACGTGTAACCCAGGGACATGGCCACACTTGAGGGACGTGTAACCCAGGGACATGGCCACACATGAGGGACGTGTAACCCAGGGACATGGCCACACATGAGGGACGTGTAACCCAGGGACATGGCCACACATGAGGGACGTGTAACCCAGGGACATGGCCGCACATTAGGGACGTGTAACCCAGGGACATGGCCACACATGATGGACGTGTAATCCAGGGACATGGCCACACATGAGGGACGTGTAACCCAGGGACATGGCCACACATGAGGGACGTGTAACCCAGGGACATGGCCACACATGATGGACGTGTAACCCAGGGACATGCCCACACATGGGGGACGTGTAACCCAGGGACATGGCCACACATGAGGGACGTGTAACCCAGGGACATGGCCACACATGAGGGACGTGTAACCCAGGGACATGGCCACACATCAGGGACGTGTAATCAGGGACATGGCCACACATGTGTGACGTGTAACCCAGGGACATGGCCACACATGAGGGATGTGTAACCCAGGGACATGGCTACACATGAGGGATATGTAACCCAGGGTCATGGCCACACATCAAGGACGTGTAACCCAAGGAAATGGACAAACATGAGGGACCTGTAACCCAGGGACATTGCCATAATTGCGGGACCTGTATTCGAAGCACATGGCCACACATCAGGGACATGTGACCCAGGGACATGGCCACACATCAGGGTCGTGTAACGCAGGGACATGCCCAGACATCAGGGACGTGTAACCCAGGGACATGGCAACACATCAGGGACGTGTAACCCAAGGACATGGCCAAACATCAGGAGCGTGTAACCCAGGGACATGGCCACACAGCAGGGTCGTGTAACCCAGGCACATGGCCACACATCAGGGATGCGTAACCCAGGGACATGGCCACATATCAGGGACGTGTAACCCAGGGACATGGCCATAATTGATGGACGTGTAACCCAAGGACATGGCCACAAATCAGGGACGTGTAACCCAGGGACATGGCCACACATGAGGGACGTGTAACCCAGGGACTTGGCCACACATGAGGGATGTGTAACCCAGGGACAAGGCCACACATGAGGTACGTGTAACCCAAGGACATGGCCACACATGAGGGACGTGTACCCCAGGGACATGGGCACACATGAGGGACGTCTAACCCAGAGACATGGCCACACATGAGGGACGTGTAACCCAGGGACATGGCCACACATCAGGGAATTGTAACCCAGTGACATGGCCACACATGAGGGACGTGTACCCTAGGGACATGGCCACACATGAGGGACGTGTAACACAGTGACATGGCCACACATGAGGGACTTGTAAACCAGGCACATGGCCACACATGAGGGACATGTAACCCAGCAACACGGCCATAATTGAGGGACGTGTAACCCAAGGACATGGCCACACATGAGGGACGTGTAACCCAGGGACATGGCCACACATGAGGGACGTGTAACCCAGGCACATGGCCACACATGATGGACGTGTAATCCAGGGACATGTCCACACATGATGGACGTGTAACCCAGGGACATGGCCACACATGAGGGACGTGTAGCCCAGTGACATGGCCACACATGAGGGACGTGTAACCCAGGAACATGGCCACACATGAGTGACGTGTAAACCAGGCACATGGCCACACATGTGGGACATATAACCCAGGAATATGGCCATAATTGAGGGACGTGTAACCCAAGGGCATGGCCACACATCAGGGACGTGTAGCCCACGGACATGGCCAAACATGAGGGACGTGTAACCCAGGGACATGGCCACACATGAGGGACGTGTAACCCAGTGATATGGCCACTCATGAGGGACGTGTAAACCAGGCACATGGCCACACATGAGGGACATGTAACCCAGCAACATGGCCATAATTGAGGGCCGTGTAACCCAAGGACATGGCCACACAACAGGGACGTGTAGCCCAGGGACATGGCCACAGATGAGGGACGTGTAACCCAGGGACATGGCCACACATGAGGGACGTGTAACCCAGGGACATGGCCACACATGATGGACGTGTAACCCAGGTACATGGCCACACATGAGGGACGTGTAGCCCAGGGACATGGCCACACTTGAGGGACGTGTAACCCAGGGACATGGCCACACATGAGGGACATGTAACCCAGGGACATGGCCACTCATGTGGGATGTGTAACCCAGGGACATGGCCGCACATGAGGGAAGTGTAACCCAGGGACATGGCAACACATGAGGGACGTGTAACCCAGGGACATGGCCACACATGATGGACGTGTAACCCAGGGACATGGCCACACATGAGAGACGTGTAACCCAGGGACATGGCCACACATGAGGGACGTGTAACCCAGGAACATGGCCGCACATGATGGACGTGTAACCCAGGGACATGGCCTCACATGAGGGACGTGTAACCCAGGGACATGGTCACACATGAGGGACGTGTAACCCAGGGACATGGCTACACATGAGGGACTTGTAACCCTGGGACATGGCCACACCTCAGGGACGTGTAACCCAGGGACATGGCCACTCATGAGGGACGTGTAACCCAGGCACATGGCCACACATCAGGGATGCGTAACCCAGGGACATGGCCACATATCAGGGAACTGTAACCCAGGGACATGGCCAAAATTGAGGGACGTGTAACCGAAGGTCATGGCCACACATCAGGGACGTGTAACCCAGGGACATGGCCACACATGAGGGACGTCTAACCCAGGGACATGGCCACACATGAGGGACGTGTAACCCAGGGAAATGGCCACACATGAGGGACGTGTAACCCAGGGAAGTGGCCACACATGAGGGACGTGTAACCCAGGGACATGGCCACACATGAGGCACGTGTAACCCAGGGACATGGCCACACATGAGGGACGTGTAGCCCAGGGACATGGCCACACTTGAGGGACGTGTAACCCAGGGACATGGCCACACATGAGGGACGTGTAGCCCAGTGACATGGCCACACATGAGGGACGTGTAACCCAGGAACATGGCCACACATGAGGGACGTGTAAACCAGGCACATGGCCACACATGTGCGACATATAACCCAGGAATATGGCCATAAGTGAGGGACGTGTAACCCAAGGGCATGGCCACACATCAGGGACGTGTAGCCCACGGACATGGCCAAACATGAGGGACGTGTAACCCAGGGACATGGCCACACATGAGGGACGTGTAACCCAGTGACATGGGCACACATGAGGGACGTGTAAACCAGGCACATGGCCACACATGAGGGACATGTAACCCAGCAACATGGCCATAATTGAGGGCCGTGTAACCCAAGGACATGGCCACACAACAGGGACGTGTAGCCCAGGGACATGGCCACACATGAGGGACGTGTAACCGAGGGACATGGCCACACATGAGGGACGTGTAACCCAGGGACATGGCCACACATGATGGACGTGTAACCCAGGGACATGGCCACACATGAGGGACGTGTAGCCCAGGGACATGGCCACACTTGAGGGACGTGTAACCCAGGGACATGGCCACACATGAGGGACATGAAACCCAGGGACATGGCCACACATGAGGGACGTGTAACCCAGGGACATGGCCGCACATGAGGGACGTGTAACCCAGGGACATAGCAACACATGAGGGACGTGTAACCCAGGGACATGGCCACACATGATGGACGTGTAACCCAGGGACATGGCCACACATGAGAGACGTGTAGCCCAGGGACATGGCCACACATGAGGGACGTGTAGCCCAGGAACATGGCCGCACATGATGGACGTGTAACCCAGGGACATGGCCTCACATGAGGGACGTGTAACCCAGGGACATGGCCACACATGAAGGACGTGTAACCCAGGGACATGGCTACACATGAGGGACTTGTAACCCTGGGACATGGCCACACTTCAAGGACGTGTAACCCAGGGACATGGCCACTCATGAGGGACGTGTAACCCAGGCACATGGCCACACATCAGGGATGCGTAACCCAGGGACATGGCCACATATCAGGGACCTGTAACCCAGGAACATGGCCAAAATTGAGGGACGTGTAACCCAAGGACATGGCCACACATCAGGGACGTGTAACCCAGGGACATGGCCACACATGTGGGACGTCTAACCCAGGGACATGGCCACACATGAGGGACGTGTAACCCAGGGACATGGCCACACATGAGGGACGTCTAACCCAGGGACATGGCCACACATGAGGGACGTCTAACCGAGGGACATGGCCACACATGAGGGACGTGTAACCCAGGGACATGGCCACACATCAGGGACGTGTAACCCAGGGACATGGCCACACATGAGGGACGTGTAACCCAGTGACATGGCCACACATGAGGGAAGTGTAAACCAGGCACATGGCCACACATGAGGGACATGTAACCCAGCAACATGGCCATAATTGAGGGACGTGTGACCCAAGGACATGGCCATACATCAGGGACGTGTAGCCCAGGGACATGGCCACACATGAGGGACGTGTAACCCAGGGACATGGCCACACATGAGGGACGTGTAACCCAGGGACATGACCACACATGAGGGATATGTAACCCAGGGACATGGTCGCACATGAGGGACTTGTAACCCTGGGACATGGCCACACCTCAGGGACGTGTAACCCAGGGACATGGCCACACATCAGGGACGTGTAACCCAGGCACATGGCCACACATCAGGGATGCGTAACCCAGGGACATGGCCACATATCAGGGACCTGTAACCCAGGGACATGGCCAAAATTGAGGGACGTGTAACCTTAACACATGGCCACACATCAGGGAAGTGTAACTAAGGGACATGGCCACACATGAGGGACATGTAACCCAGGGAAATGGCCACATATGAGGGACGTGTCACCCAGGGACATGGCCACACATGAGGGACGTCTAACCCAGGGACATGGCCACACATGAGGGACGTCTAACTGAGGGACATGGCCACTCATGAGGGACGTGTAACCCAGGGACATGGCCACACATCAGGGACGTGTAACCAAGGCACATGACCACACATCAGGGACTTGTAACCCAGGGACATGGCAACACATCAGGGATGCATAACCCAGGGACAAGGCCACATATCAGGGACATGTAACCCAGGAACATGGCCATAATTGAGGGACGTGTAACCCAAGGACATGGCCAAACATCAGGGACGTGAAGCCCAGGGACATGGCCACACATGAGGGACGTGTAACCCAGGGACATGGCCACACATGAGGGACGTGTAACCCAGCGACATGGCCACACATGAGGGACGTGTAACCCAGGGACATGGCCACACATGAGGGACTTATAACCCTGGGACATGGCCACACCTCAGGGACGTGAAACCCAGGGACATGGCCACACATCAGGGACTTGTAACCCAGGGACATGGCCACACATCAGGGATGCATAACCCAGGGACATGGCCACATATCATTGACATGTAACCCAGGAACATGGCCATAATTGAGGGACGTGTAACCCAAGTACATGGCCACACGTCAGGGACGTGTAGCCCAGGGACATGGCCACACATCAGGGACGTGTATCCAGGGACATGGCCACTCATCAAGGATGTGTAACCCAGGGACATGGCCACACATCCGGGATGCATTACCCAGGGGCATGTCCACATATCAGGGACATGTAACGCAGGAACATGGCCATAATTGAGGGACGTGTAGCCCATCGACATGGCCACATATCAGGGACGTGTAGCCCAGGGACATGGCCACACATGAGGGACGTGTAAACCAGGCACATGGCCACAAATGTGGGACATATAACCCAGGAATATGGCCATAATTGTGGGACGTGTAACCCAAGGGCATGGCCACACATCAGGGACGTGTAGCCCAGGGACATGGCCACACATGAGGGACGTGTAACCCAGGGACATGGCCACACATTAGGGACGTGTAACCCAGGGACATGGCCACACATGATGGACGTGTAATCCAGGGACATGGCCACACATGAGGGACGTGTAACCCAGGGACATGGCCACACATGAGGGACGTGTAACCCAGGAACATGGCCGCACATGATGGACGTGTAACCCAGGGACATGGCCTCACATGAGGGACGTGTAACCCAGGGACATGGTCACACATGAGGGACGTGTATCCCAGGGACATGGCTACACATGAGGGACTTGTAACCGTGGACATGGCCACACCTCAGGGACGTGTAACCCATGGACATGGCCACTCATGAGGGACGTGTAACCCAGGCACATGGCCACACATCAGGGATGCGTAACCCAGGGACATGGGCACATATCAGGGACCTCTAACCCACGGACATGGCCAAAATTGAGGGACGTGTAACCCAAGGACATGGCCACACATCAGGTACGTGTAACCCAGGGACATGGCCACACATGAGGGACGTCTAACACCGGCACATGGCCACACATGAGGGACGTGTAACCCAGGGACATGGCCACACATGAGGGACGTGTAACCCAGGGACATGGCCACACATGAAGGACGTATAACCTAGGGACATGGCCACACATGAGGGACGTGTAACCCAGAGACATGCCCACAGATGAGGGATGTGTAACCCAGGGACATGGCCACACATGAGGGACGTGTAACCCAGGGACATGGCCATAATTGCGGGACCTGTAACCGAAGCATTTGGCCACACATCAGGGACGTGTAACCCAGGGACATGGCCACACATCAGGGTCGTGTAACGCAGGGACGTGCCCAGACATCAGGGACGTGTAACCCAGGGACATGGCAACACATCAGGGACGTGTAACCCAAGGACATGGCCAAACATCAGGAGCGTGTAACCCAGGGACATGGCCACACAGCAGGGTCGTGTAACGCAGGGACGTGCCCAGACATCAGGGACGTGTAACCCAGGGACATGGCCACATATCAGGGACGTGTAACCCAAGGACATGGCCACACATGAAGGACGTATAACCTAGGGACATGGCCACACATGAGGGACGTGTAACCCAGAGACATGGCCACACATGAGGGACGTGTAACCCAGGGACATGGCCACACATGAAGGACGTATAACCTAGGGACATGGCCACACATGAGGGACGTGTAACCCAGAGACATGCCCACAGATGAGGGATGTGTAACCCAGGGAAATGGCCACACATGAAGGACGTGTAACCCAGGGACATGGCCACACATGAGGGACGTGTAACCCAGGGACATGGCCACACATGAGGGACGTGTAATCAGAGACATGGCCACACATGAGTGACGTGTAACCCAGGGACATGGCCACACATGAGGGACGTGTAACCCAGGGACATGTCTACACATGAGGGATATGTAACCCAGGGTCATGGCCACACATCAAGGACGTGTAACCCAAGGAAATGGACAAACATGAGGGACCTGTAACCCAGGGACATTGCCATAATTGCGGGACATGTAACCGAAGCATTTGGCCACACATCAGGGACGTGTAACCCAAGGACATGGCCAAACATCAGGGACGTGAAGCCCAGGGACATGGCCACACATGAGGGACGTGTAACCCAGGGACATGGCCACACATGAGGGACGTGTAACCCAGCGACATGGCCACACATGAGGGACGTGTAACCCAGGGACATGGCCACACATGAGGGACTTATAACCCTGGGACATGGCCACACCTCAGGGACGTGAAACCCAGGGACATGGCCACACATCAGGGACTTGTAACCCAGGGACATGGCCACACATCAGGGATGCATAACCCAGGGACATGGCCACATATCATTCACATGTAACCCAGGAACATGGCCATAATTGAGGGACGTGTAACCCAAGTACATGGCCACACGTCAGGGACGTGTAGCCCAGGGACATGGCCACACATCAGGGACGTGTATACAGGGACATGGCCACTCATCAAGGATGTGTAACCCAGGGACATGGCCATAATTGCGGGACCTGTAACCGAAGCATTTGGCCACACATCAGGGACGTGTAACCCAGGGACATGGCCACACATCAGGGTCGTGTAACGCAGGGACGTGCCCAGACATCAGGGACGTGTAACCCAGGGACATGGCAACACATCAGGGACGTGTAACCCAAGGACATGGCCAAACATCAGGAGCGTGTAACCCAGGGACATGGCCACACAGCAGGGTCGTGTAACGCAGGGACGTGCCCAGACATCAGGGACGTGTAACCCAGGGACATGGCCACATATCAGGGACGTGTAACCCAAGGACATGGCCACACATGAAGGACGTATAACCTAGGGACATGGCCACACATGAGGGACGTGTAACCCAGAGACATGGCCACACATGAGGGACGTGTAACCCAGGGACATGGCCACACATGAAGGACGTATAACCTAGGGACATGGCCACACATGAGGGACGTGTAACCCAGAGACATGCCCACAGATGAGGGATGTGTAACCCAGGGAAATGGCCACACATGAAGGACGTGTAACCCAGGGACATGGCCACACATGAGGGACGTGTAACCCAGGGACATGGCCACACATGAGGGACGTGTAATCAGAGACATGGCCACACATGAGTGACGTGTAACCCAGGGACATGGCCACACATGAGGGACGTGTAACCCAGGGACATGTCTACACATGAGGGATATGTAACCCAGGGTCATGGCCACACATCAAGGACATGTAACCCAAGGAAATGGACAAACATGAGGGACCTGTAACCCAGGGACATTGCCATAATTGCGGGACATGTAACCGAAGCATTTGGCCACACATCAGGGACGTGTAACCCAGGGACATGGCCACACATCAGGGTCGTGTAACGCAGGGACGTGCCCAGACATCAGGGACGTGTAACCCAGGGACATGGCAACACATCAGGGACGTGTAACCCAAGGACATGGCCAAACATCAGGAGCGTGTAACCCAGGGACATGGCCACACAGCAGGGTCGTGTAACGCAGGGACGTGCCCAGACATCAGGGACGTGTAACCCAGGGACATGGCCACATATCAGGGACGTGTAACCCATGGACATGGCCACACATCAGGGACGTGTAACCCAGGGACATGGCCACTCATCAGGGACGTGTAACCCAGGCACATGGACTCACATCAGGGATGCGTTACCCAGGGACATGGCCACATATCAGGGACCTGTAACCCAGGGACATGGCCTAAATTGAGGGACGTGTAACCCAAGGACATGGCCACACATGAGGGACGTGTAACCCAGGGACATGGCCACACATGAGGGACGTCTAACCCATGGACATGGCCACACATGAGGGACGTCTAACCCAGGGACATGGCCACACATGAGGGAAGTGTAACCCAGGGACATGGCCACACATCAGGGATGCATAACCCAGGGACATGGCCACATATCAGGGACGTGTAACCCAGAGACATGGCCACACATGAGGGACGTGTAACCCAGGGACATGGCCACACATGAGGGACGTATAACCTAGGGACATGGCCACACATGAGGGACGTGTAACCCAGAGACATGCCCACAGATGAGGGACGTGTAACCCAGGCACATGGCCACACATGAAGGACGTGTAACCCAGGGACATGGCCACACATGAGGGACGTGTAACCCAGGGACATGTCTACACATGAGGGATATGTAACCCAGGGTCATGGCCACACATCAAGGACGTGTAACCCAAGGAAATGGACAAACATGAGGGACCTGTAACCCAGGGACATTGCCATAATTGCGGGACCTGTAACCGAAGCAAATGGCCACACATCAGGGACGTGTAACCCAGGGACATGGACACACATCAGGGTCGTGTAACGCAGGGACATGCCCAGACATCAGGGACGTGTAACCCAGTGACATGGCAACACATCAGGGACGTGTAACCCAAGGACATGGCCAAACATCAGGAGCGTGTAACCCGGGGACATGGCCACACAGCAGGGTCGTGTAACGCAGGGACATGCCCAGACATCAGGGACGTGTAACCCAGGGACATGGCCACATATCAGGGACGTGTAACCCATGGACATGGCCACACATGAGGGACGTGTAACCCAGGGACATGGCCACACATCAGGGATGCGTAACTCAAGGACATGCCCACATATCAGGGACATGTAACCCGGGGACATGGCCATAATTGATGGACGTGTAACCCAAGGACATGGCCACAAATCAGGGACGTGTAACCCAGGGACATGGCCACACATCAGGGACGTGTATCCAGGGGCATGGCCACACATGAGGGACGTGTAACCCAGGGACATGGCCACACATGAGGGACGTGTACCCCCGGGACATGGCCACACATGAGGGACGTGTAACCCAGGGACATGGCCACACACGAGGGACGTGTAACCCAGGGACATGGCCACACTTGAGGGACGTGTAACCCAGGGACATGGCCACACATGAGGGACGTGTAACCCAGGGACATGGCCACACATGAGGGACGTGTAACCCAGGGACATGGCCACACATGAGGGACGTGTAACCCAGGGACATGGCCACACATTAGGGACGTGTAACCCAGGGACATGGCCACACATGATGGACGTGTAATCCAGGGACATGGCCACACATGAGGGACGTGTAACCCAGGGACATGGCCACACATGAGGGACGTGTAACCCAGGAACATGGCCGCACATGATGGACGTGTAACCGAGGGACATGGCCTCACATGAGGGACGTGTAACCAAGGGACATGGCCACACATGAGGGACGTGTATCCCAGGGACATGGCTACGCATGAGGGACTTGTAACCCTGGGACATGGCCACACCTCAGGGACGTGTAACCCATGGACATGGCCACTCATGAGGGACGTGTAACCCAGGCACATGGCCACAGATCAGGGATGCGTAACCCAGGGACATGGGCACATATCAGGGACCTCTAACCCACGGACATGGCCAAAATTGAGGGACGTGTAACCCAAGGACATGGCCACACATCAGGTACGTGTAACCCAGGGACATGGCCACACATGAGGGACGTCTAACCCCGGGACATGGCCACACATGAGGGACGTGTAACCCAGGGAAATGGCCACACATGAAGGACGTGTAACCCAGGGACATGGCCACACATGAGAGACGTGTAACCCAGGGACATGGCCACACATGAGGGACGTGTAACCCAGGGACATGGCCACACATGAGGGACGTGTAGCCCAGGGACATGTCCACACTTGAGGGACGTGTAACCCAGGTACATGGCCACACAGCAGGGTCGTGTAACCCAGGCACATGGCCACACATCAGGGATGCGTAACCCAGGGACATGGCCACATATCAGGGACGTGTAACCCAGGGACATGGCCATAATTGATGGACGTGTAACCCAAGGACATGGCCACAAATCAGGGACGTGTAACCCAGGGACATGGCCACACATGAGGGACGTGTAACCCAGGGACTTGGCCACACATGAGGGATGTGTAACCCAGGGACAAGGCCACACATGAGGTACGTGTAACCCAAGGACATGGCCACACATGAGGGACGTGTAACCCAGGGACATGGGCACACATGAGGGACGTCTAACCCAGAGACATGGCCACACATGAGGGACGTGTAACCCAGGGACATGGCCACACATCAGGGAATTGTAACCCAGTGACATGGCCACACATGAGGGACGTGTACCCTAGGGACATGGCCACACATGAGGGACGTGTAACACAGTGACATGGCCACACATGAGGGACTTGTAAACCAGGCACATGGCCACACATGAGGGACATGTAACCCAACAACACGGCCATAATTGAGGGACGTGTAACCCAAGGACATGGCCACACATGAGGGACGTGTAACCCAGGGACATGGCCACACATGAGGGACGTGTAACCCAGGCACATGGCCACACATGATGGACGTGTAACCCAGGGACATGGCCACACATGAGGGACGTGTAGCCCAGTGACATGGCCACACATGAGGGACGTGTAACCCAGGAACATGGCCACACATGAGTGACGTGTAAACCAGGCACATGGCCACACATGTGGGACATATAACCCAGGAATATGGCCATAATTGAGGGACGTGTAACCCAAGGGCATGGCCACACATCAGGGACGTGTAGCCCACGGACATGGCCAAACATGAGGGACGTGTAACCCAGGGACATGGCCACACATGAGGGACGTGTAACCCAGTGATATGGCCACACATGAGGGACGTGTAAACCAGGCACATGGCCACACATGAGGGACATGTAAACCAGCAACATGGCCATAATTGAGGGCCGTGTAACCCAAGGACATGGCCACTCAACAGGGACGTGTAGCCCAGGGACATGGCCACAGATGAGGGACGTGTAACCCAGGGACATGGCCACACATGAGGGACGTGTAACCCAGGGACATGGCCACACATGATGGACGTGTAACCCAGGTACATGGCCACACATGAGGGACGTGTAGCCCAGGGACATGGCCACACTTGAGGGACGTGTAACCCAGGGACATGGCCACACATGAGGGACATGTAACCCAGGGACATGGCCACTCATGTGGGACGTGTAACCCAGGGACATGGCCGCACATGAGGGAAGTGTAACCCAGGGACATGGCAACACATGAGGGACGTGTAACCCAGGGACATGGCCACACATGATGGACGTGTAACCCAGGGACATGGCCACACATGAGAGACGTGTAACCCAGGGACATGGCCACACATGAGGGACGTGTAACCCAGGAACATGGCCGCACATGATGGACGTGTAACCCAGGGACATGGCCTCACATGAGGGACGTGTAACCCAGGGACATGGTCACACATGAGGGACGTGTAACCCAGGGACATGGCTACACATGAGGGACTTGTAACCCTGGGACATGGCCACACCTCAGGGACGTGTAACCCAGGGACATGGCCACTCATGAGGGACGTGTAACCCAGGCACATGGCCACACATCAGGGATGCGTAACCCAGGGACATGGCCACATATCAGGGAACTGTAACCCAGGGACATGGCCAAAATTGAGGGACGTGTAATCGAAGGTCATGGCCACACATCAGGGACGTCTAACCCCGGGACATGGCCACACATGAGGGACGTGTAACCCAGGGAAATGGCCACACGTGAGGGACGTGTAACCCAGGGAAGTGGCCACACATGAGGGACGTGTAACCCAGGGACATGGCCACACATGAGGCACGTGTAACCCAGGGACATGGCCACACATGAGGGACGTGTAGCCCAGGGACATGGCCACACTTGAGTGACGTGTAACCCAGGGACATGGCCACACATGAGGGACGTGTAGCCCAGTGACATGGCCACACATGAGGGACGTGTAACCCAGGAACATGGCCACACATGAGGGACGTGTAAACCAGGCACAAGGCCACACATGTGCGACATATAACCCAGGAATATGGCCATAAGTGAGGGACGTGTAACCCAAGGGCATGGCCACACATCAGGGACGTGTAGCCCACGGACATGGCCAAACATGAGGGACGTGTAACCCAGGGACATGGCCACACATGAGGGACGTGTAACCCAGTGACATGGGCACACATGAGGGACGTGTAAACCAGGCACATGGCCACACATGAGGGACATGTAACCCAGCAACATGGCCATAATTGAGGGCCGTGTAACCCAAGGACATGGCCACACAACAGGGACGTGTAGCCCAGGGACATGGCCACACATGAGGGACGTGTAACCGATGGACATGGCCACACATGAGGGACGTGTAACCCAGGGACATGGCCACACATGAGGGACGTGTAACCCAGGGACATGGCCACACATGAGGGACGTGTAGCCCAGGGACATGGCCACACTTGAGGGACGTGTAACCCAGGGACATGGCCACACATGAGGGACATGAAACCCAGGGACATGGCCACACATGAGGGACGTGTAACCCAGGGACATGGCCGCACATGAGGGACGTGTAACCCAGGGACATAGCAACACATGAGGGACGTGTAACCCAGGGACATGGCCACACATGATGGACGTGTAACCCAGGGACATGGCCACACATGAGAGACGTGTAACCCAGGGACATGGCCACACATGAGGGACGTGTAGCCCAGGAACGTGGCCGCACATGATGGACGTGTAACCCAGGGACATGGCCACACATGAAGGACGTGTAACCCAGGGACATGGCTACACATGAGGGACTTGTAACCCAGGCACATGGCCACACATCAGGGATGCGTAACCCAGGGACATGGCCACATATCAGGGACCTGTAACCCAGGAACATGGCCAAAATTGAGGGACGTGTAACCCAAGGACATGGCCACACATCAGGGACGTGTAACCCAGGGACATGGCCACACATGTGGGACGTCTAACCCAGGGACATGGCCACACATGAGGGACGTGTAACCCAGGGACATGGCCACACATGAGGGACGTCTAACCCAGGGACATGGCCACACATGAGGGACGTCTAACCGAGGGACATGGCCACACATGAGGGACGTGTAACCCAGGGACATGGCCACACATCAGGGACGTGTAACCAAGGGACATGGCCACACATCAGGGACTTGTAACCCAGGGACATGGCAACACATCAGGGATGCATAACCCAGGGACAAGGCCACATATCAGGGACATGTAACCCAGGAAAATGGCCATAATTGAGGTACGTGTAACCCAAGGACATGGCCACACATCAGGGACGTGAAGCCCAGGGACATGGCCACACATGAGGGACGTGTAACCCAGGGACATGGCCACACATGAGGGACGTGTAACCCAGTGACATGGCCACACATGAGGGAAGTGTAAACCAGGCACATGGCCACACATGAGGGACATGTAACCCAGCAACATGGCCATAATTGAGGGACGTGTGACCCAAGGACATGGCCATACATCAGGGACGTGTAGCCCAGGGACATGGCCACACATGAGGGACGTGTAACCCAGGGACATGGCCACACATGAGGGACGTGTAACCCAGGGACATGACCACACATGAGGGATATGTAACCCAGGGACATGGTCGCACATGAGGGACTTGTAACCCTGGGACATGGCCACACCTCAGGGACGTGTAACCCAGGGACATGGCCACACATCAGGGACGTGTAACCCAGGCACATGGCCACACATCAGGGATGCGTTACCCAGGGACATGGCCACATATCAGGGACCTGTAACCCAGGGACATGGCCAAAATTGAGGGACGTGTAACCTTAACACATGGCCACACATCAGGGAAGTGTCACCAAGGGACATGGCCACACATGAGGGACGTGGAACCCAGGGAAATGGCCACATATGAGGGACGTGTAACCCAGGGACATGGCCACACATGAGGGACGTCTAACCCGGGACATGGCCACACATGAGGGACGTCTAACTGAGGGACATGGCCACTCATGAGGGACGTGTAACCCAGGGACATGGCCACACATCAGGGACGTGTAACCAAGGCACATGACCACACATCAGGGACTTGTAACCCAGGGACATTGCAACACATCAGGGATGCATAACCCAGGGACAAGGCCACATATCAGGGACATGTAACCCAGGAACATGGCCATAATTGAGGGACGTGTAACCCAAGGACATGACCAAACATCAGGGACGTGAAGCCCAGGGACATGGCCACACATGAGGGACGTGTAACCCAGGGACATGGCCGCACATGAGGGAGGTGTAACCCAGGGACATGGCCACACATGAGGGACGTGTAACCCAGCGACATGGCCACACATGAGGGATGTTTAACCCAGTGACATGGCCACACATGAGGGACGTGTAACCCAGGGACATGGCCACACATGAGGGACGTGTAACCCAGGGACATGGCCACACATGAGGGACGTGTAACCCAGGGACATGGCCACACATGAGGGACTTATAACCCTGGGACATGGCCACACCTCAGGGACGTGAAACCCAGGGACATGGCCACACATCAGGGACTTGTAACCCAGGGACATGGCCACACATCAGGGATGCATAACCCAGGGACATGGCCACATATCATTGACATGTAACCGAGGAACATGGCCATAATTGAGGGACGTGTAACCCAAGTACATGGCCACACGTCAGGGACGTGTAGCCCAGGGACATGGCCACACATCAGGGACGTGTATCCAGGGACATGGCCACTCATCAAGGATGTGTAACCCAGGGACATGGCCACACATCCGGGATGCATTACCCAGGGGCATGTCCACATATCAGGGACATGTAACGCAGGAACAAGGCCATAATTGAGGGACTTGTAACCCATCGACATGGCCACATATCAGGGACGTGTAGCCCAGGGACATGGCCACACATGAGGGACGTGTAACCCAGGGACATTGGCCGCACATAAGTGACGTGTAACCCAGTGAAATGGCCACACATGAGGGACGTGTAACCCAGGAACATGGCCGCACATGATGGACGTGTAACCCAGGGACATGGCCTCACATGAGGGACGTGTAACCCAGGGACATGGCCACACATGAGGGACGTGTATCCCAGGGACATGGCTACACATGAGGGACTTGTAACCCTGGGACATGGCCACACCTCAGGGACGTGTAACCCATGGACATGGCCACTCATGAGGGACGTGTAACCCAGGCACATGGCCACACATCAGGGATGCGTAACCCAGGGACATGGGCACATATCAGGGACCTGTATCCCACGGACATGGCCAAAATTGAGGGACGTGTAACCCAGGGAAATGGCCACACATGAAGGACGTGTAACCCAGGGACATGGCCACACATGAGGGACGTGTAACCCAGGGACATGGCCACACATGAGGGACGTGTAACCCAGGGACATGGCCACACATGAGGGACGTGTAGCCCAGGGACATGTCCACGCTTGAGGGACGTGTAACCCAGGGACATGGCCACACATGAGGGACGTGTAGCCCAGTGACATGGCCACACATGAGGGACGTGTAACCCAGGAACATGGCCACACATGAGGGACGTGTAAACCAGGCACATGGCCACAAATGTGGGACATATAACCCAGGAATATGGCCATAATTGTGGGACGTGTAACCCAAGGGCATAGCCACACATCAGGGACGTGTAGCCCAGGGACATGGCCACACATGAGGGACGTGTAACCCAGGGACAAGGCCACACATTAGGGACGTGTAACCCAGGGACATGGCCACACATGATGGACGTGTAATCCAGGGACATGGCCACACATGAGGGACGTGTAACCCAGGGACATGGCCACACATGAGGGACGTGTAACCCAGGAACATGGCCGCACATGATGGACGTGTAACCCAGGGACATGGCCTCACATGAGGGACGTGTAACCCAGGGACATGGTCACACATGAGGGACGTGTATCCCAGGGACATGGCTACACATGAGGGACTTGTAACCGTGGACATGGCCACACCTCAGGGACGTGTAACCCATGGACATGGCCACTCATGAGGGACGTGTAACCCAGGCACATGGCCACACATCAGGGATGCGTAACCCAGGGACATGGGCACATATCAGGGACCTCTAACCCACGGACATGGCCAAAATTGAGGGACGTGTAACCCAAGGACATGGCCACACATCAGGTACGTGTAACCCAGGGACATGGCCACACATGAGGGACGTCTAACCCCGGGACATGGCCACACATGAGGGACGTGTAACCCAGGGACATGGCCACACATGAAGGACGTGTAACCCAGGGACATGGCCACACATGATGGACGTGTAACCCAGGGACATGGCCACACATGAGGGACGTGTTACCCAGGGACATGGCCACACATCAGGGATGTGTAACCCAGGCACATGGCCACACATCAGGGACTTGTAACCCAGGGACATGGCTACACATCAGGGATGCATAACTCAGCGACATTGTCACATATAAGAGATATGTAACCCAGGAACATGGCCATAATTGAGTGACGTGTAACGCAAGGACATGGCCACACGTCAGGGACGTGTAGCCCAGGGACATGGTCACACATCAGGGACGTGTAGCCCAGGGACATGGCCACACATCAGGGACTTGTAACCCTGGGACATGGCTACACATCAGGGATGCATAACCCAGGGACATGGCCACATATCAGGGACGTGTAACCCAGAGACATGGCCACACATGAGGGACGTGTAACCCAGAGACATGGCCACACATGAAGGACGTATAACCTAGGGACATGGCCACACATGAGGGACGTGTAACCCAGAGACATGCCCACAGATGAGGGATGTGTAACCCAGGGAAATGGCCACACATGAAGGACGTGTAACCCAGGGACATGGCCACACATGAGGGACGTGTAACCCAGGGACATGGCCACACATGAGGGACGTGTAATCAGAGACATGGCCACACATGAGTGACGTGTAACCCAGGGACATGGCCACACATGAGGGACGTGTAACCCAGGGACATTGCTACACATGAGGGATATGTAACCCAGGGTCATGGCCACACATCAAGGACGTGTAACCCAAGGAAATGGACATACATGAGGGACCTGTAACCCAGGGACATTGCCATAATTGCGGGACCTGTAACCGAAGCATTTGGCCACACATCAGGGACGTGTAACCCAGGGACATGGCCACACATCAGGGTCGTGTAACGCAGGGACGTGCCCAGACATCAGGGACGTGTAACCCAGGGACATGGCAACACATCAGGGACGTGTAACCCAAGGACATGGCCAAACATCAGGAGCGTGTAACCCAGGGACATGGCCACACAGCAGGGTCGTGTAACGCAGGGACGTGCCCAGACATCAGGGACGTGTAACCCAGGGACATGGCCACATATCAGGGACGTGTAACCCAAGGACATGGCCACACATGAAGGACGTATAACCTAGGGACATGGCCACACATGAGGGACGTGTAACCCAGGGACATGGCCACACATGAAGGACGTATAACCTAGGGACATGGCCACACATGAGGGACGTGTAACCCAGAGACATGCCCACAGATGAGGGATGTGTAACCCAGGGAAATGGCCACACATGAAGGACGTGTAACCCAGGGACATGGCCACACATGAGGGACGTGTAACCCAGGGACATGGCCACACATGAGGGACGTGTAATCAGAGACATGGCCACACATGAGTGACGTGTAACCCAGGGACATGGCCACACATGAGGGACGTGTAACCCAGAGACATGCCCACAGATGAGGGATGTGTAACCCAGGGAAATGGCCACACATGAAGGACGTGTAACCCAGGGACATGGCCACACATGAGGGACGTGTAACCCAGGGACATTGCTACACATGAGGGATATGTAACCCAGGGTCATGGCCACACATCAAGGACGTGTAACCCAAGGAAATGGACAAACATGAGGGACCTGTAACCCAGGGACATTGCCATAATTGCGGGACCTGTAACCGAAGCATTTGGCCACACATCAGGGACGTGTAACCCAGGGACATGGCCACACATCAGGGTCGTGTAACGCAGGGACCTGCCCAGACATCAGGGACGTGTAACCCAGGGACATGGCAACACATCAGGGACGTGTAACCCAAGGACATGGCCAAACATCAGGAGCGTGTAACCCAGGGACATGGCCACACAGCAGGGTCGTGTAACGCAGGGACGTGCCCAGACATCAGGGACGTGTAACCCAGGGACATGGCCACATATCAGGGACGTGTAACCCAAGGACATGGCCACACATCAGGGACGTGTAACCCAGGGACATGGCCACTCATCAGGGACGTGTAAACCAGGCACATGGCCTCACATCAGGGATGCGTTACCCAGGGACATGGCCACATATCAGGGACCTGTAACCCAGGGACATGGCCTAAATTGAGGGACGTGTAACCCAAGGACATGGCCACACATGAGGGACGTGTAACCCAGGGACATGGCCACACATGAGGGACGTGTAACCCAGGGACATGGCCACACATGAGGGACGTCTAACCCATGGACATGGCCACACATGAGGGACGTCTAACCCAGGGACATGGCCACACATGAGGGAAGTGTAACCCAGGGACATGGCCACACATCAGGGACGTGTAACCCAGGCACATGGCCACACATCAGGGACTTGTAACCCAGGGACATGGCCACACATCAGGGATGCATAACCCAGGGACATTGTCACATATCAGGGACATGTAACCCAGGAACATGGCTATCATTGAGGGACGTGTAGCCCATGGACATGGCCACACATCAGGGACGTGTAACCCAGGGACATGGCCACACATCAGGGACTTGTAACCCAGGGACATGGCCACACATCAGGGATGCATAACCCAGGGACATGGCCACATATCAGGGACGTGTAACCCAGAGACATGGCCACACATGAGGGACGTGTAACCCAGGGACATGGCCACACATGAGGGACGTATAACCTAGGGACATGGCCACACATGAGGGACGTGTAACCCAGAGACATGCCCACAGATGAGGGACGTGTAACCCAGGCACATGGCCACACATGAAGGACGTGTAACCCAGGGACATGGCCACACATGAGGGACGTGTAACCCAGGGACATGGCCACACATGAGGGACGTGTAATCAGGGACATGGCCACACATGAGTGACGTGTAACCCAGGGACATGGCCACACATGAGGGACGTGTAACCCAGGGACATGTCTACACATGAGGGATATGTAACCCAGGGTCATGGCCACACATCAAGGCAGTGTAACCCAAGGAAATGGACAAACATGAGGGACCTGTAACCCAGGGACATTGCCATAATTGCGGGACCTGTAACCGAAGCAAATGGCCACACATCAGGGACGTGTAACCCAGGGACATGGACACACATCAGGGTCGTGTAACGCAGGGACATGCCCAGACATCAGGGACGTGTAACCCAGTGACATGGCAACACATCAGGGACGTGTAACCCAAGGACATGGCCAAACATCAGGAGCGTGTAACCCGGCGACATGGCCACACAGCAGGGTCGTGTAACGCAGGGACATGCCCAGACATCAGGGACGTGTAACCCAGGGACATGGCCACATATCAGGGAAGTGTAACCCATGGACATGGCCACACATCAGGGCCGTGTAACCCAGGGACATGGCCACACATCAGGGATGCGTAACTCAAGGACATGCCCACATATCAGGGACATGTAACCCGGGGACATGGCCATAATTGATGGACGTGTAACCCAAGGACATGGCCACAAATCAGGGACGTGTAACCCAGGGACATGGCCACACATCAGGGACGTGTATCCAGGGACATGGCCACACATGAGGGACGTGTAACCCAGGGACATGGCCACACATGAGGGACGTGTACCCCAGGGACATGGCCACACATGAGGGACGTGTAACCCAGGGACATGGCCACACATGAGGGACGTGTAACCCAGGGACATGGCCACACTTGAGGGACGTGTAACCCAGGTACATGGCCACACATGAGGGACGTGTAACCCAGGGACATGGCCACACATGAGGGACGTGTAACCCAGGGACATGGCCACACATGAGGGACGTGTAACCCAGGGACATGGCCACACATTAGGGACGTGTAACCCAGGGACATGGCCACACATGATGGACGTGTAATCCAGGGACATGGCCACACATGAGGGACGTGTAACCCAGGGGCATGGCCACACATGAGGGACGTGTTACCCAGGAACATGGCCGCACATGATGGACGTGTAACCGAGGGACATGGCCTCACATGAGGGACGTGTAACCAAGGGACATGGCCACACATGAGGGACGTGTATCCCAGGGACATGGCTACACATGAGGGACTTGTAACCCTGGGACATGGCCAAACCTCAGGGACGTGTAACCCATGGACATGGCCACTCATGAGGGACGTGTAACCCAGGCACATGGCCACACATCAGGGATGCGTAACCCAGGGACATGGGCACATATCAGCGACCTCTAACCCACGGACATGGCCAAAATTGAGGGACGTGTAACCCAAGGACATGGCCACACATCAGGTACGTGTAACCCAGGGACATGGCCACACATGAGGGACGTCTAACCCCGGGACATGGCCACACATGAGGGACGTGTAACCCAGGGAAATGGCCACACATGAAGGACGTGTAACCCAGGGACATGGCCACACATGAGGGACGTGTAACCCAGGGACATGGCCACACATGAGGGACGTGTAACCCAGGGACATGGCCACACATGAGGGACGTGTAGCCCAGGGACATGTCCACGCTTGAGGGACGTGTAACCCAGGGACATGGCCACACATGAGGGACGTGTAGCCCAGTGACATGGCCACACATGAGGGACGTGTAACCCAGGAACATGGCCACACATGAGGGACGTGTAAACCAGGCACATGGCCACAAATGTCGGACATATAACCCAGGAATATGGCCATAATTGTGGGACGTGTAACCCAAGGGCATGGCCACACATCAGGGACGTGTAGCCCACGGACATGGCTAAACATGAGGGACGTGTAACCCAGGGACATGGCCACACATGAGGGACGTGTAAACCAGTGACATGGCCACACATGAGGGACGTGTAAACCAGGCACATGGCCACACATGAGGGACATGTAACCCAGCAACATGGCCATAATTGAGGGCCGTGTAACCCAAGGACATGGCCACACAACAGGGACGTGTAGCCCACGGACATGGCCACACATGAGGGACGTGTAGCCCAGGGACATGGCCACACTTGAGGGACGTGTAACCCAGGGACATGGCCACACATGAGGGACATGTAACCCAGGGACATGGCCACACATGAGGGACGTGTAACCCAGGGACATGGCCGCACATGAGTGACGTGTAACCCAGGGACATGGCCACTCATGAGGGACGTGTAACCCAGGGACATGGCCACACATGAGGGACGTGTAACCCAGGGACATGGCCACACATGAGGGACGTGTAACTCAGGGACATGGCCACGCATGATGGACGTGTAACCCAGGGACATGGCCACACATGAGGGACGTGTAACCCAGGGACATGGCCACACATGAGGGACGTGTAACCCAGGGACATGGCCACACATGATGGACGTGTAACCCAGGGACATGGCCACACATGAGGGACGTGTAACCCAGGGACATGGCCACACATCAGGGATGTGTAACCCAGGCACATGGCCACACATCAGGGACTTGTAACCCAGGGACATGGCCACACATCAGGGATGCATAACCCAGCGACATTGTCACATATCAGAGATATGTAACCCAGGAACATGGCCATAATTGAGTGACGTGTAACGCAAGGACATGGCCACACGTCAGGGACGTGTAGCCCAGGGACATGGTCACACATCAGGGACGTGTAGCCCAGGGACATGGCCACACATCAGGGACTTGTAACCCTGGGACATGGCTACACATCAGGGATGCATAACCCAGGGACATGGCCACATATCAGGGACGTGTAACCCAGAGACATGGCCACACATGAGGGACGTGTAACCCAGGGACATGGCCACACATGAAGGACGTATAACCTAGGGACATGGCCACACATGAGGGACGTGTAACCCAGAGACATGCCCACAGATGAGGGATGTGTAACCCAGGGAAATGGCCACACATGAAGGACGTGTAAGCCAGGGACATGGCCACACATGAGGGACGTGTAACCCAGGGACATGGCCACACATGAGGGACGTGTAATCAGAGACATGGCCACACATGAGTGACGTGTAACCCAGGGACATGGACAAACATGAGGGACGTGTAACCCAGGGACATTGCCATAATTGCGGGACCTGTAACCGAAGCATTTGGCCACACATCAGGGACGTGTAACCCAGGGACATGGCCACACATCAGGGTCGTGTAACGCAGGGACATGCCCAGACATCAGGGACGTGTAACCCAGTGACATGGCAACACATCAGGGACGTGTAACCCAAGGACATGGCCAAACATCAGGAGCGTGTAACCCAGGGACATGGCCACAGAGCAGGGTCGTGTAACGCAGGGACGTGCCCAGACATCAGGGACGTGTAACCCAGGGACATGGCCACATATCAGGGACGTGTAACCCAAGGACATGGCCACACATCAGGGACGTGTAACCCAGGGACATGGCCACTCATCAGGGACGTGTAACCCAGGCACATGGCCTCACATCAGGGATGTGTTACCCAGGGACATGGCCACATATCAGGGACCTGTAACCCAGGGACATGGCCTAAATTGAGGGACGTGTAACCCAAGGACATGGCCACACATGAGGGACGTGTAACCCAGGGACATGGCCACACATGAGGGACGTGTAACCCAGGGACATGGCCACACATGAGGGACGTGTAACCCAGGGACATGGCCACACATGAGGGACATCTAACCCATGGACATGGCCACACATGAGGGACGTCTAACCCAGGGACATGGCCACACATGAGGGAAGTGTAACCCAGGGACATGGCCACACATCAGGGACGTGTAACCCAGGCACATGGCCACACATCAGGGACTTGTAACCCAGGGACATGGCCACACATCAGGGATGCATAACCCAGGGACATTGTCACATATCAGGGACATGTAACCCAGGAACATGGCCATAATTGAGGGACGTGTAGCCCAGGGACATGGCCACACATCAGGGACGTGTAACCCAGGGACATGGCCAAACATCAGGGACTTGTAACCCAGGGACATGGCCATAATTGAGGGCCGTGTAACCCAAGGACATGGCCACACAACAGGGACGTGTAGCCCAGGGACATGGCCACACATGAGGGACGTGTAACCCAGGGACATGGCCACACATGAGGGACGTGTAACCCAGGGACATGGCCACACATGAGGGACGTGTAACCCAGGGACATGGCCACACATGAGGGACGTGTAGCCCAGGGACATGGCCACACTTGAGGGACGTGTAACCCAGGGACATGGCCACACATGAGGGACATGTAACCCAGGGACATGGCCACTCATGTGGGACGTGTAACCCAGGGACATGGCCGCACATGAGGGAAGTGTAACCCAGGGACATGGCAACACATGAGGGACGTGTAACCCAGGGACATGGCCACACATGATGGACGTGTAACCCAGGGACATGGCCACACATGAGAGACGTGTAACCCAGGGACATGGCCACACATGAGGGACGTGTAACCCAGGAACATGGCCGCACATGATGGACGTGTAACCCAGGGACATGGCCTCACATGAGGGACGTGTAACCCAGGGACATGGCCACACATGAGGGACGTGTAACCCAGGGACATGGCTACACATGAGGGACTTGTAACCCTGGGACATGGCCACACCTCAGGGACGTGTAACCCAGGGACATGGCCACTCATGAGGGACGTGTAACCCAGGCACATGGCCACACATCAGGGATGCGTAACCCAGGGACATGGCCACATATCAGGGACCTGTAACCCAGGGACATGGCCAAAATTGAGGGACGTGTAACCCAAGGACATGGCCACACATCAGGGACGTGTAACCCAGGGACATGGCCACACATGAGGGACGTCTAACCCAGGGACATGGCCACACATGAGGGACGTGTTACCCAGGGAAATGGCCACACATGAGGGACGTGTAACCCAGGGATATGGCCACACATGAGGGACGTGTAACCCAGGGACATGGCCACACATGAGGGACGTGTAACCCAGGGACATGGCCACACATGAGGGACGTGTAAACCAGGCACATGGCCACACATGTGGGACATATAACCGAGGAATATGGCCATTATTGAGGGACGTGTAACCCAAGGGCATGGCCACACATCAGGGACGTGTAGCCCACGGACATGGCCAAACATGAGGGACGTGTAACCCAGGAATATGGCCATAATTGAGGGACGTGTAACCCAAGGGCATGGCCACACATCAGGGACGTGTAGCCCACGGACATGGCCAAACATGAGGGACGTGTAACCCAGGGACATGGCCACACATGAGGGACGTGTAACCCAGTGACATGGCCACACATGAGGGACGTGTAAACCAGGCACATGGCCACACATGAGGGACATGTAACCCAGCAACATGGCCATAATTGAGGGCCGTGTAACCCAAGGACATGGCCACTCAACAGGGACGTGTAGCCCAGGGACATGGCCACACATGAGGGACGTGTAACCCAGGGACATGGCCACACATGAGGGACGTGTAACCCAGGGACATGGCCACACATGAGGGACGTGTAACCCAGGGACATGGCCACACATGAGGGATGTGTAGCCCAGGGACATGGCCACTCTTGATGGACGTGTAACCCAGGGACATGGCCTCATATGAGGGACGTGTAACCCAGGGACATGGCCACACATGAAGGACGTGTAACCCAGGGACATGGCTACACATGAGGGACTTGTAACCCTGGGACATGGCCACACCTCAGGGACGTTTAACCCAGGGACATGGACACTCATGAGGGACGTGTAACCCAGGCACATGGCCACACATCAGGGATGCGTAACCCAGGGACATGGCCACATATCAGGGACCTGTAACCCAGGGACATGGCCAAAATTGAGGGACGTCTAACCCAAGGACATGGCCACACATCAGGGACGTGTAACCCAGGGACATGGCCACACATGTGGGAAGTCTAACCCAGGGACATGGCCACACATGAGGGACGTGTAACCCAGGGACATGGCCACACATGAGGGACGTCAAACCCAGGGACATGGCCACACATGAGGGACGTGTAACCCAGGGACATGGCCACACATGAGGGACGTCTAACCCAGGGACATGGCCACACATGAGGGACGTGTAATCAGGGACATGGCCACACATGAGTGACGTGTAACCCAGGAACATGGCCACACATGAGGGACGTGGAACCCAGGGACATGTCTACACATGAGGGATATGTAACCCAGGGTCATGGCCACACATCAAGGACGTGTAACCCAAGGAAATGGACAAACATGAGGGACCTATAACCCAGGGACATTGCCATAATTGCGGGACCTGTAACCGAAGCACATGGCCACACATCAGGGACGTGTAACCCAGGGACATGGCCACACATCAGGGTCATGTAACGCAGGGACATGCCCAGACAACAGGGACGTGTAACCCAGTGACATGGCAACTCATCAGGGACGTGTAACCCAAGGACATGGCCAAACATCAGGAGCGTGTAACCCGGGGACATGGCCACACAGCAGGGTCGTGTAACGCAGGGACATGCCCAGACATCAGGGACGTGTATCCCAGGGACATGGCCACATATCAGGGACGTGTAACCCATGGACATGGCCACACATCAGGGACATGTAACCCAGGGACATGGCCACACATCAGGGATGCGCAACCCAAGGACATGCCCACATATCAGGGACGTGTAACCCAGCGACATTTTCCACAACTGAGGGACGTGGAACCCTGGGACATGGCCACACTTGAGGGACGTGTAACCCAGGGGCATGGCCACACATGAGGGACGTCTAACCCAGGGACATGGCCACACATGAGGGACGTGTAACCCAGGGACATGGCCACACATGAGGGACGTCTAACCCAGGGACATGGCCACACATGAGGGACGTGTAACCCAGGGACATGGCCACACATGAGGGACGCCTAACCCATGGATATGGCCACACATGAGGGACGTCTAACCGAGGGACATGGCCACACATGAGGGACGTGTAACCCAGGGACATGGCCACACATGAGGGACGTGTAACCAAGGGACATGGCCACACATCAGGGACTTGTAACCCAGGGACATGGCAACACATCAGGGATGCATAACCCAGGGACAAGGCCACATATCAGGGACATGTAACCCAGGAAAATGGCCATAAGTGAGGGACGTGTAACCCAAGGACATGGCCACACATCAGGGACGTGAAGCCCAGGGACATGGCCACACATGAGGGACGTGTAACCCAGGGACATGGCCACACATGAGGGACGTGTAACCCAGTGACATGGCCACACATGAGGGAAGTGTAAACCAGGCACATGGCCACACATGAGGGACATGTAACCCATCAACATGGCCATAATTGAGGGACGTGTGACCCAAGGACATGGCCATACATCAGGGACGTGTAGCCCAGGGACATGGCCACACATGAGGGACGTGTAACCCAGGGACATGGCCACACATGAGGGATTTGTAACCCAGGGACATGACCACACATGAGGGATATGTAACCCAGGGACATGGCCGCACATGAGGGACTTGTAACCCTGGGACATGGCCACACCTCAGGGACGTGTAACCCAGGGACATGGCCACACATCAGGGACGTGTAACCCAGGCACATGGCCACACATCAGGGATGCGTAACCCAGGGACATGGCCACATATCAGGGACCTGTAACCCAGGGACATGGCCAAAATTGAGGGACGTGTAACCTAAACACATGGCCACACATCAGGGAAGTGTAACCACGGGACATGGCCACACATGAGGGACGTGTAACCCAGGGAAATGGCCACATATGAGGGACGTGTAACCCAGGGACATGGCCACACATGAGGGACGTCTAACCCAGGGACATGGCCACACATGAGGGACGTCTAACTGAGGGACATGGCCACTCATGAGGGACGTGTAACCCAGGGACATGGCCACACATCAGGGACGTGTAACCAAGGCACATGACCACACATCAGGGACTTGTAACCCAGGGACATGGCAACACATCAGGGATGCATAACCCAGGGACAAGGCCACATATCAGGGACATGTAACCCAGGAACATGGCCATAATTGAGGGACGTGTAACCCAGGGACATGGCCACACATGTGGGAGGTGTAACCCAGGGACATGGCCACACATGAGGGACGTGTAACCCAGCGACATGGCCACACATGAGGGATGTGTAACCCAGTGACATGGCCACACATGAGGGACGTGTAACCCAGGGACATGGCCACACATGAGGGACGTGTAACCCAGGGACATGGCCACACATGAGGGACGTGTAACCCAGAGACATGGCCACACATGAGGGACTTGTAACCCTGGGACATGGCCACACCTCAGGGACGTGAAACCCAGGGACATGGCCACACATCAGGGACTTGTAACCCAGGGACATGGCCACACATCAGGGATGCATAACCCAGGGACATGGCCACATATCATTGACATGTAACCCAGGATCATGGCCATAATTGAGGGACGTGTAACCCAAGTACATGGCCACACGTCAGGGACGTGTAGCCCAGGGACATGGCCACACATCAGGGACGTGTATCCAGGGACATGGCCACTCATCAAGGATGTGTAACCCAGGGACATGGCCACACATCAGGGATGCATAACCCAGGGACATGGCCACATATCATTGACATGTAACCCAGGATCATGGCCATAATTGAGGGACGTGTAACCCAAGTACATGGCCACACGACAGGGACGTGTAGCCCAGGGACATGGCCACACATCATGGACGTGTATCCAGGGACATGGCCACTCATCAAGGATGTGTAACCCAGGGACATGGCCACACATCAGGGATGCATTACCCAGGGGCATGTCCACATATCAGGGACATGTAACGCAGGAACATGGCCATAATTGAGGGACGTGTAACCCATCGACATGGCCACATATCAGGGACGTGTAGCCCAGGGACATGGCCACACATGAGGGACGTGTAACCCAGGGACATTGGCCACACATAAGTGACGTGTAACCCAGTGACATGGCCACACATGAGGGACGTGTAACCCACGGACATGGCCACACATGAGGGACGTGTAACCCAGGGACATGGCCACACATGAGGGACGTGTAACCCAGTGACATGGCCACACAGGAAGGACGTGTAACCCAGGGACATGGCCACACATGAAGGACGTGTAACCCAGGGACATGGCCACACATGATCGACGTGTAACCCAGGGACATGGCCACACATGAGGGACGTGTAACCCAGGGACATGGCCACACATGAGGGACGTGTAACCCAGGGACATGGCTACAAATGAGGGACGATTATCCCAGGGACATGGCCACACATGAGGGACGTGTAACCCAGGGACATGGCCACACATGAGGGACGTGTAACCCAGGGACATGGCCACACATGAGAGACGTGTAACCCAACGACATGGCCACACATCAGGGACGTGTAACCCAGGGACATGGCCACACATGAGGGACGTGTAACCCAGGGACATGGCCACACATCAGGGACATGTAACCCAGGGACCTGGCCACACATCAGGGATTGGTAACCCAGGGACATGGCCACACATCAGGGACGTTTAACCCAGGGACATGGCCACTGATCAGGGACTTGTAACCCAGGGACTTGGCCACACATCTTGGAAGCATAACCCAGGGACATTGCCACATATCAGGGACATGTAACCCAGGAACAAGGCCATAATTGAGGGACGTGTAACCCAAAGACTTGGCCACTCATCAGGGACGTGTAACACAGGGACATGGCCACACATGAGGGACGTGAAAACCAGGCACTTGGCCACACATGACGGACGTGTAACCCAGGGACATGGCCACACATGAGGGACGTGTAAACGAGGGACATGGCTGCACATGAGGGACGTGTAACCCAGGGAAATGTCCACACATGAGGGACGTGTAACGGAGGAACATGGCCACACATGATTGACATGTCACCCATGGACATGCCCACAAATGAGGGACGTGTAACCCGGGACATGGCCACAAATGAGGGACGTGTAACCCAGGGACATGGCCACACATGAGGGACGTGTACCCCAGGGACCTTCACTACACATGAGGGACGTGTAACCCAGGGACATGGCTACACATGAGGGACGTGTAACCCAGGGACATGGCCACACATGATGGACGTGTAACCCAGGGACATGGCCACACATGAGAGACGTGTAACCCAGGGACATGGCCACACATGAGGGACGTGTAACCCAGGAACATGGCCGCACATGATGGACGTGTAACCCAGGGACATGGCCTCACATGAGGGACTTGTAACCCAGGGACATGGCCACACATGAAGGACGTGTAACCCAGGGACATGGCTACACATGAGGTACTTGTAACCCTGGGACATGGCCACACCTCAGGGACGTGTAACCCAGGGACATGGCCACTCATGAGGGACGTGTAACCCAGGCACATGGCCACACATCAGGGATGCGTAACCCAGGGACATGGCCACATATCAGGGAGCTGTAACCCAGGGACATGGCCAAAATTGAGGGACGTGTAACCCAAGGAAATGGCCACACATCAGGGACGTGTAACCCAGGGACATGGCCACACATGTGGGACGTCTAACCCAGGGACATGGCCACACATGAGGGACGTGTAACCCAGGGACATGGCCACACATGAGGGACGTGTAACCCAGGGACATGGCCACACATGAGGGACGTGTAACTCAGGGACATGGCCACACATGAGGGACGTCTAACCCAGGGACATGGCCACACATGAGGGACGTGTAATCAGGGACATGGCCACACATGAGTGACGTGTAACCCAGGGACATGGCCACACATGAGGGACGTGTAACCCAGGGACATGTCTACACATGAGGGATATGTTACCCAGGGTCATGGCCACACAACAAGGACGTGTAACCCAAGGAAATGGACAAACATGAGGGACCTGTAACCCAGGGACATTGCCATAATTGCGGGACCTGTAACCGAAGCACATGGCCACACATCAGGGACGTGTAACCCAGGGACATGGCCACACATCAGGGTCATGTAACGCAGGGACATGCCCAGACATCAGGGACGTGTAACCCAGTGACATGGCAACACATCAGGGACGTGTAACCCAAGGACATGGCCAAACATCAGGAGCGTGTAACCCAGGGACATGGCCACACAGCAGGGTCGTGTAATGCAGGGACATGCCCAGACATCAGGGACGTGTAACCCAGGGACATGGCCACATATCAGGGACGTGAAACCCATGGACATGGCCACACATCAGGGACGTGTAACCCAGGGACATGGCCACACATCAGGGATGCGTAACCCAAGGACATGCCCACATATCAGGGACATGTAACCCGGGGACATGGCCATAATTGATGGACGTGTAACCCAAGGACATGGCCACAAATCAGGGACGTGTAACCCAGCGACATGGCCACACCTGAGGAACGTGTAAACCCGGGACTTGGCCACACATGAGGGATGTGTTACCCAGGGACTTGGCCACACATGAGGGACGTGTAACCCAGGGACATGGCCACACATGAGGGACGTGTACCCCAGGGACATGGCCACACATGAGGGACGTGTAACCCAGGGACATGGCCACAAATGAGGGACGTGTAACCCAGGGACATGGCCAAACTTGAGGGACGTGTAACCCAGGGACATGGCCACACATGAGGGACGTGTAACCCAGGGACATGGCCACACATGAGGGACGTGTAACCCAGGGACATGGCCACACATGAGGGACGTGTAACCCAGGGACATGGCCACACATTAGGGACGTGTAACCCAGGGACATGGCCACACATGATGGACGTGTAATCCAGGGACATGGCCACACATGAGGGACGTGTAACCCAGGGACATGGCCACACATGAGGGACGTGTAACCCAGGGACATGGCCACACATGATGGACGTGTAACCCAGGGACATGGCCACACATGAGGGACGTGTAACCCAGAGACATGGCCACACATGAGGGACGTGTAACCCAGGGACATGGCCACACATGAGGGACGTGTAACCCAGGGACATGGCCACACATCAGGGACGTG
This sequence comes from Cetorhinus maximus, assembly GCF_964194155.1. Taxonomy (NCBI): domain Eukaryota; kingdom Metazoa; phylum Chordata; class Chondrichthyes; order Lamniformes; family Cetorhinidae; genus Cetorhinus; species Cetorhinus maximus. Next base: position 45,699,990 of record NC_135879.1, on the reverse strand, counting down.
TAATCAGGGACAGGGCCACACATGAGTGACGTGTAACCCAGGGACATGGCCACACATGAGGGACGTGTAACCCAGGGACATGGCTAATCATGAGGGATATGTAACCCAGGGTCATGTCCACTCATCAAGGACGTGTAACCCAAGGAAATGGACAAACATGAGGGACCTGTAACCCAGGGACATTGCCATAATTGCGGGACCTGTAACCGAAGCACATGGCCACACATCAGGGACGTGTGACCCAGGGACATGGCCACACATCAGGGTCGTGTAACGCAGGGACATGCCCAGACATCAGGGACGTGTAACCCAGGGACATGGCAACACATCAGGGACGTGTAACCCAAGGACATGGCCAAACATCAGGAGCGTGTAACCCAGGGACATGGCCACACAGCAGGGTCGTGTAACCCAGGCACATGGCCACACATCAGGGCTGCGTAACCCAGAGACATGGCCACATATCAGGGAGATGTAACCCAGGGACATGGCCATAATTGATGGACGTGTAACCCAAGGACATGGCCACAAATCAGGGACGTGTAACCCAGGGACATGGCCACACATGAGGGACGTGTAACCCAGGGACTTGGCCACACATGAGGGATGTGTAACCCAGGGACAAGTCCACACATGAGGTACGTGTAACCCAGGGACATGGCCACACATGAGGGACGTGTAACCCAGGGACATGGGCACACATGAGGGACGTCTAACCCAGAGACATGGCCACACATGAGGGACGTGTAACCCAGGGACATGGCCACACATCAGGGAATTGTAACCCAGTGACATGGCCACACATGAGGGACGTGTACCCTAGGGACATGGCCACACATGAGGGACGTGTAACACAGTGACATGGCCACACATGAGGGACTTGTAAACCAGGCACATGGCCACACATGAGGGACATGTAACCCAGCAACACGGCCATAATTGAGGGACGTGTAACCCAAGGACATGGCCACACATGAGGGACGTGTAACCCAGGGACATGGCCACACATGAGGGACGTGTAGCCCAGGGACATGGCCACACTTGAGGGACGTGTACCCCAGGGACAAGGCCACACATGAGGGACATGTAACCCATGGACATGGCCACACATGAGGGACGTGTAACCCAGGGACATGGCCGCACATGAGGGACGTGTAACCCAGGGACATAGCAACACATGAGGGACGTGTAACCCAGGGACATGGCCACACATGATGGACGTGTAACCCAGGGACATGGCCACACATGAGAGACGTGTAACCCAGGGACATGGCCACACATGAGGGACGTGTAACCCAGGAACATGGCCGCACATGATGGACGTGTAACCCAGGGACATGGCCTCACATGAGGGACGTGTAACCCAGGGACATGGCCACACATGAAGGACGTGTAACCCAGGGACATGGCTACACATGAGGGACTTGTAACCCTGGGACATGGCTACACCTCAGGGACGTGTAACCCAGGGACATGGCCACTCATGAGGGACGTGTAACCCAGGCACATGGCCACACATCAGGGATGCGTAACCCAGGGACATGGCCACATATCAGGGACCTGTAACCCAGGGACATGGCCAAAATTGAGGGACGTGTAACCTAAACACATGGCCACACATCAGGGAAGTGTAACCAAGGGACATGGCCACACATGAGGGACGTGTAACCCAGGGAAATGGCCACATATGAGGGACGTGTAACCCAGGGACATGGCCACACATGAGGGACGTCTAACCCAGGGACATGGCCACACATGAGGGACGTCTAACTGAGGGACATGGCCACTCATGAGGGACGTGTAACCCAGGGACATGGCCACACATCAGGGACGTGTAACCAAGGCACATGACCACACATCAGGGACTTGTAACCCAGGGACATGGCAACACATCAGGGATGCATAACCCAGGGACAAGGCCACATATCAGGGACATGTAACCCAGGAACATGGCCACAATTGAGGGACGTGTAACCCAAGGACATGGCCACACAATAGGGACGTGAAGCCCAGGGACATGGCCACACATGAGGGACGTGTAACCCAGGGACATGGCCACACATGAGGGAGGTGTAACCCAGGGACATGGCCACACATGAGGGACGTGTAACCCAGCGACATGGCCACACATGAGGGATGTGTAACCCAGTGACATGGCCACACATGAGGGACGTGTAACCCAGGGACATGGCCACACATGAGGGACGTGTAACCCAGGGACATGGCCACACATGAGGGACGTGTAGCCCAGGGACATGGCCACACATGAGGGACTTGTAACCCTGGGACATGGCCACACCTCAGGGACGTGAACCCCAGGGACATGGCCACACATCAGGGACTTGTAACCCAGGGACATGGCCACACATCAGGGATGCATAACCCAGGGACATGGCCACATATCATTGACATGTAACCCAGGATCATGGCCATAATTGAGGGACGTGTAACCCAAGTACATGGCCACACGTCAGGGACGTGTAGCCCAGGGACATGGCCACACATCAGGGACGTGTATCCAGGGACATGGCCACTCATCAAGGATGTGTAACACAGGGACATGGCCACACATCAGGGATACATTACCCAGGGGCATGTCCACATATCAGGGACATGTAACGCAGGAACATGGCCATAATTGAGGGACGTGTAGCCCATCGACATGGCCACATATCAGGGACGTGTAGCCCAGGGACATGGCCACACATGAGGGACGTGTAACCCAGGGACATTGGCCACACATAAGTGACGTGTAACCCAGTGACATGGCCACACATGAGGGACGTGAAACCCACGGACATGGCCACACATGAGGGACGTGTAACCCAGGGACATGGCCACACATGAGGGACGTGTAACCCAGTGACATGGCCACACAGGAAGGACGTGTAACCCAGGGACATGGCCACACATGAAGGACGTGTAACCCAGGGACATGGCCACACATGATCGACGTGTAACCCAGGGACATGGCCACACATGAGGGACGTGTAACCCAGGGACATGGCCACACATGAGGGACGTGTAACCCAGGGACATGGCCACACATGAGAGACGTGTAACCCAAGGACATGGCCACACATCAGGGACGTGTAACCCAGGGACATGGCCACACATGAGGGACGTGTAACCCAGGGACATGGCCACACATCAGGGATTGGTAACCCAGGGACATGGCCACACATCAGGGACGTTTAACCCAGGGACATGGCCACTGATCAGGGACTTGTAACCCAGGGACTTGGCCACACATCATGGAAGCATAACCCAGGGACATTGCCACATATCAGGGACATGTAACCCAGGAACAAGGCCATAATTGAGGGATGTGTAACCCAAAGACTTGGCCACTCATCAGGGACGTGTAACCCAGGGACATGGCCACACATGAGGGACGTGAAAACCAGGCTCTTGGCCACACATGACGGACGTGTAACCCAGGGACATGGCCACACATGAGGGACGTGTAACCGAGGGACATGGCTGCACATGAGGGACGTGTAACCCAGGGAAATGTCCACACATGAGGGACGTGTAACGGAGGAACATGGCCACACATGATTGACATGTCACCCATGGACATGACAAATGAGGGACGTGTAACCCGGGACATGGCCACAAATGAGGGACGTGTAACCCAGGGACATGGCCACACATGAGGGACGTGTACCCCAGGGACCTTCACTACACATGAGGGACGTGTAACCCAGGGACATGGCTACACATGAGGGACGTGTAACCCAGGGACATGGCCACACATGAGGGACGTGTAACCCAGGGACATGGCCACAAATGAGGTACGTGTAACACATGGACATGGTCACACATGAGGGACGTGTACCCCAGGGACATGGCCACACAGGTGGGACGTCTAACCCAGGGACATGGCCACACATGAGGGACGTGTAACCCAGGGACATGGCCACCGATGAGGGACGTGTAACCCAGTGACATGGCCACACATCAGGGACATTTAACCCAGGGACATGGCCACACATCAGGGACTTGTAACCCAGGGACATGGCCGCACATCAGGGATGCATAACCCAGGGACATGGCCACAAAGCAGGGATATGTAACCCAGAAACATGGCCATAATTGAGGGACGTGTAACACAAGGACATGGCCACACATCAGGGACGTGTAGCCCAGGGACATGGCCACACATGATGGACGTGTAACCCAAGGACATGGCCACACATGAGGGACGTGTAACCCAGGGACATGGCCACACATGATGGACGTGTAACCCAGGGTCATGGCCACACATGAGGGACGTGTAACCCAGGGACATGGCCACACGTGAAGGACGTATAACCCAGGGACATGGCAACACGTGAGGGACGTGTAACCGAGGGACTAGGCCATAATTGAGCAACGTGTAACCCAAGGAAAGGGACAAACATGACGGACCTGTAAGCCAGGGACATTGCCATAATTGCGGGACCTGTAACCCAGGGACATGGCCACATATCAGGGACGTGTAAACCAGGGACATGGCCAGACATCAGGGACGTGTAACCCAGGCACATGGCCACACATCAGGGATTCGTAACCCAGGGACATGGCGAAATATCAGGGACATGTAACCCAGGGACATGGCCATAATTGAGGGACGTGTAACCCAAGGACATGGCCACACATCAGGGACGTGTAACCCAGGGACATGGCCACACATGAGGGACGTGTAACCCAGCGACATGGCGACACATGAGGGACGTGTAACCCAGGGACATGGCCACACATGAGGGACGTGTAACCTAGGGACATGGCCACACATGAGGGACGTCTAACCCAGGGACATGGCCACACATGATGGACGTGTAACCCAGGGACATGGCCACACATCAGGGACGTTTAACAAATGGACATGGCCACTCATCAGGGACTTGTAACCCAGGGACATGGCCACACATCAGGGATGCGTAACCCAAGGACATGGCCACATATCAGGGACATGTAACCCAGGGACATGGCCATAATTGAGGGATGTGTAACCCAAGGACATGGCCACACATCAGGGACGTCTTACCACGGGACATGGCCACACATGAGGGACGTGTAACCCAGGGACATCGCCACACATGAGGGACGTGTAACCCAGGGACATCGCCACAGATCAGGGACTTGCAACCCAGGGACATGGCCACAAATCAGGAACTTATAACCCAGGGACATGGCCACAGATCAGGGATGCATTACCCAGTGACATGGCCACATACCAGGGACATGTAACCCAGGAACATGGCCATAATTGAGGGACGTGTAACCCATGGACATGGCCATACATCAGGGAAGTGTAGCCCAGGGACATGACCACACATAAGGGACGTGTAACCCAGGGACATTGGCCACACATAAGGGACGTGTAACCCAGTGACATGGCCACAGATGAGGGACGTGTAACCCACGGATATGGCCACACATGAGGGACGTGTAACCCATGGACATGGCCACGCATCAAGGACGTGTAACCCAGGGACATGGCCACACATGAAGGACGTGTAACCCAGGGAAATGGTCACACATGAAGGACGTGTAACCCAGGGACATCGCCACACATGAGGGGACATGTAACCAGGGACATGGCCACACATGAGGGTCGTGTAACCCAGGGACATGGCCACACATGATGGACGTGTAACTCAGGGACATGGCTACACATGAGGGACGTGTAACCCAGGAACTTGGCTACACATGAGGGACGTGTAACCCAGGGATCTGGCCACACATGAGAGACGTGTAACCCAGGGACATCGCCACACATCAGGGACGTGTAACCCAGGGACATGGCCACACATCAGGAAAGCGTTACACAGGGACATTGCCACACATCAGCGTTGCATCACCCATGGACATGGCCATATATCAGGGACATGTAACCCACGGACATTGCCATAATTGAGGAACGTGTAACCCAAGGACATGGCCACACATCAGGGATGCGTAACCGAGGGATATGGCCACATATCAGGGACATGTAACCCAGGGACATGGCCATAATTGAGGGATGCGTAACCGAGGGATATGGCCACATATCAGGGACATGTAACCCAGGGACATGGCCATAATTGAGGGACGTGTAACCCAGGGACATGGCCACACATGAGGGACGTCTATCCCAGGGACATGCCCACACATGAGGGACGTATAACCCATGGACATGGCCAAACATGAGGGACGTGTAACCCAGGGACATGGCCACACATGAGGGACGTTTAACCCAGGGACATGGCCACACATGAGGGACGTGTAACCCAGGGACATGGCCACACATCAGGGACGATTAACCCAGGGACATGGCCACACATGAGGGACATGTAACCCAGGGACACGGCCGCACATCAGGGATGCATAACCCAGGGACATGGCCACATACCAGGGACATGTAACCCAGTAACATGGCCATAATTGAGGGACGTGTAACCCAAGGACATGGCCACACATCGGGGACGTGTAGCCCAGGGACATGGCCACACATGAGGGACGTGTAACCCAGGGACATGGCCACACATCAGGGACGATTAACCCAGGGACATGGCCACACATGAGGGACTTGTAACCCAGGGACACGGCCGCACATCAGGGATGCATAACCCAGGGACATGGCCACATATGAGGGACGTGTAACCCAGGGACATGGCCACATATGAGGGAAGTGTAACCCAGGGACATGGCCACACATGAGTGACGAGCAACCCAGGGACATGGCCACACATGAGGGACGTGTAACCCAGGGACATGGCCACACATGATGGACGTGTAACCCAGGGACATGGCCACACATGAGGGACGTGTACCCCAGGGTCATGGCCACACATAAAGGACGTGTAACTCAGGGACATGGCCACACATGACGGACGTGTAACCCAGATACTTGGCCACACATGAGGGACGTGTAACCCAGGGTCATGGCCACTCATGAGGGACGTGTAACTCAGGGACATGGCTACACATGAGGTACGTGTAACCCAGGGACATGGCTACACATAAGGGACGTGTAACACAGGGACATGGCCACACATGAGAGACGGGTAACCCAGAGACATGGCCAGACATCAGGGATGTGCAACCCAGGGACATGGCCACACATCAGGAACGTGGAACCCAGGGACATGGCCACACATCATTGTTGCGTCACCCATGGACATGGCCATATATCAGGGACATGTAACCCAGGGACATGGCCATAATTGAGGGACGTTTAACCCAAGGACATGGACACACATCAGGGATGCGTAACCCAGGGATATGGCCACATATCAGGGACATGTAACCCAGGGACATGGCCATAATTGAGGTACGTGTAACCCAAGGACATGGCCACATATCAGGGACATTTAACCCAGGGACATGGCCATAATTGAGGGACGTGTAACCCATTGACATGGCCACACATCAGGGACGTGAAACCCAGGGACACGGCCACACATGAGGGACGTGTAACCCAGGGACATCGCCACACATCAGGGACGTGTAACCCAGGGACCTGGCCACACATGATGGACGTGTAAACCAGGGACATGGCCACACATGAGGGACGTGTAACCCAGGGACATGTCCACACATGAAGGACGTGTAACCCAGGGACATGGCCACACATGAGAGACGTGTAACCCAGGGACTTGGCCAAACATCAGGGACGTATAACCCAGGGACATGGCCACACATGAGGAAGTGTAACCCAGGGACGTGGCCAGACATGAGGGACGTGTTACCCACGGACAGGGCCACACATGAGGGATGTGTATCCCAGGGACATGGCCACACATGAGGGACGTGTAACCCAGGGACATGGCCACCGATGAGGGACGTGTAACCCAGTGACATGGCCACACATCAGGGACATTTAACCCAGGGACACGGCCACACATCAGGGACTTGTAACCCAGCGACATGGCCACACATCAGGGATGCATAACCAGGGACGTGGCCACATATCAGGGATATGTAACCCAGGAACATGTCCATAATTGAGGGACGTGTAAGACAAGGACATGGCCACACATCAGGGACATGTAGCCCAGGGACATGGCCACACATGATGGATGTGTAAACCAGGGACATGGCCACACATGAGGGACGTGTAACCCAGGGACATGTCCACGCATGAAGGACGTGTAACCCAGGGACATGGCCACACATGAGAGACGTGTAACCCAGGGACTTGGCCAAACATCAGGGACGTATAACCCAGGGACATGGCCACACATGAGGAAGTGTAGCCCAGGGACATGGCCACACAAGATGGACGTGTAACCCAGGGACATGGCTACACATGAGGGATGTGTAACCCAGTCACATTGCTACACATGAGGGACGTGTAACCCATGGACTTGGCCACACATGAGGGACGTGTAACCCAGGGACATGGCCACACATGAGGGACGTGTAACCCAGGGTCATGGCCACACATGAGGGACGTGTAACCCAGGGACATGGCCACACGTAAAGGACGTATAACCCAGGGACATGGCCACACGTGAGGGACGTGTAACCGAGGGACTTGGCCATAATTGAGCAACGTGTAACCCAAGGAAAGGGACAAACATGAGGGACGTGTAAGCCAGGGACATTGCCATAATTGCGGGTCCTGTAACCCAGGGACATGGCCACATATCAGGGACGTGTAAACCAGGGACATGGCCAGACATCAGGGACGTGTAACCCAGGCACATGGCCACACATCAGGGATTCGTAACCCAGGGACATGGCGAAATATCAGGGACATGTAACCCAGGGACATGGCCATAATTGAGGACGTGTAACCCAAGGACATGGCCACACATCAGGGACGTGTAACCCAGGGACATGGCCACACATGAGGGACGTGTAACCCAGCGACATGGCGACACATGAGGGACGTGTAACTCAGGGACATGGCCACACATGAGGGACGTGTAACCCAGGGACATGGCCACACATGAGGGACGTCTAACCCAGGGACATGGCCACACATGATGGACGTGTAACCCAGGGACATGGCCACACATCAGGGACGTTTAACAAATGGACATGGCCACTTATCAGGGACTTGTAACCCAGGGACATGGCCACACATGTGGGACGTGTAACCCAGCGACATGGCGACACATGAGGGACGTGCAACCCAGGGACATGGCCACACATGACGGACGTGTAACCCAGGGACATGGCCACACATGAGGGACGTGTAACCCAGGGACATGGCCACACATGATGGACGTGTAACCCAGGGACATGGCCACACATCAGGGACGTTTAACAAATGGACATGGCCACTCATCAGGGACGTGTAGCCCAGGGACATGGCCACACATGATGGACGTGTAACCCAGGGACATGGCCACACATGAGGGATGTGTAACCCAGTGACATTGCTACACATTAGGGACGTGTAACCCATGGACTTGGCCACACATGAGGGATGTGTAAACCAGGCACTTGGCCACATATGAGGGACGTGTAACCCACGGACTTGGCCACACCTGAGGGACGTGTAACCCAGGGACATGGGCACACATGAGGGACGCGTAACCTAGGGACACGGCCACACATCAGGGACGTGTAACCCAGGGACACGGCCACAACTCAGGGACGTTTAACACAGGGACATGGCCACCCATCAGGGACGTGTAACCCAGGGACATGGCCACATGTCAGGGACATGTAACCCAGGGACATGGCCAGAAATGAGGGACGTGTAACGCAGAGACATGGCCACACATGAGGGACGTGTAACCCATGGACATGGCCATACATGAGGGACGTGTAACCCAGGGACATGGCCACACATGAGGGACGTGTAACCCAGGGACATGGTCACACATGTGGGACGTGTAACAAAGGGACTTTGCCACACATGAGGGACGTGTAACCCAGGGACATGACCACACGTGAGGGTTGTGTAACCCAGGGACATGGCCTCACATGAGGGACGTGTAACCCAGGGACATGGCCAGACATCAGGGACGTGTAACTCATGGACATGGCCACACATGAGGGACGTGAAACCCAGGGACATGGCCAGACATGGGGACGTGTAACCCAGGGACATGGCCAGACATGAGGGATGTGTAACGCAGGGACATGGCCACACATGAGGGACGTGTAATCCAGGGACATGGCCACACATGCGGGACGTGTAAACCAGGGAAATGGCTATAATTGAGGGACGTGAAACCCATGGACATGGTAACATATCAGGGACATGTAACCCAGGGACATGGCCACACATCAGGTACGTGTAACCCAAGGAAAAGGCCACACATGAGGGACATGTAAGCCAGGGACATGGCCATAATTGCGGGACGTGTAACCCAAGGACATGGCCACATATCTGGGACATGTAACCCAGGGGCATTGCCATAATTAAGGGACGTTGTAACCCAGGGATATGGCCACATATCAGGGACATGTAACCCAGGTACATGGCCACATATCAGGGACGTGTAACCCAGGGACATGGCCACACATGAGGGACGTGTAACCCAGTGACATGGCCACACATCAGGGACGTGTAAACCAAGGACATGGCCACACTTCAAGAGCTTGTAACCCAGGGACATGTCCACACATCTGGGACGTGTAACCCAGGGACATGGCCACACATCAGGGACGTGTAACCCAGTGACATGGCCACACATCAGGGATGCTTAACGCAGGGACATGGCCATAATTGAGGGACGTGTAACCCATGGACATGGCCACACATGAGGGACGTGTAACCCAGGGACATGGCCACACATGAGGAACGTTTAACCCAGGGACATGGCCAGACATCAGGGCCGTGTAACCCAGGGACATGGCCACACATGAGCGACGTGTAACCCAGGGACATGGCCAGACATGTGGGACGTGCAAACCAGGGACATGGCCACACATGAGGGACGTGTAACCCAGGGACATGGCCACACATGAGGGACGTGTAACCCAGGGACATGGCCACACATGAGGGACGTGTAACCCAGGGACATGGCCACACATGAGGGACATGTATCTCAGGGACATGGCTATAATTGAGGGACGTGTAACGCAGGGACATGGCCACATATCATGGACATGTAACCCAGGGAATTGGCCACACATCAGGGACGTGTCAACCAATGAAAAGGCCACACATGAGGGACATGCAACCCAGTGACATGGCCATAATTGCGGGAGGTGTATCCCACGGACATGGCCACATATCAGGGACATGTAACCCAGGGACATTGCCATAATTAAGGGACGTTGTAACCTAGGGACATGGCCACACATCAGCGATGTGTAACCCAGGGACATGGCCACACATCAGAGACGTGTAACCCAGGGACATGGCCACACATCAGCGACGTGTAACCCAGGAACATGGTCATATATGAGGGACGTGTAACCCAGGGACAGGGTTACACATGAGGGACGTGTAACAAATGGAAATTGCCACACATGAGGGACGTGTAACCCAGGGACATGGCCACACATGATGGACGTGTAACCCAGGGACATGGCCACACATGAGGGACGTGTAACCCAGGGACATTGCCAGACATCAGGGACGTGTAACCCAGGGACATGGCCACACATGAGGGACGTGTAACCCAGGGACATGGCCAGACATGAGGGACGTGCAACCCAGGGACATGGCCACACATCTGGAGCATGTAACCCAGGGACATGGCCACACATCAGGGATTTGTAACCCAGGGACATTGCCACACATCAGGGACGTTTAACCCAGTGACATGGCCACACATCAGGGATGCTTAACTTGGACATGGCCACATATCAGGTACATATAACCCAGAGACATGGCCATAATTGAGTGACGTGTAACCGAAGGAAATGGCCACACATCAGGGACTTGTAACGCAGGGACATGGCCACACATGAGGGACGTGTAACCCAGGGACATGGCCACACATCAGGGACGTGTAACCCAGGGACATGGCCACACATGAGAGACGCGTAACCTAGGGACATGGCCACACATCAGGGACGTGTAACCCAGGGACATAGCCACACATGAGGGACGTGTAACCCAGGGACATGGCCACACATGAGGGACGTGTAACCCAGGGACATGGCCACATATGAGGGACGTCTAACCCAGGGACATGGCCACACATGAGGAACGTGTATCCCAGGGACATGGCTATAATTGAGGGACGTGTAACCCAGGGACATGGCACATATCAGGGACATGTAACCCAGGTACATGGCCACACATCAGGGACGTGTAACCCAAGGAAAATGCCACACATGAGGGACATGTAACCCAGGGACATGGCCATAATTGCGGGACGTGTATCCCACGGACATGGCCACATATCAGGGACATGTAACCCAGGTACATGGCCACATATCAGGGACGTGTAACCCAAGGACTTGGTCACACATCAGGGTCGTGTATCCCAGGGATATGGCCACACATGAGGGACGCGTAACCTAGGGACATGGCCACACATCAGCGACGTGTAACCCAGGGACATGGCCACACATCAGGGACGTGTAACCCTGGGAGATGGCCACACATCAGGGACGTGTGACCCAGGGACATGGCCACATATCATGGACATGTAACTTAGGGACATGGCCACTAATGAGGGACGTGTAACCCAGCGACTTGGCCACACATGAGGGACGTGTAACGCAGCGACAAGGCCACACATGAGGGACGTGTAACCCAGGGACATGGCCAGTCATGAGGGATGTGCAACCCAGGGACATGGCCGCACATCAGGAGTGTGTAACCCAGGGACATGGCCACACATCAGGGACTTGTAACCCAGGGATATTGCCACACATCAGGGACGTTTAACCCAGTGACATGGCCACACATCAGGGATGCTTAACCCAGGGACATGGCCACATATCAGGTACATGTAACCCAGGGACATGGCCATAATTGAGGGACGTGTAACCCAAGGAAATGGCCACACATCAGGGACTTGTAACGCAGGGACATGGCCACACATGAGTGACGTGTAACCGAGGGACATGGCCACACAACAGGGGCGTGTAACCCAGGGACATGGCCACACATGAGGGACGTCTAACTTAGGGGCATGGCCACACATGAGGGGCCCGTAACCTAGGTACATGGCCACACATCAGGGACGTGTAACCCAGGGACATGGCCACACATGAGGGACGTGTAACCCAGGGACATGGCCACACATCAGGGACGTGTAGCCCAGGGTCATGGCCACATATCAGGGACATGGAAACCAGGGACATGGCCACACATGGCGGACGTGTAACCCAGGGACTTGGCCACACCTGAGGGACGTGTAACCCAGGGACATGGCCACACATGAGGGACGCGTAACCTAGGGACATGGCCACACATCAGCGACGTGTAACCCAGGGACATGGCCACACCTCAGGGACGTTTAACACAGGGACATGGCCACACATCAGGGACGTGTAACCTAGGGACATGGCCACATGTCAGGGACATGTAACCCAGGGACATGGCCACAAATGAGGGACGTGTAACCCAGAGACATGGCCACACATGAGGGACGTGTAACCCATGGACATGGCCATACATGAGGGACGTGTAACCCAGAGACATGACCACACATGAGGGTCGTGTAACCCAGGGACATGGCCTCACATGAGGGACGTGTAACCCAGGGACATGGCCAGACATCAGGGACGTGTAACCCAGGGAGATGGCCACACATGAGGGACGTGAAACCCAGGGACATGGCCAAACATGGGGACGTGTAACCCAGGGACATGGCCAGACATGAGGGATGTGTAACCCAGGGACATGGCCACACATGAGGGACGTGTAACCCAGGGACATGGCCACACATGCGGGACGTGTAACCCAGGGACATGGCTATAATTGAGGGACGTGTAACCCATGGACATGGTCACATATCAGGGACATGTAACCCAGGGACATGGCCACACATCAGGTACGTGTAACCCAAGGAAAAGGCCACACATGAGGGACATGTAACCCAGGGACATGGCCATAATTGCGGGACGTGTAACCCTAGGACATGGCCACATATCTGGGACATGTTACCCAGGGGCATTGCCATAATTAAGGGACGTTGTAACCCAGGGATATGGCCACATATCAGGGACATGTAACCCAGGTACATGGCCACATATCAGGGACGTGTAACCCACGGACATGGCCACACATGAGGGACGTGTAACCCAGTGACATGGCCACACATCAGGGACGTGTAACCCAAGGACATGGCCACACTTCAAGAGCTTGTAACCCAGGGACATGTCCACACATCTGGGACGTGTAACCCAGTGACATGGCCACACATCAGGGATGCTTAACGCAGGGACATGGCCATAATTGAGGGACGTTTAACCCAGGGACATGGCCACACGTGAGGGACGTGTAACCCATGGACATGGCCACACATGAGGGACGTGTAACCCAGGGACATTGCCAAACATGAGGAACGTTTAACCCAGGTACATGGCCATATATGAGGGACGTGTAACCCAGGGACATGGCCACACATGATGGACGTGTAACCCAGGGACATAGCCACACATGAGGGACGTGTAACCCAGGGACATGGCCAGACATCAGGGCCGTGTAACCCAGGGACATGGCCACACATGAGCGACGTGTAACCCAGGGACATAGCCAGACATGTGGGACGTGCAAACCAGGGACATGGCCACACATGAGCGACGTGTAACCCAGGGACATGGCCACACATGAGGGACGTGTAACCCAGGGACATGGCCACACATGAGGGACGTGTAACCCAGGGACATGGCCACACATGAGCGACGTGTATCCCAGGGATATTGCCATAATTAAGGGACGTTGTAACCCAGGGACATGGCCACATATCAGGGACATGTACCCCAGGTACATGGCCACATATCAGGGACGTGTAACCCAGGGACATGGCCACACCTCAGGGACGTGTAACCCAGGGACATGGCCAGACATGAGGGACGTGTAACCCAGGGACATGGCCACACATGAGGGACGTGTAACCCAGGGACATGCCCACACATGCGGGACGTGTATCCCAGGGACATGGCTATAATTGAGGGACGTGTAACCCAGGGACATGGCCACATATCAGGGACATGTAACCCAGGGACATGGCCACGCATCAGGTACGTGTAACCCAAGGAAAAGGCCACACATGAAGGACATGTAACTCAGGGACAAGGCCATAATTGCGGTATGTGTAACCCAAGGACATGGCCACATATCTGGGACATGTAACCCAGGGACATGGCCATAATTAAAGGACGTTGTAACCCAGGGACATGGCCACACATCAGCGACGTGTAACCCATGTACATGGCCACATATCAGGGACGTGTAACCCAAGGACTTCGTCACACATCAGGGACGTGTAACCCAGAGACAAGGCCACACATCAGGGTCGTGTAACCCAGGGACATGGCCACACATCAGGGACGTGTAACCCAGGGACATGTCCACACATCTGGGACGTGTAACCCAGGGACATGGCCACACCTCAGGGACGTGTAACCCAAGGACATGGCCACAGTTCAAGAGCGTGTAACCCAGGGACATGTCCACACATCTGGGACGTGTAACCCAGGGACATGGCCACACATCAGGGACGTGTAACCCAGTGACATGTCCACACATCAGGGATGCTTAACGCAAGGACATGGCCACAATTAAGGGACGTTTAACCCAGGGACATGGCCAGACATGAGGAACGTGTAATCCATGTACGTGGCCATACATGAGGGACGTGTAACCCAGAGACATGGCCACACATGAGGGCCGTGTAACCCAGGGACATGGTCACACATGAGGGACTTGTAACAAAGGGACATTGGCACTCAAGAGGGACATGTAACCCTGGGACATGGCCACACATGAGGGACGTGTAACCCAGGGACATGTCCACACATGAGGGACGTGTAACCCAGGGACATGGCCAGACATCAGGGCCGTGTATCCCAGGGACATGGCCACACATGAGCGACGTGTAACCCAGGGACATTGCCAGACATGAGGGACGTGTAAACCAGGGACATGGCCACACATGAGGGACGTGTAACCCAGGGACATGGCCACACATGAGGGACGTGTAACCCAGGGACATGGCCACACATGAGGGACGTGTAACCCAGGGACATGGCCACACATGAGGAACATGTATCCCAGGGACATGGCTATAATTGAGGGACGTGTAACCCAGGGACATGGCCACATATCAGGGACATGTAACCCAGGTACATGGCCACACATCAGGGACGTGTAACCCAAGGAAAATGCCACACATGAGGGACATGTAACCCAGGGACATGTCCATAATTGCGGGACGTGTATCCCACGGACATGGCCACATATCAGGGACATATAACCCAGGGACATTGCCATAATTAAGGGACGTTGTAAAACAGGGACATGGCCACAAATCAGGGACATGTAACCCAGGTACATGGCCACATATCAGGGACGTGTAACCCAAGGACTTGGTCACACATCAGGGTCGTGTAACCCAGGGACATGGCCACACATGAGGGACGCGTAACCTAGGGACATGGCCATATATCACCGACGTGTAACCCAGGGACATGGCCACACATCAGGGACGTGTAACCCAAGGACATGGCCACATATCTGGGACATGTAACCCAGGGGCATTGCCATAATTAAGGGACGTTGTAACCCAGGGATATGGCCACATATCAGGGACATGTAACCCAGGTACATGGCCACATATCAGGGACGTGTAACCCACGGACATGGCCACACATGAGGGACGTGTAACCCAGTGACATGGCCACACATCAGGGACGTGTAACCCGGGGACATGTCCACACATCTGGGACGTGTAACCCAGGGACATGGCCACACATCAGGGACGTTTAACCCAGTGACATGGCCACGCATCAGGGACGCTTAACGCAGGGACATGGCCATAATTGAGGGACGTTTAACCCAGTGACATGGCCACACATGAGGGACATTTAACCCATGGACATGGCCACACATGAGGGACGTGTAACCCAGTGACATGGCCACACATGAGGAACGTTTAACCCAGGTACATGGCCATATATGAGGGACGTGTAACCCAAGGACATGGCCACACATGAGGGACGTGTAAACCAGGGACATGGTCACACATGAGGGACATGTAACAAAGGGACATTGCCACACATGATGGACGTGTAACCCAGGGACATAGCCACACATGAGGGACGTGTAACCCAGGGACATGGCCACACATGAGGGACGTGTATCCCAGGGACATTGCCATAATTAAGGGACGTTGTAACCCAGGGACATGGCCACATATCAGGGACATGTACCCCAGGTACATGGCCAAATATCAGGGACGTGTAACCCAGTGACATGGCCACACCTCAGGGACGTGTAACCCAGGGACATGGCCAGACATGAGGGACGTGTAACCCAGGGACATGGCCACACATGAGGGACGTGTAACCCAGGGACATGCCCACACATACGGGACGTGTAACCCAGGGACATGGCTATAATTGAGGGACGTGTGACCCAGGGACATGGCCACATATCAGGGACATGTAACCAAGGGACATGGCCACACATCAGGTACGTGTAACCCAAGGAAAAGGCCACACATGAGGGACATGTAACCCAGGGACAAGGCCATAATTGCGGGATGTGTAACCCAAGGATATGGCCACATATCTGGGACATGTAACCCAGGGACAAGGCCATAATTAAAGGACGTTGTAACCCAGGGACATGGCCACACATCAGGGACATGTAACCCATGTACATGGCCACATATCAGGGACGTGTAACCCAAGGACTTCGTCACACATCAGGGACGTGTAACCCAGGGACAAGGCCACACATCAGGGTCGTGTAACCCAGGGACATGGCCACACATCAGGGACGTGTAACCCAGGGACATGTCTACACATCTGGGACGTGTAACCCAGGGACATGGCCACACATCAGGGACGTGTAACCCAATGACATGGCCACACTTCAAGAGCGTGTAACCCAGGGACATGTCCACACATCTGGGATGTGTAACCCAGGGACATGGCCACACATCAGGGACGTGTAACCCAGTGACATGGCCACACATCATGGATGCTTAACGCAGGGACATGGCCACAATTAAGGGACGTTTAACCCAGGGACATGGCCACACATGAGGGACGTGTAACCCGTGGACTTGACCACACATGAGGGACGTGTAACCCAGGGACATGGCCAGACATGAGGAACGTGTAACCCATGTACATGGCCATACATGAGGGAAGTGTAACCCAGGGACATGGCCACACATGAGGGCCGTGTAACGCAGAGACATGGCCACACAAGAGGGACGTGTAACCCAGGGACATGGTCATACATGAGGGACGTGTAACCCAGGGACATGGCCACACATGAGGGACGTGTAACCCAGGGACATGGCCACACATGAGGGACATGTAACAAAGGGACATTGCCACACATGAGGGACGTGTAACCCAGGGACAATGCCACACATGAGGGACGTGTAACCCAGGGACATGGCATCACATGAGGGACGTGTAACCCAGGGACATGGCCAGACATCAGGGACGTGTAAACCAGGGACATGGCCACACATGAGTGACGTGTAACCCAGGGACATGGCCATGATTGAGGAACGTGTAACCCAAGGAAATGGCCACACATCAGGGACGTGTAACCCAGGGACATGGCCACACATCAGGGACGTGTAACCCAAGGACATGGCAACACATCAGGGACGTGTAGCCCAGGGACATGGCCACACATCAGGGACGTGTAACCCAAGGACATGGCCACAGTTCAAGAGCGTGTAACCCAGGGACATGTCCACACATCTGGGACGTGTAACCCAGGGACATGGCCACACATCAGGGACGTGTAACCCAGTGACATGTGCACACATCAGGGATGCTTAACGCAGGGACATGGCCACAATTAAGGGACGTTTAACCCAGGGACATGGCCAGACATGAGGAACGTGTAACCCATGTACGTGGCCATACATGAGGGACGTGTAACCCAGAGACATGGCCACACATGAGGGCCGTGTAACCTAGGGACATGGTCACACATGAGGGACTTGTAACAAAGGGACATTGCCACTCAAGAGGGACATGTAACCCAGGGACATGGACACAAATCAGGGACGTGTAACCTAGTGACATGGCCACACATCAGGTTTGCTTAACGCAGAGACATGGCCATAATTGATAGACGTTTAACCCAGGGACATGGCCACAGAAGAGGGACTTGTAACCCAGGATCTTGGCCACACATGAGGGACGTGTAACACACGGACATGGCCACACATGAGGGACGTGTAACCCAGGGACATGGCCATAGATGAGGGACGTGTAACCCAGGGAAAGGGTTACACATGAGGGACGTGTAACCCAGGGACATGGTCACACATGAGGGACGTGTAACAAATGGACATTGCCACACATCAGGGATGTGTAACCCAGGGACATGGCCACACATGATGGACGTGTAACCCAGGGACATGGCCAGACATGAGGGATGTGTAACCCAGGGACATGGCCACACATGAGGGACGTGTAACCCAGGGACATGGCCACACATGCGGGACGTGTAACCCAGGGAAATGGCTATAATTGAGGGACGTGTAACCCATGGACATGGTCACATATCAGGGACATGTAACCCAGGGACATGGCCACACATCAGGTACGTGTAACCCAAGGAAAATGCCACACATGAGGGACATGTAACCCAGGGACATGGCCATAATTGCGGGACGTGTAACCCAAGGACATGGCCACATACCTGGGACATGTAACCCAGGGATATTGCCATCATTAAGGGACGTTGTAACCCAGGGATATGGCCACATATCAGGGACATGTAACCCAGGTACATGGCCACATATCAGGGACGTGTAACCGACGGACATGGCCACACATGAGGGACGTGTAACCCAGTGTCATAGCCACACATCAGGGACGTGTAACCCAAGGACATGGCCACACTTCAAGAGCTTGTAACCCAGGGACATGCCCACACATCTGGGACGTGTAACCCAGGGACATGGCCACACATCAGGGACGTGAAACCCAGTGACATGGCCACACATCAGGGATGCTTAACGCAGGGACATGGCCATAATTGAGGGACGTTTAACCCAGGGATATGGCCACACATGAGGGACGTGTAACCCATGGACATGGCCACACATGAGGGACGTGTAACCCAGGGACATGGCCACACATGAGGAACGTTTAACCCAGGTACATGGCCATATATGAGGGACGTGTAACCCAGGGACATGGCCACACATGAGGGACGTGTAACCCAGGGACATGGTCAGACATGAGGGACATGTAACAAAGGGACATTGCCACACATGATGGATGTGTAACCCAGGGACATAGCCACACATGAGGGACGTGTAACCCAGGGACATGGCCACACATGAGGGACGTGTAACCCAGGGACATGGCCAGACATCAGGGCCGTGTAACCCAGGGACATGGCCACACATGAGCGACGTGTAACCCAGTGACATGTCCAGACATGTGGGACGTACAAAACAGGGACATGGCCACACATGAGGGACGTGTAACCCATAGACATGGTCACACATGAGGGACGTGTAACCCAGGGACATGGCCACACATGAGGGACTTGTAACCCAGGGACATGGCCACACATGAGGGACGTGTATCCCAGGGACATGGCTATAATTGAGGGACGTGTAACGCAGGGACATGGCCACATATCATGGACATGTAACCCAGGGACATGGCCACACATGAGGGACGCGTCACCCAATGAAAAGGCCGCACATGAGGGACATGTAACCCAGTGACATGGCCATAATTGCGGGACGTGTATCCCACGGACATGGCCACATATCAGGGACATGTAACCCAGGGACATTGCCATAATTAAGGGACGTTGTAACCTAGGGACATGGCCACACATCAGCGATGTGTAACCCAGGGACATGGCCACACATCAGAGACGTGTAACCCAGGGACATGGCCACACATCAGAGACGTGTAACCCAGGAACATGGCCATATATGAGGGATGTGTAACCCAGGGACAGGGTTACACATGAGGGACGTGTAACCCAGGGACATGGTCACACATGAGGGACGTGTAACAAATGGACATTGCCACACATGAGGGACGTGTAACCCAGGGACATGGCCACACATGATGGACGTGTAACCCAGGGACATGGCCACACATGAGGGACGTGTAACCCAGGGACATGGCCAGACATCAGGAACGTGTAGCCCAGGGACATGGCCAGACATGAGGGACGTGTAACCCAGGGACCTGGCCAGACATGAGGGACGTGCAACCCAGGGACATGGCCACACATCTGGAGCGTGTAACCCAGGGACATGGCCACACATCAGGGACTTGTATCCCAGGGACATTGCCACACATCAGGGACGTTTAACCCAGTGACATGGCCACACATCAGGGATTCTTAACCTGGGACATGGCCACATATCAGGTACATGTAACCCAGGGACATGGCCATAATAGAGGGACGTGTAACCCAAGGAAATGGTCACACATCAGGGACTTGTAACGCAGGGACATGCCCACACATGCGGGACGTGTAACCCAGGGACATGGCTATAATTGAGGGACGTGTAACCCAGGGACATGGCCACATATCAGGGACATGTAACCCAGGGACATGGCCACACATCAGGTACGTGTAACCCAAGGAAAAGGCCACACATGAGGGACATGTAACCCAGGGACAAGGCCATAATTAAAGGACGTTGTAACCCAGGGACATGGCCACATATCAGGGACATGTAACCCAGGTACATGGCCACATATCAGGGACTTGTAACCCAAGGACTTGGTCACACATCAGGGTCGTGTAACCCAGGGACATGGCCACACATGAGGGACGCGTAACCTAGGGACATGGCCACACATCAGCGACGTGTAACCCAGGGACATGGCCGCACATCAGGGACGTGTAACCCAGGGACATGGCCACACATCAGGGACGTGTGACCCAGGGACATGGCCACATATCAGGGACATGTAACCCAGGGACATGGCCACTAATGAGGGACGTGTAACCCAACGACTTGGCCACACATGAGGGACGTGTAACCCAGCGATAAGGCCACACGTGAGGGACGTGTAACCCAGGGACATGGCCAGACATGAGGGATGTGCAACCCAGGGACATGGCTGCACATCAGGGACTTGTAAACCAGGGATATTGCCACACATCAGGGACGTTTAACCCAGTGACATGGCCACACATCAGGGATGCTTAACCCAGGGGCATGGCCACATATCAGGTACATGTAACCCACGGACATGGCCATAATTGAGGGACGTGTAACCCAAGGAAATGGCCACACATCAGGGACTTGTAACGCAGGGACATGGCCACACATGAGAGACGTGTAACCGAGGGTCATGGCCACACAACAGGGACGTGTAACCCAGGGACATGGCCACACATGAGGGACGTCTAACTTAGGGGCATGGCCACACATGAGGGGCCCATAACCTAGGGACATGGCCACACATCAGGGACGTCTAACCCAGGGACATGGCCACACATCAGGTACGTGTAACCCAAGGAAAAGGCCACACATGAGGTACATGTAACCCAGGGACAATGCCATAATTGCGGGATGTGTACCCCAAGGATATGGCCACATATCTGGGACATGTAACCCAGGGACAAGGCCATAATTAAAGGACGTTGTAACCCAGGGACATGGCCACACATCAGAGACATGTAACCCATGTACATGGCCACATATCAGGGACGTGTAACCCAAGGACTTCGTCACACATCAGGGACGTGTAACCCAGGGACAAGGCCACACATCAGGGTTGTGTAACCCAGGGACATGGCCACACATCAGGGACGTGTAACCCACGGACATGTCCACACATCTGGGACGTGTAACCCAGGGACATGGCCACACATCAGGGACGTGTAACCCAAGGACATGGCCACAGTTCATGAGCGTGTAACCCAGGGACATGTCCACACATCTGGGACGTGTAACCCAGGGACATGGCCACACATCAGGGACGTGTAACCCAGTGACATGGCCACACATCATGGATGCTTAACGCAGGGACATGGCCACAATTAAGGGACGTTTAACCCAGGGACATGGCCACACATGAGGGACGTTTTACCCGTGGACTTGACCACACATGAGGGACGTGTAACCCAGGGACATGGCCAGACATGAGGAACGTGTAACCCATGTACATGGCCACACATGAGGGACGTGTAACCCAGGGACATGGCCACACATGAGGGCCGTGTAACGCAGAGACATGGCCACACAAGAGGGACGTGTAACCCAGGGACATGGTCATACATGAGGGACGTGTAACCCAGGGACATGGCCACACATGAGGGACGTGTAACCCAGGGACATGGCCACACATGAGGGACGTGTAACAAAGGGACATTGCCACACATGAGGGACGTGTAACCCAGGGACAATGCCACACATGAGGGACGTGTAACCCAGGGACATGGCATCACATGAGGGACGTGTAACCCAGGGACATGGCCAGACATCAGGGACGTGTAAACCAGGGACATGGCCACACATGAGGGACGTGTAACCCAGGGACATGGCCATGATTGAGGAACGTGTAACCCAAGGAAATGGCCACACATCATGGACGTGTAACCCAGGGACATGGCCACACATCAGGGACGTGTAACCCAAGGACATGGTCACACATCAGGGACGTGTAGCCCAGGGTCATGGGCACACATCAGGGACGTGTAACCCAGGGACATGGACACACATCAGGGATGTGTAACCCAGTGACATGGCCACACATCAGGTTTGCTTAACGCAGGGACATGGCCATAATTGATAGACGTTTAACCCAGGGACATGGCCACAGAAGAGGGACGTGTAACCCAGGATCTTGGCCACACATGAGTGACGTGTAACACACGGACATGGCCACACATGAGGGACGTGTAACCCAGGGACATGGCCATAGATGAGGGACGTGTAACCCAGGGAAAGGGTTACACATGAGGGACGTGTAACCCATGGACATGGTCACACATGAGGGACGTGTAACAAATGGACATTGCCACACATCAGGGATGTGTAACCCAGGGACATGGCCACACATGATGGACGTGTAACCCAGGGACATAGCCAGACATGAGGGATGTGTAACCCAGGGACATGGCCACACATGAGGGACGTGTAACCCAGGGACATGGCCACACATGCGGGACGTGTAACCCAGGGAAATGGCTATAATTGAGGGTCGTGTAACCCATGGACATGGTCACATATCAGGGACATGTAACCCAGGGACATGGCCACACATCAGGTACGTGTAACCCAAGGAAAAGGCCACACATGAGGGACATGTAACCCAGGGACATGGCCATAATTGCGGGACGTGTAACCCAAGGACATGGCCACATACCTGGGACATGTAACCCAGGGGCATTGCCATCATTCAGGGACGTTGTAACCCAGGGATATGGCCACATATCAGGGACATGTAACCCAGGTACATGGCCACATATCAGGGACGTGTAACCGACGGACATGGCCACACATGAGGGACGTGTAACCCAGTGTCATGGCCACACATCAGGGACGTGTAACCCAAGGACATGGCCACACTTCAAGAGCTTGTAACCCAGGGACATGCCCACACATCTGGGACGTGTAACCCAGGGACATGGCCACACATCAGGGACGTGTAACCCAGTGACATGGCCACACATCAGGGATGCTTAACGCAGGGACATGGCCATAATTGAGGGACGTTTAACCCAGGGACATGGCCAGACATGAGGGACGTGTAACCCAGGGACATGGCCACACATGAGCAACGTTTAACCCATGTACATGGCCATATATGAGGGACGTGTAACCCAGGGACATGGCCACACATGAGGGACGTGTAACCCAGGGACATGGTCAGACATGAGGGACATGTAACAAAGGGACATTGCCACACATGATGGACGTGTAACCCAGGGACATAGCCACACATGAGGGACGTGTAACCCAGGGACATGGCCACACATGAGGGACGTGTAACCCAGGGACATGGCCAGACATCAGGGCCATGTAACCCAGGGACATGGCCACACATGAGCGACGTGTAACCCAGGGACATGGCCAGACATGTGGGACGTGCAAAACAGGGACATGGCCACACATGAGGGACGTGTAACCCAGGGACATGGCCACACATGAGGGATGTGTAACCCAGGGACATGGCCACACATGAGGGACGTGTAACCCAGGGACATGGCCACACATGAGGGACGTGTATCCCAGGGACATGGCTATAATTGAGGGACGTGTAACGCAGGGACATGGCCACATATCATGGACATGTAACCCAGGGACATGGCCACACATGAGGGACGTGACACCCAATGAAAAGGCCACACATGAGGGACATGTAACCCAGTGACATGGCCATAATTGCGGGACGTGTATCCCACGGACATGGCCACATATCAGGGACATGTAACCCAGGGACATTGCCATAATTAAGGGACGTTGTAACCTAGGGACATGGCCACACATCAGCGATGTGTAACCCAGGGACATGGCCACACATGAGGGACGTGTAACCCAGGGACATGGCCACACATCAGAGACGTGTAACCCAGGAACATGGCCATATATGAGGGATGTGTAACCCAGGGACAGGGTTACACATGAGGGACGTGTAACCCAGGGACATGGTCACACATGAGGGACGTGTAACAAATGGACATTGCCACACATGAGGGACGTGTAACCCAGGGACATGGCCACACATGATGGACGTGTAACCCAGGGACATGGCCACACATGAGGGACGTGTAACCCAGGGACATGGCCACACCTCAGGGATGTGTAACCCAGGGACATGGCCAGACATGAGGGACGTGTAACCCAGGGACATGGCCAGACATGAGGGACGTGCAACCCAGGGACATGGCCACACATCTGGAGCGTGTAACCCAGGGACATGGCCACACATCAGGGACTTGTAACCCAGGGACATTGCCACACATCAGGGACGTTTAACCCAGTGACATGGCCACACATCAGGGATTCTTAACCTGGGACATGGCCACATATCAGGGACTTGTAACGCAGGGACATGGCCACACATGAAGGACGTGTAACCCAGGGACATGGCCACACATCAGGGACGTGTAACCCAGGGACATGGCCACACATGAGGGACGCGTAACCTAGGGACATGGCCACACATCAGGGACGTGTAACCCAGGGACATGGCCACACCTCAGGGACGTGTAACCCAGGGACATGGCCAGACATGAGGGACGTGTAACCCAGGGACATGGCCACACATGAGGGACGTGTAACCCAGGGACATGCCCACACATGCGCGACGTGTAACCCAGGGACATGGCTATAATTGAGGGACGTGTAACCCAGGGACATGGCCACATATCAGGGACATGTAACACAGGGACATGGCCACACATCAGGTACGTGTAACCCAAGGAAAAGGCCACACATGAGGGACATGTAACCCAGGGACAAGGCCATAATTAAAGGACGTTGTAACCCAGGGACATGGCCACATATCAGTGACATGTAACCCAGGTACATGGCCACATATCAGGGACTTGTAACCCAAGGACTTGGTCACACATCAGGGTCGTGTAACCCAGGGACATGGCCACGCATGAGGGACGCGTAACCTAGGGACATGGCCACACATCAGCGACGTGTAACCCAGGGACATGGCCACACATCAGGGACGTGTAACCCAGGGACATGGCCACACATCAGGGACGTGTGACCCAGGGACATGGCCACATATCAGGGACATGTAACCCAGGGACATGGCCACTAATGAGGGACGTGTAACCCAGCGACTTGGCCACACATGAGGGACGTGTAACCCAGCGACAAGGCCACACGTGAGGGACGTGTAACCCAGGGACATGGCCAGACATGAGGGATGTGCAACCCAGGGACATGGCCGCACATCAGGGACTTGTAACCCAGGGATATTGCCACACATCAGGGACGTTTAACCCAGTGACATGGCCACACATCAGGGATGCTTAACCCAGGGACATGGCCACATATCAGGTACATGTAACCCAGGGACATGGCCATAATTGAGGGACGTGTAACCCAAGGAAATGGCCACACATCAGGGACTTGTAACGCAGGGACATGGCCACACATGAGTGACGTGTAACCGAGGGACATGGCCACACAACAGGGACGTGTAACCCAGGGACATGGCCACACATGAGGGACGTCTAACTTAGGGGCATGGCCACACATGAGGGGCCCATAACCTAGGGACATGGCCACACATCAGGGACGTCTAACCCAGGGAGATGGCCACACATGAGGGACGTGTAACCCAGGGACATGGCCACACATCAGGGACGTGTAACCCAGGGTCATGGCCACAGATCAGGGACATGGAAACCAGGGACATGGCCACGCATGAGGGACGTGTAACCCAGGGACTTGGCCACACCTGAGGGACGTGTAACCCAGGGACATGGCCACACCTCAGGGACGTTTAACACAGGGACATGGCCACACATCAGGGACGTGTAACCCAGGGACATGGCCACATGTCAGGGACATGTAACCCAGGGACATGGCCACAAATGAGGGACGTGTAACCCAGAGACATGGCCACACATGAGGGACGTGTAACCCATGGACATGGCCATACATGAGGGACGTGTAACCCAGGGACATGGTCACACATGTGGGACGTGTAACAAAGGGACATTGCCACACATGAGGGACGTGTAACCCAGGGACATGACCACACATGAGGGTCGTGTAACCCATGGACATGGCCTCACATGAGGGACGTGTAACCCAGGGACATGGCCAGACATCAGGGACGTGTAACCCAGGGACATGGCCACACATGAGCGACGTGAAACCCAGGGACATGGCCAGTCATGGGGACGAGTAACCCAGGGACATGGCCAGACATGAGGGATGTTTAACCCAGGGACATGGCCACACATGAGGGACGTGTAACCCAGGGACATGGCCACACATGCGGGACGTGTAACCCTGGGACATGGCTATAATTGAGGGACGTGTAACCCATGGACATGGTCACATATCAGGGACATGTAAACCAGGGACATGGCCACACATCAGGTACGTGTAACCCAAGGAAAAGGCCACACATGAGGGACATGTAACCCAGGGACATGGCATCACATGAGGGACGTGTAACCCAGGGACATGGCCAGACATCAGGGACGTGTAAACCAGGGACATGGCCACACATGAGGGACGTGTAACCCAGGGACATGGCCATGATTGAGGAACGTGTAACCCAAGGAAATGGCCACACATCATGGACGTGTAACCCAGGGACATGGCCACACATCAGGGACGTGTAACCCAAGGACATGGTCACACATCAGGGACGTGTAGCCCAGGGTCATGGGCACACATCAGGGACGTGTAACCCAGGGACATGGACACACATCAGGGACGTGTAACCCAGTGACATGGCCACACATCAGGTTTGCTTAGCGCAGGGACATGGCCATAATTGATAGACGTTTAACCCAGGGACATGGCCACAGAAGAGGGACGTGTAACCCAGGATCTTGGCCACACATGAGTGACGTGTAACACACGGACATGGCCACACATGAGGGACGTATAACCCAGGGACATGGCCATAGATGAGGGACGTGTAACCCAGGGAAAGGGTTACACATGAGGGACGTGTAACCCAGGGACATGGTCACACATGAGGGACGTGTAACAAATGGACATTGCCACACATGAGGGATGTGTAACCCAGGGACATGGCCACACATGATGGAAGTGTAACCCAGGGACATGGCCAGACATGAGGGATGTGTAACCCAGGGACATGGCCACACATGAGGGACGTGTAACCCAGGGACATGGCCACACATGCGGCACGTGTAACCCAGGGAAATGGCTATAATTGAGGGACGTGTAACCCATGGACATGGTCACATATCAGGGACATGTAACCCAGGGACATGGCCACACATCAGGTACGTGTAACCCAAGGAAAAGGCCACACATGAGGGATATGTAACCCAGGGACATGGCCATAATTGCGGGACGTGTAACCCAAGGACATGGCCACATACCTGGGACATGTAACCCAGGGGCATTGCCATCATTCAGGGACGTTGTAACCCAGTTATATGGCCACATATCAGGGACATGTAACCCAGGTACATGGCCACATATCAGGGACGTGTAACCGACGGACATGGCCACACATGAGGGACGTGTAACCCAATGTCATGGCCACACAACAGGGACGTGTAACCCAAGGACATGGCCACACTTCAAGAGCTTGTAACCCAGGGACATGCCCACACATCTGGGACGTGTAACCCAGGGACATGGCCACACATCAGGGACGTGTAACCCAGTGACATGGCCACACATCAGGGATGCTTAACGCAGGGACATGGCCATAATTGAGGGACGTTTAACCCAGGGACATGGCCACACATGAGGGATGTGTAACCCATGGACATGGCCACACATGAGGGACGTGTAACCCAGGGACATGGGCACACATGAGGAACGTTTAACCCATGTACATGGCCATATATGAGGGACGTGTAACCCAGGGACATGGCCACACATGAGGGACGTGTAACCCAGGGACATGGTCAGACATGAGGGACGTTTAACCCAGTGACATGGCCACACATCAGGGATTCTTAACCTGGGACATGGCCACATATCAGGTACATGTAACCCAGGGACATGGCCATAATAGAGGGACGTGTAACCCAAGGAAATGGTCACACATCAGGGACTTGTAACGCAGGGACATGGCCACACATGAGGGACGTGTAACCCAGGGACATGGCCACACATGCGGGACGTGTAACCCAGGGACATGGCCACACATGAGGGACGCGTAACCTAGGGACATGGCCACACATCAGGGACGTGTAACCCAGGGACATGGCCACACCTCAGGGACGTGTAACCCAGGGACATGGCCATACATGAGGGACGTGTAACCCAGGGACATGGCCACACATGAGGGACGTGTAACCCAGGGACATGCCCACACATGCGGGATGTGTAACCCAGGGACATGGCTATAATTGAGGGACGTGTAACCCAGGGACATGGCCACATATCAGGGACATGTAACCCAGGGACATGGCCACACATCAGGTACGTGTAACCCAAGGAAAAGGCCACACATGAGGGACATGTAACCCAGGGACAAGGCCATAATTAAAGGACATTTTAACCCAGGGACATGGCCACATATCAGGGACATGTAACCCAGGTACATGGCCACATATCAGGGACTTGTAACCCAAGGACTTGGTCACACATCAGGGTCGTGTAACCCAGGGACATGGCCACACATGAGGGACGTGTAACCCAGGGACATGGCCACACATGAGGGACGTGTAACCCAGGGACATGGCCAGACATCAGGGCCGTGTAACCCAGGTACATGGCCACACATGAGCGACGTGTAACCCAGGGACATGGCCAGACATGTGGGACGTGCAAACCAGGGACATGGCCACACATGAGGGACGTGTAACCCAGAGACGTGGCCACACATGAGGGACGTGTAACCCAGGGACATGGCCACACATGAGGGACGTGTAACCCAGGGACATGGCCACACATGAGGGACGTGTATCCCAGGGACATGGCTATAATTGAGGGACGTGTAACGCAGGGACATGGCCACATATCATGGACATGTAACCCAGGGACATGGCCACACATGAGGGACGTGTCACCCAATGAAAAGGCCACACATCAGGGACATGTAACCCAGTGACATGGCCATAATTGCGGGACGTGTATCCCACGGACATGGCCACATATCAGGGACATGTAACCCAGGGACATTGCCATAATTAAGGGACGTTGTAACCTAGGAACATGGCCACACATCAGCGATGTGTAACCTAGGGACATGGCACACATCAGAGACGTGTAACCCAGGGACATGGCCACACATCAGGGACGTTAACCCAGGAACATGGCCATATATGAGGGACGTGAAACCCAGGGACAGGGTTACACATGAGGGACGTGTCACCCAGGGACATGGTCACACATGATGGACGTGTAACAAATGGACATTGCCACACATAAGGGACGTGTAACCCAGGGACATGGCCACACATGATGGACGTGTAACCCATGGACATGTCCACACATGAGGGACGTGTAACCCAGGGTCATGGCCACACCTCAGGGACGTGTAACCCAGGGACATGCCCACACATGCGGGACGTGTAACACAGGGACATGGCTATAATTGAGGGACGTGTAACCCAGGGACATGGCCACATATCAGGGACATGTAACCCAGGGACATGGCCACACATCAGGTACGTGTAACCCAAGGAAAAGGCCACACATGAGGGACATGTAACCCAGGGACAAGGCCATAATTGCGGGATGTGTAACCCAAGGACATGGCCACATATCAGGGACATGTAACCCAGGGACATGGCCATAATTAAAGGACGTTGTAACCCAGGGACATGGCCACATATCAGGGACATTTAACCCATGTACATGGCCACATATCAGGGACGTGTAACCCAAGGACTTCGTCACACATGAGGGACGTGTAACCCAGGGACAAGGCCACACATCAGGGTCGTGTAACCCAGGGACATGGCCACACATCAGGGATGTGTAACCCAGGGACATGTCCACACATCTGGGACGTGTAACCCAGGGACATGGCCACACATCAGGGACGTGTAAACCAAGGACGTGGCCACACTTCTAGAGCGTGTAACCCAGGGACATGTCCACACATCTGGGACGTGTAACCCAGGGACATGGCCACACATCAGGGACGTGTAACCCAGTGACATGGCCACACATCAGGGATGCTTAACGCAGTGACATGGCCACAATTAAGGGACGTTTAACCCAGGGACATGGCCACACATGAGGGACGTGTAACCCGTGGATTTGACCACACATGAGGGACGTGTAACCCAGGGACATGGCCAGACATGAGGAACGTGTAACCCATGTACGTGGCCATACATGAGGGACGTGTAACCCAGGGACATGGCCACACATGAGGGCAGTGTAACCCAGGGACATGGTCACACATGAGGGACTTGTAACAAAGGGACATTGCCACTCATGAGGGACGTGTAACCCAGCGACAAGGCCACACATGAGGGACGTGTAACCCAGGGACATGGCCACACATGAGGGAAGTGTAACCCAGGGACATGGCCACACATGAGGGACTTGTAACCCAGGGACATGGCCACACATGAGGGACTTTTAACAAAGGGACATTGCCACTCATGAGGGACATGTAACCCAGGGACATGGCCACACATGAGGGACGTGTAACCCAGGGACATGGCCACACATGAGGGACGTGTAACCCAAGGAAAATGCCACACATGAGGGACATGTAACCCAGGGACATGGCCATAATTGCGGGACATGTATCCCACGGACATGGCTACATATCAGGGACATGTTACCCAGGGACATTGCCATAATTAAGGGACGTTGTAAAACAGGGACATGGCCACATATCAGGGACGTGTAACCCAGGTACATGGCCACATATCAGGGACGTGTAACCCAAGGACTTGGCCACACATCAGGGACGTGTAACCCAGGGACATGGCCACACATCAGGGTCGTGTAACCCTGGGACATGGCCACACATGAGGGACGCGTAACCTAGTGACATGGCCACACATCAGCGACGTGTAACCCAGGGACATGGCCACACATCAGGGACGTGTAACCCAGGGACATGGCCACACATCAGGGACGTGTGACCCAGGTACATGGCCACATAACAGGGACATGTAACCCAGGGACATGGCCACTAATGAGGGATGAGTAACCCAGCGACTTGGCCACACATGAGGGACGTGTAACCCAGCGACATGGCCACACATGAGGGACGTGTAACCCAGGGACATGGCCACACATGAGGGACGTGTAACCCAGGGACATGGCCACACATGAGGGACGTGTATCCCAGGGACATGGCTACACATGAGGGACGTGTAACCTAGGGACATGGCCACACATGAGGGACGTGTAACCCAGGGACATGGCCACACATGGGGGACGTGTAACCCAGGGACATGGCCTCACATGAGGGACCTGTAACCCAGGGACATGGCCACACATGAGGGACGTGTAACCCCGGGACATGGCCACACATGAGGGACGTGTGACTCAGGGACATGGCCACACATGAGGGACGTGTAACCCAGGGACATGGCCACACATGAGGGACGTGTAACCCAGGGACATGGCCACACATGTGGGACATGTAACCCTGGGACATGCCCATACACGAGGGACGTGTAACCCAGAGACATGGTCACACATCAGGGACGTGTAACCCAGGGACATGGCCACACATCAGGGACGTGTAACCCAGGGACATGTCCACACATCAGGGACGTGTATCCCAGGGACATGTCCACACATCAGGGACATGTAACCCAGGGACATGGCCACACATCAGTGACGTGTAATCCAGGGGAGTACAGGAATTGCCCCATAGAATGAGGAACTCACCAGCACACAGAGTGCCCGAAGCGATTAGTATAGATGCTTTTAAGGGGAAGCTAGACAACTATTTGAGGGAATAGGAAATAGACGATCACAGATTCAGAAAATGAAAAGATAATTGACAATGATACAGAGCTTCTCCTCACCACCAGATGCTTCAAAGTAGATTACAACCAATGAGTACTTTTGAAGTGTCATCTCTCTGGTAACATAGGAAAAAAATAAGGAAAGTTGGGGGGAGGCTGAACTGTAACATAAACACTGGTACGAACAGCTATGGCCTGTTTGGTGCCGTACATCCTATGTAAGTCCTCTGTAAGTCCTATGTAGAACACCAAAGATGGAAATGAGGGTGAGGTTGAAAAATCAGTAGCTGCAGAAATGTCATGGTAAATGGAGGGCAATAACTAAGCTTTGAGATTTTGGGAGACTTGGGATTCAAGTGCATAGATCTTTGAAGATGGAAGGACATATTGCAAGAGTGGTTAGCAAAGCATATGAGAACCATAAATAGATGTATTGAGTGCAAAATCAGAGAAGTCATACTGAACTTTTATGAAGTTCTGATTAAGCAACTAGCGTACTTCATCCAGTTCTGATCACCACACTTGAGGTAGGATGTGAGTGCCCTTGAGAGGGTGCAGAGGTGATTGATCAGAATACTTCCAGGGATGAGGGATTTTAGCTACAAGGCTATATTGGAGAAGCTGGGGTTGTTCTCCTTGGAGCAAAAGAAATTGAGCGGAGATCTGATAGAGATGTACAAAATTATGACGTATTTAGGTAAGGTAGACAAAGGCCCAGATTTTCATCCCCGGGTCAGGCTCGGGAGATTCCCCAGATTGGAGAACTGGACCTTTAGAAATGTCTGCCCACAGGTCAGATTTTCGGCCAGGTGGGGGCTGAAAATCAAGTCAGGACAGATGACGCCAGAATGAGTGCAGAGGTTGCCGGGTGCAGAGATCAGCTGGGCACAAGGCCTGCCTCTATGCTCCGGCACTGTGCTTAAATAAATAATAAAATAACAATAAAACAAAAATCATCCCTCCAGCTCTCATCCCTCACCACCCCTCACCCCCTCACCACCCCACATCCCACAGGCCCTACCCATGCCAACCAATGCCAACCCATGTCCCCACCCACCCTCCCATACCCCTATACCAACCCATGACCTCCCACTCAATCCCCATGGTCCCCACACCCCCAATGTCAACTTATTGCCACTCTATCCAGCCACCATTGCCCCCATACCCCAATACCAACTTAGTCCCCCCTATCTACTGCCATTACCCCAATACACCCAACTCATGGCAACCCATGCTCCCTACCCATCACCTTTTGCCCTTAACCCCTCTATGCCAATTCACCTAGTATCCTTGGAGAGTTCCTGGGCAGGTTTGACAGCTTTGACAGCTGTTTTCCAGCTCCTTGACAGCTGGGCAGTTCCTTGACAGTTAGACAGCTCTTTAACATTTCCTTGACAGTTGGACAACCCTTTACATTTCCTTGACAGTTGGACAGTTCCTTGATAGCTGGACTGCTCTTTTGCAGTTCCTTGACAGCAGGATAGCTCTTTTAAAGCTTTACAGTTTCAATGAGTTTTTGTATTAAAAAGGCATTACCATGTCCACTTTTAACAATTCCAAAGGGTGCCACACCTCTCTCAAAGAGTGCCTTACCTCTCCCTAGGGTGTCCCAGGACTTCATTCAAAGGGGTACCTTATCTCTCCAAAAGGGTATCCTGACTATCCAAACGCATCCGCCAGTTCAGAATTCCTCTTACCTGTTCTAATCTGCACAGTCCAGACTCCACACTCCTGTTCTTCCAAAATTCCACTGCAGTGGAGGCAGCTGATGATTTAGGTGGCCACTCCGTAATGGCGAAAATCCAGTCAAAGGAAAGCTTTTTCTATTAGCTGACAGTGCAAGGACTAGGGGACACAGATATAATGTTTTAGGCAAGAGATGCAGGAGGGATATGAGAATGAACTTTCTTTGGCAGTGAGTGCTAATGATCTGGAACTTGCTGTCTACGAGCCCAAATGGAAGTTCCAGTAAAACTTCTATCAGCTGATCCCAGTTTCAATAGGTGAGTTGAAGGCCAGTTTGTACCTGGTAGAGTAGTAGGAAGTGCCAGTAAAACAAATTATATTACCAGTAGTGCTGGTCCCCCAGGGGTAGGGCCATCAAAACTGGTAATGCTGCCAATAGAACTGGTCGGGAGTGCCTGCTGGAATTGCCGATTTTCCCAGTTTAATTAATGGTGTTTCTTGTTGGGTCTGGTGATATTACCAGCTCAGCTGCTTCCAGTCGTGAGCTGCATATATTGCTGGCCCACTTGTTCCAGGCTCAAATGAGAATCAACTGATGTCAATCAACTGAAAGAAACCCATTCCTTTCTGGAACAAAACTATTTGGTGTATGAATGAATTAATAAGTGTGATTTTGAAGCAGAATTTGAGGTTACTTATTCTCCATTTGTCCTGGAAAAACACTCTGAGAATAAAAGGTAGAGTAAAACTGTGCAAATTTTATTGTGAAAACAGAACAAACACAGAAAAACATACATACTTAAAATACAGACACGCGATGTAATTATTGAGCCTTGCAACCTCTTTCGAGACAGCCCCTCACTCAGCCCCTTCATGCAGAGGCGATGGGTGAAACATGCTGCAACTATAAAGAGAGGAAAAATAATCAATGACTTTGACTTTGGAGAATTGTGAGAGTCAATACTTTCCCAATCATTCAGTTGCTCCTTAAGCATGCTGTCCTTCCAACCGTGGCAATCATTGCAGAGTCTGCACTCAGCCTGTGCCTGGCCAGTGTTTGTCGTACAGAATGGTGTAGTACTGGGCTGAAATCGAGCGGCTGATGTGGCCCTCTTGCTATAACAGGAAGCAAAAAATAGTTTATCATTTTTATATCAGAGGTTGGGGGGACTTTTGCACAATTCCAATAAATTTGTCATCTTTTTCTGGCCAGAGGGATGCTGCATTTGTCAACACTGAAAGAGAAGTGGCATGAAGCTTTAAATTGCATTCTAGGGCATAAATTACAGAGATTACAGGATTAAATGCAAACTTACTTCCCATCACACAAGCTAATTTAAGATGTCTAATTGACGTGATCAAGTTATTGATTTGCTTTAAAATTATGCATCCGAAAATAGGTTAAAACTCTGCCTGAAGGCTGTAATAATTTCTTCTCGGAGGTGTGATTAAGCCTG
Organism: Cetorhinus maximus; assembly: GCF_964194155.1. Taxonomy (NCBI): domain Eukaryota; kingdom Metazoa; phylum Chordata; class Chondrichthyes; order Lamniformes; family Cetorhinidae; genus Cetorhinus; species Cetorhinus maximus. Next base: position 45,663,228 of record NC_135879.1, on the reverse strand, counting down.
GAAATATCCTCCATCTTTTCCTGAAGGGCTGCTTCCCTGCTTCCAACCTCCTGATCTTAACTAGCAGCTCTTCCTCACTAGGCAGATTCCATTACCTGTCCTAAGGAAGGCAAGTTGGGTGGGACTTCCATTGAGGCAACCTCCTCTAGCTGCGCTGGAGCCCACAAAGTGTCAGGCCTTCTCCAGGGCAACGTCATTGCCCTCTTTCCCATCAGCTGCTTGCTCATGATGGACTTCTGCTGTTTGATTCGCGTGGCTTCTGTTCGGGTAGATTTCTCTTTCTATCAGGAAAGAGAAATTAGATATTAAGAAGTGTTTTGGCATTTGTGATGCGACCGGATTTACAAGTTCCATACACTCTTTACAGTCAGGCACATAATTGTCTATGCAGGCATGTGAGAATAGAATTTTATCTACAGCGATGAAAAAAGATGAGCGGATAGCTGCTGGGGAACATATATGCTGCCCATATGAGAATCTTCCAGTGCTCTCTTTGCACGCAGCTCACCACTGCTCTCTGTTTCAACTATGGTGTCCAAAATTCTTGGGACTCAACATCGCGAGCCAAATTCTAACTTAAGTCAGATCTCTATAGGGGACTCTATCATGCCTCAAAATACACAGAATTTGCTAAGGCTCATGACTCCTTTTGGCTATGGTTGAGAAAGCAAATTTTCTTCATTTGATTGAGATTTACCTGCGAGCATGAGAATCTGAAATTTGTAGAACTCGTCATTCTTTTTTCTTTCCTGCGTTGTAGTAGACAGAGCCACAAATACTCATTTGGACGCATTGCACTTTGTAAATCTTGGAATGGGGGATCAAAATTTTTTATGTCTTCCACAACGGAGACTATCGGGTAGCCATTATTGGCAAAAAACCTGGGGTATGCGTAGCAGCACCAGACATGATGAGATTAGATCTAGCACAGAGAAATAGATATAGTTCATTTGCATTCATGACATTAAAAAAAAAGTGATGTTAAAAACAGTTCTCTTCTCTCTCTTCCCCCAGTTGCAAAAAAAAATCACATTCCCCACTCTCTATCTCAATCCCCATGGCAAAGTTTCCATGATGTCCAGCACCCTGGTGGTGGAAGCAGAGATGATCGATGATTTCAAAATGAAATTGATCAGACACTTGAAGGAAATAAACCTGCAAGTTACATGGATAGAGTGGGACAATGCCACTGATTGGTTGCTCTACAGACAGCCAGCATGGACTCAATGGGCTGAATAGCCTCCTCCTGTGCCATTTGATTCACTGCTTATGCAGTTTTAAATGAATTGGGAGACAGTTTTGTCCAGGGATGGATACAGAAGGAAGTAGAGTTGGGACGTGAAGGGAGGATGTGTGTAGAGAGCAATATAAGGAAGTGATCAAAGACTTACATGTTATTGATATGATGGGAGTAGCAAGGTCAAGCAGTGGCCATGAATATGGTTTGAGGAAATAAAAGGAGGGAGAGATCAAGGGGCAATGAGCAGAGGAGAGAGATAGCATGATGAATTGAGATGGAGGTTAAAATCACCAAGGATGAGAGGTTGTTTAGTGCAGAGACTGAGGGCGGAAAGCTGTGAAGATACCTCAGTTATAAAATTTTTAACGTACTTCGGCAGGCAGTAAAGAATGAGTGTTTTGAATAAGAGGTGAAAGGGGTGCAACAAGGTGAGATGCTCAAAGGAGGAATAAGTGCCAGAGGAGAAGGAGGGTCAGGCCAATCTGGTGATAAATGCCACACTGCCACCACAATGATGTTGGCAGGGCAAGTTCTGAAAGATATGGCCAGGTAGGGAGGTTTCACTTAGAGCAAAGGTGTCATCATCCCTCAACAACATGATGCTGATGCTATTATCCAGAATAAGTTCATGGATTGTTCACCACTGAACAGACATTCTGGAGGGAGATGCATAGAGGGGAGATGAGAACTGATCCATTGCCAGAGTTCACAATGTCAGCAGTGGGTTGGGGGGGCAGTGTCTACTGCACTTGGAGAGACCTGGATTAATCAGGGATAGTCAGCATGGATTTGTTAAGGGGAGGTCGTGTTTGACAAATTTTATTGAATATTTTGAGGAGGTAGCCAGGAGTGTTGATGAGGGTAATGCATTTGATGTGGTCTACATGGACTTTAGCAAGGCTTTAGATAATGTCCCTCATGGCAGACTGGTCAAGAAAGTCAGAGCCCATGGGATCCAAGGCAAAATGGCATATTGGATCCAAAATTGCCTGAGAGGCAGGAAGCAGAGTGTAATGGTGGAAGGATGTTGCTGTGACTGGAAGCCCGTTTCCAGTGGGATTCCGCAGGGCTCGGTGCTGGGGTCCTTGCTGTTTGTGGTGTACATAAATGATTTGGACTTAAATGTAGGAGGTATGATCAAGAAGTTCACGGGTGACACGAAAATTGACAGGCAGGTAAATAGTGAGGAGGATAGCCATAAACTATCAATGGGCTGGTCAGGTGGGCAGAGCAGTGGCAAGTGGAATTCAACGCAGGAAAGTGTGAGGTGATGCACTTGGGGCAGGCTAACAAGGCAAGAGATTAGGCTGTGAATCGTAGGACACTGGAAAGAACTGAAGATCAGAGGGACCTTGGTGTACATATCCACAGATCCCTGAGGGTAGCGGGGCAGGTAGATAAGGTGGTTAAGAAAGCATATGGGATACTTGCCTTTATTAGCCAAGGCACAGAATACAAGAGCAGGGAGGTTATGCTTGAACTGTATAAAATGCTGGTTAGGCCATAACTGGAGTACTGCGTGCAGTTCTGGTCACCACAATATAGGAAGGATGTGATTGCACTGGAGAGGGTGCAGAGGAGATTTACCAGGATGCTGGAGGGCCTGAGCTATGAGGAAAGATTGGATAGGCTGGGTTTGTTTTCCTTGGAGCAGCGAAGGTTGAGAGGGGACCTGATAGAGGTGTATAAGATTATGAGGGGCATAGATAGGGTGGATAGGAAGGCACTTTTTCCATTAGTAGAAGGGTCAATAACCAGGGGGCATCGATTTAAGGTAAGACGTAGAAGGCTAAGAGGGGAGTTGAGGAGAAATGTTTTCACCCAGAGGATGGTGGGAGTCTGGAACTCACTGCCTGAAAGGGTGGTTGGGTCAGAAACTCTGGTAACATTTAAGAAGTTAGATATTCACTTGTGTTGCCATAGCCTCCAGGGCTATATGCCAAGTGCTGGAAAATGGGATTAGTGTGTCAGATCTTTGTTGACCAGCACAGATATGATGGGCCAAATGGCCTCCTTCTGTGCTGTAAACGTCTATGAGTCTATGAGAGTTGGACAGCAATGAGATTGGCAAATTAGCAGGAAGCTCAGCAAACAAGAGGCAACTGGAGTTGCTATTCATAATGATCCTTGATGAACCCTTCTGAGAATGCCATGAAAATCACATGGGGATCGGCTGTAGGCTTAATTAAGTTGGAGTCAAACCTTGGATGGCAACACAAGAGCTGGAAGCTACAAGCCAGGACTACATGCATGCTAAACAGTGGAAGCAGCATGCTAATGACAGAGCTAAGCAATTCCAGAACCAACAAATCAGATCAAAACTCTGCAGTCTTGCCACATCCAGTCCTGAATGTGGATAATTAAACACCTAACTGGAGAAGTTTCCCAAAACATCCCCACTCTCAATGATGACAGAGCCCAGCTGATGAGCATAAAAGGCAAAGCTGAAGCATCAGCCAGGAGTGCCAAGTAAATGGTCCATCTCAGCCTCCTCCTGAGATCCCCAGTATCACATATGCCAGCTTTCAGCCAATTTGATTCACTTTACGTGGTGATAAGAAATGGCTGAAGGGGCAGAATACTGCACAGATTATGAGCCCTGGCGATGTCCTGGCTGTAATACTGAAGACTTGTTCTCTAGAACAAACCGCACACCTAACTCAGCTGTTTGAGTACAGCTGCAACATTGGAATCTACCCAAAAATGTAGAAATTTACCCAGGTATGTACTGTCCACAAAATTCAATCCAGCCAATTACTGCCCATCAGTCTACTCTCAATCAAATTGCTGGAAATTATCACCAATGGCGCAATCAAGTGGCACTTAGCAATAAGCTCACCATTGCTCAGTTTGGAGTCTGCCAGGGTCATTTATCTCCAGACCTCAGTACAGCAGTGTTGCAAAGATGGACAAAAGGGCTGAATTCCAGAGGTGAGGTGAGAGTGATTGCCCTTGACATCAAGATAGCATTTAACTAAGTTCGGCATCAAGGAGCCCTAGCAAATTTGAAGTAAGTGGGGAATCAAAGGAAAAGCTTAACACCATCCAAGTCAATGCAACCTGCGCAGCACCATTAAACATTCACTCCCTCCACCACCAATACACAAAGGCAGCACTATGTACCATCTACAAGATACACTACATTAACTCACCAAGGCTCCTTCAATAACAGCCTCCAAACCTGTGCCAGTATCCCCTAGAAGAAGAAAGACAGCAGAGGCATAGGAACACCGTCATCTACAAAATCCCCTTCAAGTCACACACGAACATGACTTGGAACTATATCGCCATTTTGGGGGAGATGTTGGTGTAGTGGTGATGTCGCTGGACTAGTAACCCATCGACCCAGGCTAATGCTCTGGAGACATGGGTTCAAATCAAATCACGGCAGCTGGTGGAATTTTAAATCAGTTAATACTTCTGGAATATAAAGCCAGCCATGAGACTATCATCGATTGTCTTAAAAACCCATTTGGTTCACCAATGTCGTTTAGGGAAGGAAATCTGCCATCCTTACCTGGTCTAGCCTACATGTGATTCCAAATTCACAGCAATGTGGTTGACTCTTAACTGCCCTCTGAAATGACCTAGAAGGATAAGTTCAAGGGCAATTAGGAATGGGCAACAAATGCTGCCATTGCCAGCGATGCCCACATCCCATGAAAGAATAAGGAGTTCACTGTCACTGGGTCACAGGCCTGGAACTCCCTTTCTAACAGCACTGTGAATGTACCTACACCAGATGGACTGCAATAGTAGGAGAAGGTGGCTCCCCAATACCTGCTCAAGGGCAATTAGGGATGAGCAATAAATGCTGGTCTAGCCAATGATGTTCACTTTGCAAGAATTAATAATAATAGGAAGAAAGAGTTGGGTTAGGACTTTAAAAATGCAGACTACCAGAGAGAGGAAAAGTGACTGGAGATGTGATGTTTCAAGAGTTGGGGCTAGAAGGGGGTGAAGCAAAAAATAGTTTAAAAAGTGAAAAAAAGGGTGGAAATAAAAATGGTGGGTTCAGGGCCAGAGCAATAGCTGAAGTGCACACATGAACACAAGAACAATTCAAGTTGCATAGATCTGGTTATGTAGGGTTTACATTGCTTTTCTGTGGGTCTGGTCATCAGTTGCACCATCTGATGTTGTTGGGTCAAGTTGTTGTGATGTGTTTTGCACTGCCTTATAGTGTGATGGGAGAAAATTCAATAGAAATATTCAAAAGATAATTGAATTAGTACTTGAAGGGAGAAAATTCACAGTAGGTAGTGAGGAGTGTAGTAACAGACATAAGGAGGACATTCGGAGACTGGTGAAATGGGCAGACAGATGGCATGAAAGTGCAGGGTAGAAGAAATTAATTGTCTAGCTCTATCAAAGAGCCAGCATAGGCATAATGGGCCAAATGATGGCCCTCTGTGCTATATTCTTCTATGATTCCATGATAAATGTTGGCTTTAGAATGCAATAAAGATACAAACTGAACTGAACAAATTAGAGGGAGATCTGAAAGAGAGGAACAAAGAGACCATAAGAGAATAGATTAGTAGGTTGGATAAAAGGGAATCCAAATGTCCTTTAGAAGTATATGCACAGTAAATGAGTAGTCAAATGAAGGGTGGAGGAGATTAGGGACCAAGAAGAATCCTTTTATGGAGGCAAAAACCACAGCTCAGGTATTAAATATGTACTATGTCTTCCGTAAAGAGCCAATGTTACAGTAGTGTAACGTTATTATTAATAATAATAGGAAGAAACAGTTGGGTTACAGCTTTAAAAATGCAGACCCCCAAGGGGGTGGGCGGGGGCTGGCAGTTTGGATAGTCGAGAAATTGGTTAGGATAAAAATAAAGAGCAAATACTTAAAACATTGTCGGCGCTCAAAGCAGAAAACTCACCATATCTGGATAGGATGGTGAGAGAAGTAAGGATTGACACTGTAGAATCCTTAGCCACAATCTTCCAGTCCTCAGATATGGGATAGTACCATCAGGGAGAATTTTCTCCCTGTAGGGCGGGCTGGGCGGGAGCAGGCGCAGGTGGGCACGCAGCCGATCACCACCCGTGATTGGCTGCGCGCCGCCATTTTACGTGGGCGGGCCAATTAAGGCCCGCCCAGCGTGACATGCACCTGGAAGCACTGAGTGCTCCCTGTGCAGGCAGGGGGAGGAAAGCGAGTTTCGCGCGCAGAAATCTCCCCGAGGCACGGAGCTGCCTCAGGGAGATTAAGTTGGTAATGAAAAATTGAAATGAAGAAAAAAAAAAATTCAGATAGTGTCACATGAGCTGAGACATGTCAATGAATTTTAATAAAAAATTTTATTACATTTAAAAACCCTTCATGAAACCACATCCTGCCCGTGGATGAGGTTCCATGAAAAATGCGAAGGCCACCTGGGCTCTTTGCCTGCCTGTCAACCTTAAGGTTGGACGGACAGCCCTGTTAATTATTTTAATTGCTATTTAAATGGCCTTAATAGACCTTTGACAGTTTTGCACGCGCACAGCCAACTCCGGTGCGCGCCCGCCGAACTGAAGATTGGAATAACGCGCAGTGACATCAGGACGCACACCCAACGTCACCGTGCATCCTTTTACGTGTCGGCGAGCGGAGCCCGCCCCTGCACGCCAACCAGAAGATTCAAGCCATAGTGTTTTCCCCCAGCCCTTTTCAAAGAAGTGGAGAGTGATAAACCCAGCAACTAAGGCAAGGTAGATAAACATCTATGCTAGAGACATGTTTAGAGACATTAATCCAGGGCAAAATTTATTGGTGTTGTGATATTGTATGCATGCCAATGCAGATAATAACATGTACCTTTAAGAAGCTGCATAGTGACATCACTATGACATTGCCATGTGTAAGGCTGAAGATAAAAGGTACATGTTAGATGTTCATTATTGCCTGTGATCTCTACTGCAGATGTTCACTACTGTCTGTGACTCTGCATCTGTAAGACATCATGGGCAGAATCTTCTGGTTGGCGTGCAGGGGCGGGCCCCACTCACCGACACGTAAAATGATGCATGGTGACTTCGGGCGTGCGTCTCGACATCACCACGCATCATTCCGATCTTCAGTTCGGCGGGCGTGCACCAGAATCAGCTGCACACCCGCTGAACTGTCAATGGCCTGTTAAGGCCATTAATAACCTAATTAAAGCAATTGTCAGGGCTGCCCGTCCATCCTTAAGGTTGGCTCGAGTGCGCGCAAGTGCGTGCTGGAAAAGTTCCCTGAGGCAGCTGCCAGTTTAAAACATTAAAACATTACAAAAAGATTTTAAAAAATGTCATAAAACATGCCCCCTCATGTGACTCTGTCACATGAACAGTGATATGTTATAAATGAAATGTTAAAATTTTTATTTTATTTTTATTTGCTGTTGGAAACCTCATCCCACCCCGTGGATGAGAGTTCCTAAAAAATGCAAAGGCCGCTTGGCCTTTTCACCTGCCCGCAAGGTTGGACAGGCAGCAAAAAATTTATTTCAATTACCTTTTTAATGGCCTTAATAGGCCTTTTAATTGTCGGTGGGTGTGCTGCCGACTCCTGCGCGAGCCCTCTGACCGAAAAATTGCGGAGTGCACATTGACATTGGGACACTCACCCGACATCATCACGTGTCATTTTACGCTCGGTCGGATCGAGTGCGCGCCCACTCGACAAGCTAAAAGAGGTTGATGTTATGTATATATAGCCTTTGATTAAGGAGCACATAATAGCCTTGTTAACAAAATTGAAGCCCTTAAGTTTAAGTGGGTAATGGCTACGTGAATTGAAATTGGCTAAGGGATGGAAAGCAGTGAGTAGTGGCCAACAATTTTACACATCTTACTACAAATATCCAGTATTTTGGTGAGGTCATACCTGGAGTGCTGTGTGCAGTTTTTGCCTCCTTACCAAAGTAAGGAAATAGTTGCCTTAGAGGGAGTGCAGTGAGATTCACTAGGCTGGTTCCAGGGAACAGGGGATTGTCCTATGAGGAGGGATTGACTAGTCTAGGCCTATATTTCCCAGAATTTAGAAGAATGAAAGATAATCTAATTGTAACATAAAATTCTTGATAGGCCTGACAGGGTAGATGCTGAGAAAATGTTTCCCCTGCCTGGGGATTCTAGAACATAGAGTTATAGTCTCAGATTAAGGGGTCAGCGATTTAAGACTGAGATGAGAAGAAATGTGTTCATCCAGAAGGTTGCTCCTATTTCGTATGACCTTATGTACTGTTTTCAGACAACACAAAACAGGGACCTGTAGTAAGCAATTTAAAGAATAGTAACAGACAGAGACAGACTAGAGAAATGGGTAGATGCATGACAGATTAGATATGATGCTGCGAAGTATAAAGTAATGCATTTTTGGTTGGAAGGATGAGGAGAGGCAATATAAACTAAATGGTAACATTTTAAAATGGGTGGAGGAACACAGGGGTATATATTGATAAGCCTTTGAAGGTGGCAGGACAAGTTGTGAAGGCTGTGAATAAGGCATAAAGGATCCTTGTTACAACCAGACGAGGAGGAATGAACTGGCTCCCTTTCATTCAGGGCCCTTGGTTGGTCACAACAAAGATTTTTTATAATTTCTTTTCCCGGTAAATGCCTTTTCCAATTCAAATGTATTGACTTTTTACTAAGGAGCCAATGAAACCAGATCAGCTTTTCTTGAGTCAAAGAAGGAGTCAGTTTATTAGTTACTAAACCAGAGAAAAATAATTTAAAAACACAATGGCACACACACACACACACGCACATGCACATCTCAGAAGTAAGAAAAGTTAGACTCCAAATAAAATGTTAAAAGACTATACAATTAATCCTTTGCTTTGCTTGTCCTTGAGGCGCAGATTATTGAACATTGCAGCCATTTGAAGTTGGCTGGTTTCCTTTAAAATCCTGGAATTAAATTGAAGTTCAGCTAACCATACTTAGCTGTAGACAATATTAGCTTTAGAGAGAAAGAGAGAGAGAGAGATAGATTCCTTATTGCTTTCTTCAGCGGCGTTTCCAGATGACTTTGATAACTTTTCTCTGTTTCTAGTTTAGCAAAACCAAGTCTCCTGTCTGTATATTCCAAGAAGGAATTCGATTAATATGTCTTGCAGTCATTGTTGCAGAACAAGTAATCACGTTCTTGATCTTTAAGTTCAGAAACTTTTTACACATTTCAAGACAGTAGAAATCAACAGGAAATGTGATTATTTCATCTTCCGCAAGGGTTTTGAATGTCTGCTGGGTATCTGGCTGGTTAGCAGTTCCCATTGTCTTGACAGAATTACAGTCTTGTCAGTTGATTAAAGTCCAGCATTTCGGGGCATGCGAGGAGACAGGCAACTATGCTGGAGTGAGACGGAAACTGAGTGAGTAACGAGTTAGGTTCACATGTTAAGTTCTGATAAGTTCCTTTAAGGTCTTAACTGTAAATTAAGAATCCAGACCTGACATAGTACTAACCTTTAAATAAGCTAGGCTAGCTTGGTTAAATAGAGGACTGCCTGGAGTAGCAGTTATCTGTCAATCACCTGAAAGCAGTTGGTAGCTAAACTAGTGCCCACACCATCTACTACATTAAAAAGTTTACTACATTATTAGCTAAACTAGCTGTTGACTCATCAGAGGGCCTATAAAAGGGGATAGGCTTTTCAAACCATATGATCAGTAAGGGACACACGAGGAGACAGGCGGCTATGCGGGACTGAGTCGGAGACCAAGTGAGTAGCGAATTAGGTGCACATGGGAATTCGGGGCAGGGGGAAAAGAGGCGTGTTATACATGGGAATTATTCTAAGTTAATTAAGTGAGTAATTAAATTAAGTTAAATAAATAACATAAGTAACAATGCCAGGACAGGTGTTATGTTGCAGCTGTGGAATGTGGGTGCTTTTGGATGCCAAGGTGATCCAGGACAAACACATCTGCAGAAATTATAAGCAGCTAGAGGAATTCTGGATCAGGATTATTAATCTGGAAGCCAAACTGCAGACACTGCACAGTAGAAGGGAGGGGGAGAAATACCTGGACACTTTGTTCCAGAAGACCGTCACACCTCTTAGAATAGGGTCATGTGTTTCGGTCAGCAGTGAGGGACAGGAGGATGTAACCATGAGTGAAGCAGATAAAGGGACCGAGCAGACAATAGTGGAGGAGTGCAATTGCCAAACAGGTTTGAGGTGCTCACAACCTGTTTATACGAAAGCGAGATCTGCAAGGTGGATGAGCAGGCTGGCCATGGCACCATGGTACAGAAATCCGTTCAAGCAGGGGGTAAAACAGGAATGTGGTGGTAGTCGAAGATAGTATAGTGAGGAGGATTGACACCGTTCCCTGCAGCAAAGAACAAGAGTCCAGAAGGCTGTGCTGCCTGCCCGGTGCTAGGGTTCGGAACATCTGCTCAGGGCTGGAGAGGGACTTGCAGTGGGAGGGGAAGGATCCAGTCATCGTGGTCCTTGTAGGTATTAACTAAGTAGACAGGACAAGGAAAGAGGTTCTGCATAGTCAGTATGAGAAGCTAGGTACTAAATTAGGAGGCAGAGCCTCAAAGATAATCATCTCTGGATTACCTGAACTATGTACAAATTGGCATAGGGCAAATAAGATTAGAGGGATGAACTGGTGTGGGAGAAATGGGTTCCATTTTGTTGGGCACTGGCACCAGTACTGGGTAAAGTGGGAGCTGTACCGTTGGGATGGTCTACATCTGAACCATACTGGGATGAGCGTTTTGGCAAATTGCATAACTAGGGAAGTAGTGATGTTTTTAAACTAAACAATGGGGATCAAGCTTGGGTAGATGTGGCAAATCAAGGGGTTGATCTGAGGCAGGAGACCATAATAGTAATATGGGAAATGAGGGTCAGGAAGGGGCAGAGAGATAAAACCTAAGAATACATCAATAGTCAAGGCTAGATGTTACAAAGATAACAAAAAGACAAAACTAAATGCGCATAGCATTCATAACAATGTAAATGAAATGATAGCATGCATTGAGGTAAATAAATGTGATCCAATATCCATTACGGAGACTTGGCTGCAGGATAATAAGTATTGGGTCCTGAATATTGAGGGGTATGTGACATTCAAGAAGAATAGGAAGCTAGGTAAAGGTGGAGGGGTAACACTGTTAATCAAAGATGGATTTGGTGCAATAGTTAGAGATGAAATTGGTTCAGGAGATCAGGATGTAGAATCAGTTTTGGCGGAGTTGAGGAATAGTAGGGGAAAGCAGTCACTAGTGGGAGTGATCTACAGGCCCCCTAACAGTAAACACAATGTGGGACAAAGCATACAAGAAGAAATATTAGGTGTTTGTGATAAAGGGACAGCAATAATCATGGGTGATTTTAATCTACACATAAACTGAAAAATCAGATGGGCAGTAGTAGCCTGGATGAAGAGTTCATTGAATGCTTTCGAGATAGTTTCTTAGAGCAGCACATTCTGGAACCAACCAGGGTGCAGGTCATATTAGACTTGGCATTGTGTAATGTGGTAGGATTAATTAATTACCTCAGACTGGAGGTATCCCTAGGTTGAAACAACCACAATATGATTAAATATTACAGTTTGAAAAGGAGGAGAGTGGGTCTAAGGCCAGTATTTCAAACTTAAATAAAGGCAACTACATGGGCTCGAAGGTTGAGCTAGCTGAAGTGAAATGGGATACTAGGCTAGGGGATAGCTCAATAGAGAAGCAGTGGCAGACATTTAAGGGGATATTTCAGAATACTCAGAATAAGTATATTCCTACTATAAAGAAAATTCCTAAGGGGAGAACCCACCATCCGTGATTAACTAAAGATGTTAGGGAAATTATCAAACTTAAGGAAAAAGTATATAACTACATAAAGGTGAGTGGCAGGTCAGATGATTGGTCAGAATATAAAGAATTGCAGAGAATGACTAAAAAAGTTAATCAGGAGAAAGAAATTAGAGTACGAGAGAAAGCTAGCTCGAAATGTTAGAATGGATAGCAAGGGTTTCTCCAGGTATTTAAAAAAGAAAGAGTATATAAAGTGAGCGTTGGTCCTCTAGAGAGTAACAATGGAGAGTTAATAGTAGATAATAAGGAAATGGTGGATAAAATGAACAAATATTTTGTCTTCACTACAGAGGTTACAAAAAACATTCCAGTGATAGCTGTAAATCAGGAGGTGGAAGGGGGAGGGGAACTTGGTGAAATTACAATCACTAGGGAAGCGGCACTGAGCAAATTGATGGAGCTGCAGGCTGACAAGTCTCCAGGTCCTGATGGACTTCATCCTAGGGTCTAAAAAGAAATGGCTAATGAAGCAGTAGATGAGTTGCTGTTAATTTTCCAAAATTCGCCAGATTCTGGAAAGGTTCCATCAGACTGGAAAGTAGCAAATATAACCCTTTTATTCAAGAAGGGTGGGAGGCATAAAACAGAAACTATGGCCAGTTAGCTTGACATCTGTTGTGGGAAGGTGTTAGAATTGATCGTTAAGGAGGTTCTAGCTGGGCATTTAGAGAAACTCAAGGTAATTGGGACAAGTCAGCACGGTTTTGTGAAAGGGAAATTTTCTTTAATCAATTTATTAGAGTTCTTTGAAGGAGTAACATGCACTGTGGATAAAGGAGAGCCTGTAGATGTACGGTACTTGGATTTCCAGAAGGCATTTGATAAGGTACCAAATCAAAGATTATTGTGGAAAATAAAAGCTCATGATAAGGGGTAACATTAGCATGGAAAGAAAATTGGATGGCTGGCAGAAAACAGAGAGCATACATAAATGGATCTTTTCCTGATTGGCAGGATGTGTCAAGTGGAGTCCAGCAGGGGTCTGTGCTGGGACCTCAACTTTCTACAATTTATATCAGTGACTAAGATGAGGGCAGTGAAGGCATGGTAGCTAAATTTGCAGATGAAACAAAGACAGTTAGGAAAGTATGTTGTGAAGAGGACATAAGGAGGTTGCAGATGGATATAGATAGATTGAGTGAGTGGGCAAAAATCTAGCAGATGGAGTACAATGTGGGAAAATGTGAAGTTGTTCACTTTGGCAGGTAGAATGAAAAAGCAAAGTATTACTTAAACGGAGAACATCTGCAGAATTCTGAGGTGCAGAGGAATCTAAGTGTTCTAGTACATGAGTCACAAAGTGTTAAAATGCGGGTGCAGCAAGTAATTAAGAAGGCTAATGGAATGCTATCCTTTATTACGAGAGGAATTGAACATAAAATAAGGATGTTATGCTTCAATTGTGAAGGGCATTGGTGAGACCACGTCTCGAATACTGTGTGCAGTTTTGGTCTTCTTACTTAAGGAAGGATGCAAATGCATTGGAACTAGCTCAGAAGAGGTTTACTAGATACCTGGAATGAATGGGTTGTCTTATGGGGAAAGGTTAGACAGACTGGGCTTGTTTCCACTGGAGTTTAGAAAACTAAGAGGTGACTTGATTGAAGTATAAAGATCCCAAATAGTATTGACAGGGTGGACATGGAACAGATGTTCCCTCTAAAGGGGGAGTCCAGAACTAGTGGGCACTGTTTTAAAATTAGGGGTCGCCCTTTTAGGACAGAGATGAGGAGAATTTTTTTCTCTCAGAAGGTTGTGCGACTTTGGAACTCAATGCCTCTGAAGACAGTGGATGTGGGGCTCTTAAGGCAGAGGTAGATAGATTCTTGTTAGGCAAGGGAATCAAATGTTATCGGGGATAGATGGGAATGTGGAATTCGAAACACAACAGATCAGTCATGATCTTATTGAATGGCGGAGCAGGCTTGAAGGGCCAAATGGCCTACTTCTTCTCCTATTTCGTATGCCTGTACGTTTGCATTTTTAATGCCTTCCATTCAAGAGTCCCTTTTTGAAGTAGACCTTGATAACCCCAGGCATGGCATTCTATGAGCAACATGTCAGCAGTGCAATCCACACAGTAACTTTCCAGAAAAGATCAATTTACAATTCCAAACATGAGGTGATTCATGACAGTCATTTTTCGTCAGTGGCTTTTCTTGTATTTTTTTAACAACAGGTCCTTTTTAAACAGTTCAAGATGTTTTTTGGTTAGCTGGTGAAGTTGTAGGTCAACCTCACTTAGTCACAATTTCCAGTCATCATGACACCTCCCATTTCCCCAATCTTCTGACCTATCACTAATCTTTACATCATTGTACCCTTTTTTTTTCAATTTGGCTGTCACAATCTGACCCAAATTTTTAATTCCTCTCTGGCCACGGGGGAGGTGCCAGAGGACTGGAGAACAGCTAATGTGGTTCCGCTATTTAAGAAGGGTTGTAGAGATAAGCCAGCGAACTACAGACTAGTGAGTCTCACGTCAGTGGTAGGGAAACTATTGGAGAAAATTCTGAAGGAGAGAATCTATCTCCACTTGGAGAAACAAGATTTGATCAGGGATAGTCAGCATGGCTTTGTCAGAGGGAGCTCATGCCTAACAAATTTGATTGAATTTTTTGATTGAATTTTTTGAGAAGGTGACCAGGTGTGTAGATGAGGGTAGTGTAGTTGATGTAGCTTATATGGATTTCAGTAAAGCCTTTGACAAAGTCCCACATGGCACACTTATAAAGAAGGCAAATGCACATGGGATACAGGGTAATTTGATAAGGTGGATTCAAAATTGGCTTAGTTGTAGGAAACAGAGGGTGATGACAGAAGGATGCTTTAGTGACTGGAAGCCAGTGTCCAGTGGCGTACCACAGGGATCTGTGCTGGGTCCTCTATTATTTGTCATTTATATAAATGACATAGACGACGATGTGGGGGGTAGGATTAGTAAGTTTGCGGATGGCACAAAGATTGGCCGGGTGGTTAAAAGTGAGGTTGAGTGTCTTGGGCTACAGGAAGATATAGACGGGATGGTCAAATGGGCAGATAAGTGGCAGATGGAATTTAACCCTGAAAAGTGTGAGGTGATACACTTTGGATGGAGTAATTTGACAAGGACATATTCAATGAATGGCATGACACTAGGAAGTTCTGAGGAACAAAGGGACCTTGGCATGTGTGCCATAGATCTCTGAAGGCAGAGGGGCATGTTAGTGGGGTGGTGAAAAAGGCATATGGGACACTTGCCTTTATCAATCGACACCCCCCCCACCCCCCACCTTAAACCAGCTTATATTTCACCCCTCTCCTAATTTTACTCAGTTCTGTTGAAGGGTCATGAGGACTCGAAACGACAACTCTTTTCTTCTCCGCCGATGCTGTCAGACCTGCTGAGTTTTTCCAGGTAATTGTTTTTGTTATCAGAAATCATGGAATCATTCAGTTGTCACAGAACAAAAGGAGGCCATTCACCCCATCATCCTTGTGGTGGCTCCATGCAAGGGTATGGTTCTGAACGTTGTGCAATCATCAGTGAACATCCCCTCTTCTGACCTTATTATGGAAGGAGGGTCACTGATGAAGCAGCTGAAGATGGTTGCACCGAGCACACTACACTGTAGAACTCCTGTAATGCTGTCCTGGACATGAGATGACTGACCTCCAACAACCACAACCATCTTCCTTTGTGCTAGGTATGACGCCAACCAGTGGAAAGTTTTCCCCCGATTCCCATTGACTCCAGTTTTGCTAGGGCTCCTTGATGTCACACTCGGTCAAATGTGGCCTTGATGTCAAGGGAAGTCACTCTCACCTCACCTCGGGAGTTCAGCTCTTTCGTCCATGTCTGAACCAAGGCTGTAATTAGGTCAGGAGCTGAGTGGCCCTGGTGGAACCCAAAATAGGCGTCAGTGAGCTGGTTATTGCTAAGCAAGTGCTGCTTGATAGCACTGTTGATGATTGCTTCTATTACTTTGCTGATGATCAAGGGTAGACAGACGGGGTGGTAATTGGCCGGATTGGATTTGTCCTGCTTTTTGCGTACAGGACCTACCTGTGCAATTTTTCATGTAGCCGGGTAGATGCCAGTGTTGTAGCTGTACTGGAACAGCTTGGCTAGGGGCGCAGCAGGTTCTAGAGCACAAGTCTTCAGTACTATTGCGAGAATATTGTCAGGGCCCATAACCTTCGTAGTATCCAGTGCTTTCAGCCATTTGTTGATATCATGTGGAGTGTATTAAATTGGCTGAAAACTGGCATCTGTGATGCTGGGGACCTCCAGAAGAGGCCGAGATGGATCAACCACTTTGCACTTCTGGATGAAGATTGCAGCAAATACTTCAGCTTTACCTTTTGCACTGATGCGCTGGGCTCCTCCATCATTGAGGATCGGGATATTTCTGGAGCCTCCTCCTCCAGTGAGTTGTTTAATTGTCCACCACCATTCATGACTGGATGTGGCAGGACTGCAGAGCTTAAATGTGATTCGTTGGTTTTGGGATCACTTAGCTCTGTCTATCACTTGCTGCTTAGGCTGTTTGGTATGCAAGTAGTCCTGTGTTATAGCTTCACCAGGTTGACACCTCATTTTTAGGTATGCCTGGTGCTGCTCCTGGCATGCCCTCCTGCACTCTTCATTGAACCAAAGTTGATCCCCTGGCTTGTTGGTAATGGTAGAGTGGGGGATTAGCCCGGCCATGAGTTTACAGATTGCATTTGAGTACAATTCTGCTGCTGCTGATGGCCCACAGCGCCTCATGGATGCTCAGTCTTGAGCTGCTAGATCTGATTGAAATCTATCCCATTTAGCCTGGTGGTAGCGCCACACAACACGATGGAGGGCATCCTCAATGTGACGGTGGGACCTCGCCTCCACAAGGACTGTGCGGTGGTCACTCCTACCAATGCTGTCATGGATAGATTCATCTGCCGCAGGCAGTTTGGTGAGGATGAGGTCAAATATGTTTTTCCCTCTAGTTGGTTCCCTTACCACGTGCTAGCAGCTACGTCCATTAGGACTCGGCCAGCTCGGTCAGTAATGGTGCTATCGAGCCACTCTTGGTGATGGATATTGAAGTCCCCCCAACCCAGAATACATTCTGCGCCCTTGCCACCCTCAGTGCTTCCTCCAAGTGATGTTCAACATGGAGGAGCACTGATTCATCAGCTGAGGGAGACTGGTACGTGGTAATCGGCAGGAGGTTTCCGTGTCCATGTTTGGCCTGATGCTACGAGACTTCATGGGTTGCGGAGTTGATGTTGAGGACTCTCAGGGCAATTCTCTCCCAACTGTATACCACTGTGCCGCCACCTCTGCTGCATCTGTCCTGCCGGTGGACAGGACATACCCAGGGTAGTATCAATCCATGGCCCTTTCTTGTCAGCCCTGCAATTCTTTTCTCTTTAAGTGCTTATCAAATTCCCTTTTGAAAGGTGTAAGTGTATCTATCTGTCTCCACCTCACTCCAGCAGTGCATTCCAGATCCTAACCATGAGCAGCAGAAAAGAGTTTTCCTCATGTCGTCATTGGCCCTTTTGCTTTCATTCACCTAAAATTGGTGTCCTTTGTTTCTTGACCCTCCCGCCAAAGTGAACAGTTTCTCTCTATCTACTCTGCCTAGACGCTGCATGATTTTGAACACCTCTCTCAAATCTCCTCTCTACCATTCTGCTCTAAGGAGTATAACGCCAGCTTTTTTACGCTATCGACTTAACTGAACTCCCTGGAACCATGCTTGTAACTCTTTTTCTACACCATATCTAAAGCCTTCACATGCTTCCTAAAATGCATTGTCTAGAATTGAACTCTATATTCCAGATGAGGCCAAATGAATGTTTTATAAAGGCTTATCATAACTTCCTTGTTTTGTACTTCATGCCTCTATTATTAAAACTCATGGTGCCATATGCCTTTATAACTGCTTTCTCAACTGCCCTGTCACCTTCAATAATTTGTACATACAAAGTCCCAGATCTCTCTGAGCCTGTATCCACTTTAGAATTGTGCTTTTTATTTTATATTGCCTCTTCATTCCTCCTACCAAAATGTATCACTTCACATCTGTCTGCATTAAATTTCATCCAACACATGTCTACCCATTCAACCAGCCTGTCTCTGTCCTTTTGATATCTATCACTATCCTCCTCACAGTTCACAATGCTTCCATGTTTTGTTTCATAAGTGTCATAATTTTAAATGTTATTTCCTGTGGCCATTTTGAATGTTATGTTCGATGCCTTGTTCAGTTATATGTGCTACAGGCATTTTAAATGTTATGCACTGTGGCATTTTAATTGGAATGCACTGTGACCATTTTCACTT
The DNA here is from genome assembly GCF_964194155.1 of Cetorhinus maximus. Lineage (NCBI taxonomy): Eukaryota > Metazoa > Chordata > Chondrichthyes > Lamniformes > Cetorhinidae > Cetorhinus > Cetorhinus maximus. The sequence continues at coordinate 45,644,862 of NC_135879.1, read as the reverse complement.
CCACTTCTCATCCGGTTTTCTTCCCTCAGTGAATGTCCAACATGCTGCCTGTGTCCCGATGACTAAGCCTGTCCTTACACAGGAGCAGATGGAGCAATTTTTAGCATGACCCTCAAAGCTCCAAAACCCAGGGGTCTTCAGCCAGGAACATAGAGTCAGAGCAGAGACCTGAGCAACCTGTCTCTACCTCTCACAGGGATTGTATCATGTAGAAGCTCTTGGAAAAGGAAAAGTAATGCTTTGTAGCTGCAGAATTTGGAGAGTGGTACTATGAAAAAATGTTATGTAGTTAAGTTTTGTTTTTATACAATCACATAAATTTTATTTGTTGCATCACTTTTCTATTTTGCCCATTCTTGGTTGCTGGGTGACAAGTCACCTTTTAACTTGCTTGATGATGTATGGGAAGACATGAATTGATGGGGACCAATGGAAGAGTGTGCGTGAGGTGCTTTATGTCAGTGGCATTATGGTGGGGTGTGCTGAGAGGAGTGGCTGTTACATGTGGTTCTGACATTATGCTACCAAGGTGTACCTTGCATTAATAAAAACATTCCAGGCATTCCAGGCATCAACATAAGCAGCTGCGGCTTTGCCCCCAACGCCCTCCTCCTCCTACTCCAATCAGGCACAGATGATGTTTGCTCTGTGCCTTGTTCCTCCTGCAGGTCCAAGCCTCACTGCTATGCAGAGTGGAGCACACCACGGTCAATCTGGACACTCTAGTTGATGCATACTAAAGGGAGCCTCCAGATCCATGTAGGGACCCGAAGCATATCTTCAGCATGCTTGTTCGATCACACATCTGGTGGTTATTTGTCATTCATTGTAACACTGTTGGGTTTCATTGGTTGGGTTCCTGACAGGTCCCATCAACCAAGTTAGAGGTAGGTATTCCTTGTCTCCTAGCATACTTCCAGGGCCAATGATGACATAGAGCTTAGACACTCGCAAGTTGGAAACGTTGTTACAGCCCTCCAGAATCTTGCATGTACCTGCAGAAATATCTTCTTGTGGTTGCATATCAGCTGCCCATTGTTGGAATGGAAGTCCTTGCAATTGACAAATACTCCTGGCTTAACTCTGGGTGCATGGGTGCTCCTGTATGTGCTGTTGATGATGCCCTGTTCCTTTGAAAAACTAGCCAGAACCTCAAACCAAGTTTAGTCTAGCTGACATTATCACAGGAGTAGTTCACATAATTGCCAGCTCTGACAAACAAACCTATTTTATGCATTTTTGTGCCATCAGCTGGGAGATTCTGGATATAGCTGAGGCAGGATCCTGCAAGGATCTGGAGGCAAAAAGTTGAAAGCTGTAGACACTTTGACAGCCATAGGCCATGCACGACCACCAGGTTGACTAGGCAACAGGTCATCTTCTAGGAGACTGCTGATGTCAGATACCACCTGATATGATAGCCCAAGCCTCCTGATGCACTTTGTTCTAAAATGCCAAGTAAACTCAAGGTGTCATCAAAGTATGAGGTGTAGTGACTCCTGCAAGCTGTACGTCCCTCTGCTCTTGCTGTACAGCTGCAGGTCCTTCAACAGCAGGTTTCTGCTCTGCTTCTGCTGTTGCTGCTTATACTGATGATGTTGGCGCGAGTAATACTGATCCTTATCTGAGGTCCATCTCAAGCAGCCAAGCCCTCAGTCATTCTGCTATGATTCAGACCTCCACTATAAACCTCTTAGCAAAAGTACTGTGAACAACCTCTTTCTCACTTGCAGTAAAGAAGCAACATGAACACTGAGTATTTATTGCAGCATTTCCACAAGATTGATTCAGACCCCTCAATTCACATTGTGTTCTCGCCTTGTTTTCACTGGTGAATTTCAGGAAGCTGGGAATGCCCATGCTTGTGGCATTTAAAACTGCATTGAAATATCACTTCAATCGAGCATTTATCATATATTATTGGGCAATATGCTCCTCCTGAGGGAGTTGTGTGTATCCAGCCTAATGTGTTCAAGTTAGTAAGTTGGTGTGTTGGAGTTGGTTTCCTGACATGCTCTCATTTTTGCTGTATTAAACCCCCCTCCCACCTGCACCCAAATTCTTGCGGTTTACCACTTTAAAATTCCCTCAATGGCTTAGAAATTGATCTGTGAAATGCTATTTTTTTCAGGTGCTACTAAGGCCACATTATGGTGGACAGGAAACTTGCATCTGGAAGCGTGGCATGCCATATTGGGTAAGAACAAAATATATACATTGATCCTTCATCTATGCTGAAACAAATAAATATTTGAAGCCCACTTCCTGTTTCAGGCTCATTTTCCAAGGCTGCATTGACCTGAAGTACCAGTTGCATTCCAGGAAACCAGGCCTAGGGTTTGCCTGATACGTCCAACCAAAAAGGGAGGTAACTTACCAGAATGTGCACTCAGACATATTCCTCCTGAACCCACATTAAAGGATCTGATTGTTGTTGTTACTAACCCCCAACTCATCATTGCTATACCACACCCCATTGTCTTTTTTCTCCTTATTTCAGAAATCTATAATTTCCAGTGCATTCTTTTTCAAAATAAAATAATGTAAAAATTCTAAAGGCTCTTTGGAACAGTACAATCAGCTAAGGGTGATGGGAGGTTGGATCTCTGGAACAGTACAATTAGCTAAGGATGATGAGAGGTTTCATGCTGCTGAACCCCATTGTGATAAATTGCTTGCACAGCTGGAAGCATCCACATTATCGAGTTCCACTCATTCCTGCATGTACATCATTTGCAACATTTTTATTGATTTCAATAGAACAAAAACAACGCATGTCTTTAAATACCAGAAAAAACAATAATTTAAATCTTATTATCTTGGCCATTAATATTTTCTTTCTACGCAATCCTAAAAGATGAACATTTTCAGCAAATACAAGTGCGAAATAGCTTCTGTGAATAGGTTATAGAGCCAAAAATTGCTGGAAATCTGCAACAGGTCTGTCAGCACCTGCTGAGACAAAATAAGAGAATTTTAACTAGATATCTTTCATGACACTCAACCCGAAAAGTTGATCTATCTTTACCTTGCTCAAATGCTGATGGAGCATGCAAGGCCATTGCGACAGTGCAGTGCCTGTGGTGCAGCTCAGCTACAATTCAGCTGGAAGCTTGTGGTTCATAATGAAATGCAGCTTCTGCAAGCCCCATTCCTACATCATGTAGAGCTAAGAGTTCCATGAGGAGCCTGGGTGTCCTTCCTTTAATCTTCCTCTGGTTCCTCCAAAGAACAATGGAGAACCAACAGTGGCTTCTTTAAAATTAAAGGGAGGGTAGAATGGGGAGCATGACATTTTAAGTTATTAAGACAGGTGGCAAAGTAGTTGTCATCAGCAACAATACGAAGCAAAATGCTGGAAATTGATAAAGAAATAAATTTTCCAAAGTTGAGATTAAAGCATTTGTTGCAGAAACAGCTACTCAGACATGCCCAAACTCTGAAGTTGGGTTGGGGCTGAGGGATGAAGGATGTTCTCAACTGCCCTATGCTATGACAATTAGCAAAAATCTGAAAACCAGTAGGGATGAGTTTGCCCCAGTTTGCAACCTGTCTGCTTGAATTCAGTCCATGAAATAGTGGGATTTCTGGACTGCTATGTTTCCACCCATTATCACGTGTTCATTTACTATTTTAATAAACCTGTTTGCCATTTAATGTGTAAAATTAAGAGTTAATATTGAAGCTAATCTGCTGCCTCATCAGATGGACCATTGGAGGCATGGGATAGAAGCAGCTGCTAAAGTACTTTAAAACAGTACTCCCCTTCTGTTACCCAACGGGCTGATACTTGGCCTGGATATCAGGGCAAATTGAAACATATTTTGGGAGGCAAGGAGTAAAGACTTACCTATGAAAAGAATGTGAAGCACAAAAGACAAAAATTAAGAATAAAAATTAAGGCCAAAGGAACCCACAAATGTAACAATGAATCGCTGCCCTAGGTCCAACACAAAAGTCTCTGAAAATCAGGTGGTACAACTCAAAAAGTCTGGGCTTTAATGCATATAAAAATGTTTTGTGAAGTGTGGGCAACTGAAACATATTTTTCTGTCCATTTTACTGAGACTTTCCAGCAATTTTTGTTTTTGTTGCAGATTTTCAGCATCCATTACTTTTAAAAACAAAATGATGATTTTAGGTGAACTGTGTTCTGTTTCTGTTCTTTTGATCTTACAGCTATTGAAGTGAGCTTCATCAGGATTTACTTCTCCAAACATTCCTTGGACATTCATTTAATTAATAATTGATATTTGAATTAACACTTTGACATTGACATAATTCTCATTTGTTTTCATCACATCAGATGGTAGCTTGTAAACAGGCTTATTTGCTGCATAGTTTCTTTTCCCAATTTCACCGCAATATCCATCAGCTTTCACCATTTTGATTAACATTCCTGTGACCTCTCCTGAATCACTGACCCTTGCTGGAATATCGCTGCACATACAATAGCTGTCCTACATTATATCTCCACTCCATACCCGTTCACTTAGTGTAGACCGATGATTGATCATCACAGATTTATCCTTGTCAGTTGTTCATGAATATGCAGGCCCAGTGGAGTCATTGGATTGTAAGATTACAACTTGGACTGATTGTTTCCCCCTCCTGAGCCCAGTAAACACTTATTGTAATACCCCTGCTCCTGCTGCTCCACGTCACCTCAGCTCATTGTAGAGAAAGTAATTAAACTAGGGACCCTTCTGGGCTGTATGACTCAGTTGCCCCAGTGGGCAGTTAATTTAACCCTTCCCTTCAGCCTGAGACAAATGGAGGCATCAATGTTTTGAAGTTTGACCCTTGGCTGGGATTTTCCATTCGAGGCCTGAGTCTATCATATCACCACTCAATGGTGAATGAGTTAGTTTTTTTTTCATATCTAATCAGCTGTTTGAGTATAAGGTCAAAGTATCCTTCATGGTATTTTAGAATACTCCTCTTGATTCCACAGCACTATTGTGGGTCTCTGCCAGCTTGCATGTCTCCCCCATCCCCACCATCATAGAAGACCCCCTTCCCAGAACTTATAAAGAAGGCGACTGACGCTGAGTCAGTGGCGAATTGCAAATTGGTGAACGGCCTGGTGCTTGCAGCTTGCCACAGTTTACTGTGATAAAAGATGAGGATCAATCTCAGTTGAGCCTCCAATTTCTGACATGCCCTGGGAGCACACTGACCATTCTGTGCCTGAAAATGGATGACAATCGTTTCCTTACTTGATGTGTCCTATCTTAAATTGCTGTATCACAACTTGTGTGAAAATTTAAGTCACTGGAATCTGGGTTGCTACAATATATTTGGAAAAATGTAAATTATGATCCATTCTAGCTAATTTATATTTGTTTTTAATTGTGCTTTTGAGGAATAGCACATGTGCTCCCTGACACCTTTCTTCAGATTTTTAATTGTGTTTGCTATCTTGAACATATTGCATCAAAAATGTTTATTCATTTTCCAGCTGTTGGTTTTTGGTGGCATAGTAATTGGCAGATGATCATTGACATTGAAAAAATGTCTATGATTTTTACTTTTGCGTTGACAGGTCTGTCTGTTCTATTGAATTTATTCAACCATCCTATTTTTGTAATAGCAGTGAGGATAGTAACAGATCTATGGAGAGCATAGACAGACTGGTGAAATAGGGACACGTAACATTTAACACCGGGAAGTGTGAAGTGGTGCATTTTTGAGGGGAAAATAGGCAGCCTGGCTGGTGAGCGGGGTGAGGGTGAACACCAAGAGGCTGCAGCCAAGATCCTTGGGGATGGTCTCTGACAATAGGAAGATAGAAGAGACCTTGCAAATGTGGGTGATTAAAGATGTCAATTAAGTGTCCAATTTTCCCATCTTGAGATACATGCATCTGCCAGTTTAAAAATGGCTGTTCTTTGTATCTAATTCTTTAACCCCCTCCTGCAACCCCTTCTGCCTGTTGTGAGGTCATTAATATTGAGGTAATTGTGTCCAATTCTGAACTTTAGGAAGGATGCCTAGGCCTTGCAGGGGAGATTTATTAGATTGGTGCCAGGGACATGACACTTCAGTTCAGACACTAGAGAAGTTGCGATTGTTCTCCATACATCAGAACAGGTTAAGCAGAGAATTAATTGAGGTGTTATTGTGAGTAGTTTTGACAGAATTGATAGGGAATATCTTTCTTTACTGGCAGGAAGGCCAATAACCATTGGGCACAGATTTAAAGTAATTGACAAAATGATGAGGAGAATTTCTCAAATAGAGAGTTGTTGTCATGGAATATGTGCCTGGAAGGTTGGTGAAAGCAGATTCAATAATAATTTTCATCGAGGAATTGGATGTCTACTTGAAAAGGAAAAATTTGCGGAGCTCCTGGGAAGGAGCAGGTGATTGGGAGCAATTGGATAGCTCCATCTAGGAGGCGACACTAGCACAAATTGCCTTTCACTGTGCTGCAAAGTTCTGTGACCCTATGATTCCCTTTGTGATATGGATGGCCATCTAGTTGGGGTGAAAGGCTGATGCTTGGTAGTTCTATATTGGAATTGGTAGCCCAGTTTGGAATTAATGGGTTTCTCAGGGGTTGAGGTTTCATGAAAAATGCAAAGTCTGCCTGGCTGATTCGCCCGTCCACCAAATGTTATGGTTGGACCGACCACGAAAAATCAGAGACAATTGCAGCTTTAATTACACTAATTGGCCTCTTAATTGTCGGGCGCGCTTCCGACATTTGCGCGCGCCCGCCAACTGAAATATCGCACAAGCGCGTGATGATGTCAGGATGATCGCCCGACGTCATCTCGCATGATCTCGCATCCAACCGGGTTGGGCACTTGCCTGTACACTGACCTAAAAATTCTGCCCTAGAGATGTGAAATCTCAAAGTAAAATGATAATGAGGCATCCCTGTTGACATTGGACATTCCACATGCCCCACAATATGTGGTTGTTCTGTTATCATCATTAAAAGCAAAATACTGTGGATGCTGGACATCTGAAATAAAAGCAGAAAATGCTGGAAAAACTCGGCCGGTCTGACAGCATCTGAGAAGAGAGGAACAGAGTTAACGTTTTGAGTCCGTATGACTCTTCTTCAATAAATAAAAACAGAACCTTGAAGGCATGAGCATGTGTGGAAGAACAGGAAGTTGAATCCGAAGTTATCTTCCTTTCAGAAGTACTGATGGAGCCAAAGCATTTTGAAGTGGTGTGGAATGATATCTCAACAGTGCTAAGTTGATATCATCATTTTTCTTCAACAAAGCTTTTCCCATCCTTACTCCTCTTTCGGCCTCTCCATTAGCTTGTGGCATCTGTGTGAACTAGTCTTGTGGACAAATTCATGGGCTTCTGTGAACTTCGATTCATTTGCAAGCTGTGGGCCATTGTCTGAAATAATTAAATCTGGAATGACATGTGTGGCAAAAATTTCTTTTAGTAATTTAATAACTGCTTCTGAAGCTGAACCGTGAAGGCGTTTGATCTCAAACCATCTGCAATAATAGTCAACAACTATGAGGAATGTCTTCCCCTTGAGTTTGAAGTTTGAGTTTTCCCTCCTGCATCTCTCCTGTCTTATTTTCTTGTTTTATTTTTCACCATCTCTTTTCCTTCTCTTTTGTGTCTCTCACTTCTAGTCCTAAAAATCCAGAAGGAATGTAATTGGCAGTTATGCTGAGATCATGTCTGCAGACACTCATCAATATTGAATCTTTGTTTGCAATGTCAATGAGAGGGCACCTTGCTTGTACAAGATCAGCAGATGCCTTTGCTTATGGGCACATCTACAGCATTCACCTGCTCCATGCAGCTACAAACCTCAATGTCTCCATCAGGGCAAGGGTGACTCCCCAGCTCACATCCCCAGTAGGGCAGTTTTACCCTTATGGCACTCCTTCCTTCCCTCATCCCGTACTGGCTGCCAGTATTATGCCAGGAACCTGCTAAGGCATGGAAATTGAGCTCCTGACAAAGGCAGTCCTATCCTTTAACGTCTTTGACCTTGTATTGGGACAGAGATTCCACTCTTCGCAAAGCCAGCTGGGAACTCCTTAAGTCATTGGGACCTGTTGCCTTTTTCTGGTGAATTCTACTGCACTTTGAGTAAACTATGACAAGAATCCAGCAGATTCCTTGGAAATTCTCTTTTGCTTTGCTTTTCCACTCCTCACATTCTGCGATAGCTCACTGGTTGGCAACGATGATAAATTGATTGGTCGCTAAGTGAAGCAGGCGAAGGATTGTAAGTGAGGTTGGCTGATTACTACATAAGAACATAAGAATATAAGAAATAGGAGCAGGATTAGGCCATTCGGCCCCATTCAATAAGATCATGGCTGATCTGCCCCAAGCCTCAACTCCTCTTTCCTGCCAGCTCCTCATAACCCACAACTCCCCAATATTTCAAAAATCTATCTACCTCCTCTTTAAATACTTTCAGTGATCTAGCCTCCACAACTCTCTGGGGTAGAGAATTCCAGATATTCACTACTCTCTGAGAGAAGAAATTCCTTTGCATCTCAGTTTTAAATGAGCGCCCCCTTATTCTGTAACTATGTCCCCTAGTTCGAGATTCCCCCACTAGTGGAAACATCATCTCAACATCTACCCTGTCAAGACCCCTCAGAATCTTGTATGTTTCAATAAGATCACCCCTCATTCTTCTAAACTCTAATGAGTAAAAGCCTAACCTGTTTAGCCGTTCTTAATAAGCCAACCCCTTTATCCCAGGAATCAGCCTAGTGAATCTCTTTTGAACTGCCTCCAATGCCAGTATATCCTCTCATAAACATGGGGACCAAACCTGTACACAGTACTCCAGGTGCGGCCTCACATACACCCTGTACAGTTGTAATAAGACTTCCCCTTTTTAAATTCCAACCTCCTAGCACTAAAGGCCAAAATTCGATTTGCCTTCTTAATTAGTTGCTGCACCTGCATGCTAACATTTTGTGTTTCATGCACAACAACAACCAGATGCCTCTGTGCTGCACTTTTTTGGAGTCTCCTCTATTTAAATAATAGTCTGCCTTTCGATTTTTCCTACTAAAGTGCATGACCTCACACTTTCCTACATTAAACTCCATCTGCCAAGTTTTTGCCCACTCACTCAATCTATCTATATCCCTTTGCAGATTCCTTATGTCCTCATCACAACATGCCCTCCCACCTATTTTTGTATCATCAGCAAATTTGGATACATTACACTCTGCCCCCTCCTCCAAGTCATTAGTATAGATAGTAAATAATTGAGACCCTAGGACTGACCTTTGTGGCACCCCATTCATTACATCTATTTAACATGATAAAGTTCCATTAATCCTGACTGTGTGTAAACCAATCCTCAATCCATGCTAATACATTACCCTAAACACCGTGAGCTCCTATCTTGTGCAAAAGCTTTTATGTGACACCTTATTGAATGCCTTCTGGAAATCCAAATGCACTACATCTACCAGTTCCCCTTTATCAACTCTGCTTGTTATATCCTCAAAGAACTCTAGCAAATGTGTCAAACATGATTTCCCTTTCACAAAACCATGCTGACTCTGTTTGATTGCGTTAAGCTTTTCTAAATGCCCTGCTATTTCTTCCTTAATAATGGACTCTAGCATTTTCCCAACGACAGATGTTAGGCTGACTGGCCTATAGTTTCCTGCTTTTTGTCTCTCTCCCTTCTTGAACAGGGGCGCCACATTAGTGGTTTTCCAATCCACTGGGACCCTCCCGGAATCCAGTGAGTTCTGGAATATTTCGAATAGTGCTTCCACTATCTCTGCAGCCACTTCCTTTAAAAGCCTTGGATGTAGGCCATCAGGTCCTGTTGACTTGTCTGCCTTTAGTCCCATTAGTTTGTCAAATACTTTGTCCCTCGTGACAGTGACTGTTCCAAGGTCTTTCCTCCCATTAGCTCCCTGCTTATCTGGTATCTTTGGAATGTTCATAATGTCTTCCACTGTGAAGACCGATGCAAAATATTGGTTTAAATTATGTGCCATTTACCTGTTCCTCATTATCAATTCACCATCCTCCAAGCGTCCCATGCTCACTTTAGCTACTCTCTTTCCTTTTATATACATGTAGAAGCACTTGCTGTTTGTTTTTATATTTCTTGCCAATTTACTTTCACAATCAATTTTCTCCATCTTTATTAGCTTTTTAGTCACCTGCTGCTGGTTCCTAAAAAAAATCCCAATTGTCTGGCCTACCACTAGTTTTCACTGCTTTGTATGCTTTAGCTTTTGATTGGATACTCTCCTTGACCACCTTTCTTAACCGTGGGTGGTTCATCCTTTTCATTGAGTCCTTCTTTTTGACCCGGAAAAATTTTTGCTGAGTGTTTTGAAATATCTGGTTAAATGTCTGCCACTGCTCATCCACTGACCTTCCCCTTAGTTTATTTTTCCAGCCCACTTTAGACAAATCTGTCTTCATATCTCTGTAATTGCCTTTATTTAAGTTGACAACATTGGTTTGAGATTCAAGTTACTCGCCCTCAAATTAAATTTGAAATTCTACCATGTTGTGATCTCAATCCCCTAGAGGATCCTTAACTACGAGATCTCATTAATCCTACCTCATTACACATTACTAGATCTAAAATAACCTGTTCCTGGGTAGGTTCTGCAACGTCTTGCACTAAGAAACAATTCCTGATGCGCTCTACAAATTCGTCTTCCATGTTACCCCTGACAATTTGATTTGTCCAGTCAATATGCAGATTAAAATCACCCATGACAATTGTAGCTCCCTTCTTACAAGCCTCCATTATTTCCCAATTTATACTTTGTCCTTCAGTGAGGCAACTCTTTGGGGGCCTATAGATGACTCCCACCTGTGATATCTTTCCCTTGCTATTCCTTATTTCCACCCAAACTGATTCCACATCAGGATCTATGCCATCTATATCACTACTCACCACTGCATTGATACCTTCCTTTATTGACAAAACTACCCCACCTCCTTTTCCTTTTTGCCTATTTTTCTGGAACGTCGAATACCCTCGGATATTGAGTTCCCAGCCTTGGTCACCCTGCAACCAAGTTTCTGTAATAGTTATCAAGTCATATCTATTTAATTATATTTGTACCATCAACTCATCCATCTTGTTGCAAGTGCTGCGGGCATTCAGATAAAGAGCCTTAAGCTTTGACTTTTTAACCATTATTACTCATTCTGGTTCTAATTTCTGCTGCACTCTTCTGCTTTTATTTTCTGCCCCTTCCTGTCACACTTTGATCATCATTCGCCTCTTCACTGCCCTGGCACCTCTACGTACCACCAGCCCCCACCGCACCCGCCCCTGCCCCCGCCCCAGCTGATGAATCAGTGCTCCTCCATGTTGAACACCATTTGGAGGAAGCACTGAGGGTGACAAGGTGGCACTATGTACTTTGGGTGGGGGACTTCAATGTCCATCATCAAGAGTGGCTCGTTAGCACCACAACAGGATGAGCTGGCCGAGTCCTAAAGTTCATAGCTGTTAGACTGGGTCGGCAGGAGGTGGTGAGGGAAACAACAAGAGGGAAAAACACACTTAACTTCACCCTCACCAACCTGCCTCCCGCAGTTGCACCTGTCCATGGCAATATCGGTAGGAGTGACCACCGCACAGTCCTTGTGGAGGCAAAGTCTCGTCTTCACATTGAGGATACCCTCCATCGTGTTGTGTGGTACTACCACTGTGCTAAATGGGATAGATTTTGAACAGGCCTAGTAACTCAACACTGGGCATCCATGAGGAGCTGTGGGCCATCAGCAGCAGCAGAATTATATTCGACCACAATCTGTAACCAAATGGCTTGGCATATCCCCACTTCTTGAGTGTTGTTGGAGCTGGACTCATCCAGGCAAGTGGAGAGTATTCCATCACACTCCTGACTTGTGCCTTGTAGGTGGTGGACAGGCTTTGGGTAGTCAGGAGATGAGTTACTTGCTGCAGGATTCCCAGCCTCTGACCTGCTCTTGTAGTCACAGTATTTATATGGCTAGTCCAGTTTGGTTTCTGGTCAATGGTAACCCCCCAGGATGTTGATAGTGGGGGATTCAATGATGGTAATGCCATTGAATGTGAAGGGGAGATGGTTAGAGTCTCTCTTGTTGGACAAGGTCATTTCCTGGCCCTTGTATGGTGTGAATGTTACTTGCTACTTGTCAGCCCAAGCCTGGATATTGTCCAGGTCTTGCTGCATACGGACATGGACTGTTAGACCATAGACCATAAGACATAGGAGCAGAAATTAGGACATTCGGCCCATTGAGCCTGCTCCGCCATTCAATCATGGCTGATAAGTTTCTCAACCCCATTCTCCCACCTTCTCCCCGTAACCTTTGATCCCCTTACCAATCAAGAACCTATCTATCTCAGTCTTAAATATGCTCAATGACCTGGCCTCCACAGCCTGCTGTGGCAATGGATTCCATAGATTCACCACTCTCTGGATAAAGAAGTTTCTCCTCATCTCTGTTCTAAAAGGTCTTCCCTTTACTCTGAGGCTGTGCCCTTGAGTCCTAGTCTCTCCTACTAATGGAAACATCTTCCCCACGTCCACTTTATCCAGGCCTTTCAGTATTCTGTAAGTTTCAATCAGATCCCCCCTCATCCTTCTAAACTCCATCGAGTATAGACACAGAGTCCTCAAACGTTCCTCATATGTTAAGCCTTTCATTCCTGGGACCATTCTCGTGAACCTCCTCTGGACCCTCTCCAGGGCCAGCACATCCTTCCTGAGATACGGGGCCCAAAATTGCTCACAATATTCTAAATGTGGTCTGACCAGAGCCTTATAAAGCCTCAGCAGCACATTCCTGCTTTTATATTCTAGTCCTCTCGAAATAAATGCCAACATTGCATTTGCCTTCCTAACTACCACGTCAACCTGCAAGTCAACCTTAAGAGAATCCTGGACTAGGACTCCCAAGTCCCTTTGCACTCCAGATTTCTGAATTCTCTCCCCATTTAGAAGAATAGCCTCTATTCTTCCTACCAAAGTGCATGACATCACATCCCCACGTTGTATTCCATCTGCCACTTCTTTGCCCATTCTCCTAACCTGTCCAAATCCTTCTGCAGCCTCCCCGCCTCCTCAATACTACCTGTCCCTCCACCTATCTTTGTATCATCTGCAAACTTAGCCAGGATGCCCTCAGTTCCTTCATCTAGATCATTAATGTTTAAAGTGAAAAGTTGTGGTCCCAACACTGACCCCTGCGGAACTCCACTAGTCACCGGCCGCCATCCTGAGAAGGACCCCCTTATCCCCACTCTCTGCCTCCTGCCAGACAGCCAATCTCTATCCGTGCTAGTACCTTGCCTCTAACACCATGGGCTCTTATCTTACTGAGCAGCCTCCTGTGCGGCACCTTGTCAAAGGCCTTCTGGAAGTCCAAGTAGATAACATCCATTGGCTCTCCTTTGTCTAACCTACTCGTTACCTCCTCAAAGAATTCTAACAGATTTGTCAAGCATGACCTCCCCTTGATGAAACCATGCTGACTTTGCCCGATTTTACCATGCACTTCCAAGTATTCTGAAATCTCATCCTTAATAATGGACTCTAAAATCTTACCAACAACCGAGGTCAGGCTAATCGGCCTGTAATTTCCTGTCTTTTGCCTCACTCCCTTCTTAAACAGGGGGGTTACATTAGCGATTTTCCAGTCCTCTGGGACCCTCCCTGACTCCAGTGATTCCTGAAAGATCACCACTAACGCCTCCACTATCTCTTCAGCTATCTCCTTCAGAACTCTGGGGTGTAATCCATCTGGTCCAGGTGATTTATCCACCTTCAGACCTTTTAGTTTTCCTAGCACCTTCTCCTTGGTAATGGCCACTATACTCACCTCGGCCCCCTGACTCTCTTGAACTTTGGGGATGTCACTCGTGTCTTCCACTGTGAAGACTGACGCAAAGTACCTATTCAGTTCCTCTGCCATTTCTTTGTTCCCCACTACTACTTCTCCAGCGTCATTTTCCAGCGACCCAATGTCCACTTTTGCCTCTCTCTTACTCTTTATATATCTAAAAAACTCTTGCAATCTCCTTTTATATTACTGGCTAGTTTACCCTCATATTTAATCTTCTCCCTCCTTATTTCTTTTTTAGTTGCCCTCTGTTGGTCTTTGTAGGCTTCCCAATCCCCTGGTTTCCCACTGCTCTTCGCCGCATTGTATGTTTTCTCTTTAGCTTTTATGCTGACCCTGACTTCCCTTGTCAGCCATGGTTGCCTCGTCCTCCCTTTAGTATGCTTCTTCTTCCTCGGGATGAATTTTTGCTGTGTCTCCCAAATTAATCCCAGAAACTCCTGCCATTGCTGTTCCACTGTCTTTCCTGCTAGGCTCATCTCCCAGTCAATTCTGGCCAGCTCCTCCCTCATGCCTCTGTAGTTGCCTTTATTCAACTGTAATACCGTTACATCTGATTCCAGCTTTTTCCTCTCAAATTGCAGGGTAAATTCTATCATATTATGGTCACTTCCTCCTAAGGGTTCCTTCACCTTAAGCTCCCTTATCAAATCTGCCTCATTACGAATCACTAAATCTAGAATTGCCTGTTCCCTAGTGGCAAAAAGCCATCTTGTAAACATTCCACAAATTCCTTTTCTTTGGATCCACTACCAACCTGATTTTCCCAGTCTACCCGCATATTGAAATCCCCCATGATCACTGTAACCTTGCCTTTCTTACACGCCTTTTCTATCTCCTGGTGTATCTTGTTCTACTGTTCGGAGGCCTGTACATAACTCCTATTATGGTTTTTTTACCTTTGTGGTTCCTGAACTCTACCCACACAGATTCTACATCATCTGACCCTACATCATTTCTTGCTATCGATTTAATTTCATTTCTTACTAACAAAGCAACCCCACCCCCTCTGCCAACCTGCCTATCTTTTCGATAGGATGTCTTTCCTAGGATATTTAGCTCCCAGTCCTGATCCCCTTGAGCCATGTCTCCGTGATGCCTACCACATCATACCTGCCAATTTCAATCTGTGACTGTTGAAGATTTTTGAAATTCTACAGGACTCCAACTGGCTTCCAAACCCCTCACCCCCCACTCCCACCCCCAAGGAGCATTGCCTGGAAAGATCCAATGATCTGTTGCTGGAGTTCCAATGGGTGATGTGCAGAATTCCTGCAGAATTTCAGGATCAACGTGTTTTATTAGTATACAGCAACATGACGAACTTGCTAGTTGATCAAGGAATACAGAAAAGGACAATAATTTGACAATCTCAAGGCTCACCTTGGACTCAGTTTTGACAGAAACTAATATAATTTATATAAAATTATTATGAACAAAGAAGAAGAACAACAAAGTACAGCACAGGAACAGGCCCTTCGGCCCTCCAAGCCTGCGCCGATCATATTGCCCGTCAACTAAAATATTTTGCACTTCCGGGGTCCGTATCCCTCTATTCCCATCCTATTCATGTATTTTTCAAGCTGCCTCTTAAACACCACTATCGTACCTGCTTCCACCACCTCCTCTGGCAGCGAATTCCAGACACTCACTACCCTCTGCGTAAAAAACTTGCCCCGCATATCTCCTCTATAGCTTTCTCCTCTCACCTTAAATCTATGTCCCCTAGTAATTGACTCTTCCACCCTGGGAAAAAGCTTCTGACTATCTACTCTGTCCATGCCACTCGTAATTTTGTAAACTTCTATCAAGTCGCCCCTCAATCTCCGTCGCTCTAGTGAGAACAATCCGAGTTTCTCCAACCTCTCCTCATAGCTAATAACCTCCAGACCAGGCAGCATCCTGGTAAACCTCCTTGTTGTTTCAATAGAAAATGATTTGGTACTGTTATGACTGGTCCCCAGGCAAGGTCCTCCAATTTGCTATGATTCCGGACAAGGTTATGCTCCCTGGTGAGGAGGGGTGAGCTGGCTCCCTTTATTCAACACCCTTGACTGGTCGTAACAAGGTTAATTTAACAAGGATCCCTTCCCTCGTAGATACCTTTTCCCAGTCCAAATGTATTTATGTTTTAAAAGGAGCCAATTTAACCAGGCTTTCTTGAGTGAAAGAAATAATGAATTTTTTAGTTACTAAAGCGTGAGGGAATAAAAAAACACAACACACATACATACAGATTATAAATGAGAAGTGAGTCTAGAAATAAAAGTTAAAAAGATGTACAATCAGTCTTTTGTTTGTCTGTGAGGAGGAGATGATGAAATGTTGTGGCCGTTAAGATAGGTGATTCCAGTAGAGCTGACTTTGCCAGTTAAGCAGTTCCTGCCCTACGGAACTCATTTCTTGCTATCTTGACTCCATTCTCTCTCCCCTTGTCCAGTCCCTTCCCACCTACATCCGTGATTCCTCTGACACCCTACATCATATCAACAATTTCCAGTTCCCTGGCCCCAACCGCCTCCTCTTCACCATGGACGTCCAATCCCTCTACACCTCCATCCCCCACCAGGATGGTCTGATGGCTCTCCACTTCTTCCTTGAACAGAGGCCTGAACAATCCCCATCCACCACTACTCTCCTCC
Organism: Cetorhinus maximus; assembly: GCF_964194155.1. Taxonomy (NCBI): domain Eukaryota; kingdom Metazoa; phylum Chordata; class Chondrichthyes; order Lamniformes; family Cetorhinidae; genus Cetorhinus; species Cetorhinus maximus. Next base: position 45,628,378 of record NC_135879.1, on the reverse strand, counting down.
GTCTGGCTAAACTTGTTCTCACACTGAACAATTTCTCCTTTAAGTCCTCTCACTTCCTCCAAATAAAAGGTGTGGCTAGGGGTACCCGCATGGGCCCCAGCTATGCCTGTCTCTTCATGGGGTATGTGGAACATTCCTTGTTCCAGTCCTACTCCGGCCCCCTCCCACAACTCTTTCTCCGGTACATCAATGATTACTTCGGTGCTGCTTCATGCTCTCGTCGGGACCTGGAAAAATTTATTAATTTTGCTTCCAATCTCCACCCCTCCATCATTTTCACATGGTCCATCTCTGACACTTCCCTTCCCTTCCTTGACCTCTCTGTCTCAATTTCTGGTGATAAACTGTGCACCAATATCCATTACAAGCCTACCGACTCCCACAGCTACCTCAACTACAGCTCCTCATACCCCACTTCCTTTAAGGACTCTATCCCATTCTCTCAGTTCCTTCGCCTCCGTCGCATCTGTATTGATGATGCCACTTTCAAAAACAATTCCTCTGACATGTCCTCCTTCTTCCTTAACCGAGGTTTTCCACCCACGGTCGTTGACAGGGCCCTCAACCGTGTCCGGCCTATCTCCCGCGCATCCGCCCTCACACCTTCTCCTCCCTCCTAGAAACATGATAGTGTCCTCCTTGTCCTCAAATATCACCCCACCAGCCTCCGCATTCAAAGGATCATCCTCTGCCATTTCCACCAACTCCAGCATGATGCCACCACCAAACACATTTTCCCTTCAACCCCACTGGCAGCATTCCGTAGGGATCGTCCCCTCCGTGACACCCTGGTCCACTCCTCCATCACCCCCTACTCCTCAACTCCCACTTATGGCACCTCCCCGTGCCCACGCAGAAGATGCAACACCTGCCCCTTCACTTCCCCTCTCCTCACCGTCCAAGGGCCCAAACACTCATTTCAAGTGAAGCAGCACTTCACTTGCACTTCCCTCAACTTAGTCTACTGCATTTGTTGCTCCCAATGCGGTTTCCTCTACATTGGAGAGACCAAACGCAGACTGGGTGACCGCTTTGCAGAACACCTTCAGTCTGTCCGCAAGCATTACCCAGACCTTCCTGTCGCTTGCCATTTCAACACTCCACCCTGCTCTCATGCCCACATGTCCGTCCTTGGCTTGCTGCATTGTTCCAGTGAAGCTCAACGCAAACTGGAGGAACAGCACCTCATCTTCTGACTAGGCACTTTACAGCCTTCCGGACTGAATATTGAGTTCAACAACTTTAGATCATGAACTCTCTCCTCCATCCCCACCCCCTTTCCGATTTTCCCCCTCGTTTTTGTTTTTTTCCAATAATTTATATAGACTTTTCTTTTCCCACCTATTTCCATTATTTTTTAATGTATTTCCATCGATTGTTTTATCTCTACCTTTTAGCCTTTTTCGATTCCTTCAATCCACCCCACACCCACTAGGGCTATCTGTACCTTCTTGTCCTGCTTTCTGCCCTTAATTAGCACATTCCTTTAGATAATATCACCACCTTCAACACCTCTTTGTCCTTTTCTCTGTGACATTTTTCGGTTATCTCCACCTATCACTGGCCCTCTACCTAGCTCTTCTTGTCCCAACCCCACCCCCGCCCCTCCTTAAACCAGCTTATATTTCACCCCATCTCTATTTTTAATTAGTTCTGTTGAACAGTCATGCGGACTCGAAACGTCAACTGTGCTCCTCTTCACCGATGCTGCCAGACCTGCTGAGTTTTTGCAGGTATTTTTGTTTTTGTTTTTATTTTGGATTTCCAGCATCCGCAGTTCTTTGCTTTTATCACTGTTTTGACCCTTTTAACTAAAGTAAGCTGCATAAGTGTTCCCGATGGAACCAGGCCCATATTAAAGTCAATCAGCCACCAAGAACTCTGATTTACCATGATATTTTGCTCTTCTTAATTGTACTTCTAATTCTCAAAATCCTGCAGTCTGGCTGCTTGCACTGTTATGTGTGTGCTACCCCAGGGTATAACAGTAATTATTAGTCTTTTCAAATGATTTCAAAATATTCCCAAAACCACCAAGGAAAGACTTGTCAGAAAATGTCCTTCTACACCAGAATGATCAAGAAAATTAATTCTATCTCCCAAAGAGCACCAAAAACAGTTGAATGAATTAAATAGAACAGATGGGCCTGTCAGCACAGAAATAAAAATCATATTAACGTGTTGTTCTAAAGAATCATCACCTGTCAGTCACATTTTCCTATCAAAGACATCAGAAATCTAACTAAACATTTTTTGTGCAACACATACAAGATAGCAACATTCATGCAACAAATTAACAATCAAAGCAAAGTGTCTTCAGTGTAATGAGAACAAAATATGCAAATAAACTAAATTAGGTCAAATTACATATACTCCTGTTCAAATTAACTGTTTCTCTGCTTTGTTCCTATTTAATTATTTTTGCATTGCTCTTATCATCTGCACTATCTCTCCCACTTCCTTTTCGGGCTAACAAAGCTAACCCTCACTTTAACCCTCATTCTAACTCTACTCCCAAGTCAGAATGACCAGGCTCTCCATGTTTCTGACTCTGGCTGGCTTCCCACAGATGCAGGGTATCATCAACAGCACACACGTGACAATTTAGGCACTTACAGATCATCCATGAATGTATGTCAACTGCAAGGTTTTGCACTCCGTCAATGTGTAACAACAAGAAGATCTTTATGCACGTGTGTGCAAGATTCCCGGGCAGCTGCCATGATACTTTCATTCTGTGTCAGTCCAAGTTCCCTGATCTCTTTGCACATGGAAGCAGAGTTATCTGTTGGCTGCTAGGAGACAATCAATACCCATGCAAAGCATGACTATTGACACTTGTTAGAAATCTGAGGAATAAGGGCCGAAAGCACTACAATCAATGCCATATCACTAGTAGTTGTGTCGTTGAACAAATCAGCATGCTGAGGATATGCTTAAGGTGCTTGGACAGACCAGAGAGCACTCTTCAGTACACACCAGCCAAGGTCCTGAGAATGTACATGGTGGGCTGCACTCTATACAACATTGCCCAACAGTGTGCAGGCTGACCAAGGTCCAGAGTACAGGCCACCTTTGGGTGATTCTGTGGAAGATAAGGAAGAGGTGGAAGATGAGGAGGAGGAAAGTGGTGAATGCAATGCGATGCCATCTGCTTAAATTCCTGCTCAAGGTGCCTGGAATGCCCTGATTATTGTGAGGTTTAATAAGGTTCAGCTGGTGCTCTTATCTAACAGCCACATGAAAAAAACCACTTTTCATCCCCCCAACTTAATGCCAATACAATGATAACACAAAACAGTTCTGCAAATAACCAAGCATCCATTTCACACACCAACCCCCCCATGCCGCCCCTCCCACCCCCTCACCATGCATTGCTATCTTTTCATTCATTATTGAGTAACTGAAAAGGCTGCTTGTCATGAGAAAGACTGGGTAAGACAGGAAAGTGATTCAAAAAATAATATTTAAATGCTTCAAGTAAGGAACAGAAAATTAACAATATAGCAATATTTAAGACATCCATGCATAGAGAATTGCGCTGTTACAAATAATTAATCTTCCTAATCCTAGCTTTTTAAATTCTTTCATGGGATGTGGGCTGACTAGGCCATCATTTACATTGCCCATCCCTAATTGCCATTGAGAATGGGGGAGGCGGTGGCGTGGTGGTATTGTAATCTGGTAATCCAGAGACCCAGAGTAATGCCCTGGGGAGCTGGGTTCGAATATAACTATGGCAGATAGTGGAATTTGAATTCAATAAAAATCTGGAATTAAAAAGTCGAATAATGATGAAGGAAACCATTGCCAATTGTCATAAAAATCCATCTGGTTCACTAATGCTCTTTAGGGAAGGAAATCTGCCATTAGCACACGGAGAGCAGACCAGCGTGAGAAGAGCAGTGGCAGCAGGAAATAAAAACCAGCAGCAAACAGCCCCTTCAACCTGTTTCTACCTGTCAAAGCCAAAGCGTGATGTCAAAGGAAAACAGGTAGGTGATTGGTGGGTATCTTTCCCGTGTCTCTTTTGATTGGCCAAGTGGTTTAAATCAGGAGATTTAAATCAGAACTGCTGAAGAGTACAGTTAAGGCATTCACTTTTAAAATATTTAACATCCAAATTAATTAATTAAATAGAATAGAGATGGCTGGGCAGGTGATGTGTTGCAGCTGTAGCATGTGGGATCTGGTGGATGCTGGTCCGATCCACCATAACCACATTTGCAGCAAGTGTTGGCTGCTCGAGGAACTTTGGCTCAGAGTTAATGAGCTGGAGTCTGAGCTGCAGACACTGCGGCACATCAGGGAGGGGGAGAGTTACCTGGACACTGTGTTTCAGGAGACAGTCATACCCCTTAAATTAATTACTTCAAATTTGGACCATAGTCAGGGATAGGAGGGTGTGACTGTGAGTTAGGCAGGTATGGGGATCCAGAATTTAGCTTTGCAGAAGCCTCTGCCAGTGCCCTTATCCAATAGGTATGAGATTCTTGCTCCTGGTGTGGACGAGGGCACAGACTGCAGGGAGGATAAGCGAACTGACCACAGCACCATGGTACAGAGCGCCATTCAAGTGGGGGGAGAAAAAAGAAAAGTTGTAGTAATAGGGGATAGCTTGGTTAGGGGAATAGATACTGTTCACTGCAGCAAAGACAGAGGGTCCCAAAGGCTGTGCTGTCTACCTGGTGCCAAAGTTTAGGACATCTCTTCTCGGCTGGAGAGGAACTTGGAGTGGGAGCGGAAGGGTCCAGTTGTTGTGGTCCACGTAGGTACTAATGGCATAAGTACGACTAGGAAAGAAGTTCTGCTGAGGGACTACAAACAGCTAAATTAAAAAGCAGAACCACAAAGGTAATAATCTCCAGGTTACTGCCTGAGCCACGTGCAAATTGATGTCAGGTAAATAAGGTTAGAGAGGTAAACGCATGGTTCAAAGATTGGTGTGGGAGAAATAGGTTCCAGTACTGGGGAAGGAGAGAGCTGCTCCATTGGAATGGCCCTGGTGAATCTTATAGCTAGGGTTGTAGATAAAATTTTATGCTAATTCATGGGGGGGGGATGGGGGCGGTGGGGTGGGGGGGGGGCGGTTGGTTGGGGAGGGAGTTTTCAATTGAAGGGAAATTTAAAAAATCAAAAAGAAACGACAGAGCAGAGGTGCAGCGTAGTGAAGAGGTGAACGATAATCAAAGTGTGACAGAAAGGAACAGAAAATACAAGCAAAAGAGTGCGGCAGGAATTAGAACCAGAATGATTAATAATGGTAAAAAGCCAAAGCTTAAGGCTCTTTGTCTGAATGCACGCAGCATTTGTAATAATATAGATGGGTTGACGGCACAAATAGAAATAAATTAATATGACTTGATAGCTATTACAGAGACGTGGTTGCAGGGTGACCAAGGATGGGAACTCAATATTCAAAGTTATTCGACATTCTGGAAAAAAGAGACAAAAAAGGAAAACGAGGTGGGGTAGCTTTGTTAATAAAGAAAGTTATCAATGTGGTGGTGAGTAACGATATAGGTGCAATAGATTCTGATGTGGAATCAGTTTGGGTGGAAATAAGGAACAGCAAGGGGAACGTTTCATGGGTGGCAGTCGTCTATAGGCCTCCAAAGAGTTGCCTCACTGAAGGACAAAGTATAAATTGGGAAATAATGGAGGCTTGTAAGAAGGGCGCTACAATTGTCATGGGTAGTTTTAATCTTTATATTGACTGGACAAATCAGATTGGCAGGGGTAACATGGAAGATGAATTTGTAGAGTGCATCAGGGATTGTTTCTTTGAGCAATACAATGCAGAACCTACCTGGGAACAGGCTATTTTAGATCTAGTAATGTATAATGAAGTGGGATTAATAAGAGATATCAAAGTTAAGGATCCCCCAGGGGGTAATGATCACAACATGGTAGAATTTCAAATTCAGTTTGAGGGCGAGTAACTGGGTTCTCAAACCAGTCTTGTCAACTTAAATAAGGGCAATTACTGGTGTATGAAGAAAGAGTTATCTAAAATGGGCTGGGAAACTAGACTAAGGGGAATGTCAGTGGATGAGCAGTGGCAGACATTTAAGCAGATATTTTATAAAGCTCAGCAAAAATTTATCCCTGTCAAAAAGAAGGACTCGATGAGAAGGATGAACCACCCATGGTTAACAAAGGTGGTTAAGGAGAGTATCCAACTAAGGCATACAAAGTGGCGAAAGCTAGTGGTAGGCCAGAGGATTGGGAATTTCTTAGGAATCAGCAGCAGATGACTAAAAAGCTAATAAAGAGGCATAACATTGATTATGAAAGTAAATTGGCAAGAAAATAAAAACAAACAGCAACAGTTTCTACAGGTATAGTAAAAGAAAGAGACCGACTAAAGTGAGCATGGGACCCTTGGAGGATGAGACTGGAGAATTAATAATGAGGAACAGGGAAATAGCAGATAATTTAAACCAATATTTTGCATTAGTCTTCACAGTGGAAGACACTTTAAACATCCCAAAAATATCAAATAAGCAAGGAGCTAATGGAAGAAAAGATCTTGTAACAGTCTCTATCACGAGGGACAAAATATTTGACAAACTAATAGGACTAAAGGCAGACAAGTTGCCAGGACCTGATGGCCTACATCCAAGGCTATTAAAGGAAGTGTCTGCAGAGATAATGGAGGCATCGATCAAAATATTCCAGAACTCTTTGGATTCCAGGAGGGTCCCAGCAGATTGTAAAACCGCTAATGTGACGCCCCTGTTCAAGAAGGGAGGGAGGCAAAAAGCAGGAAACTATAGGCCAGTCTGCCTAACATCTATCATTGGGAAAATGCTAGAGTCCATTACTAAGGAAGAAATAGCAGGACAATTAGAAAAGCTGAACACAATCAAACAGAGTCAACATGGTTTTGTGAAAGGGAAATCATGTTTGACAAATTTGCTAGAGTTCTTTGAGGATATAACAAGCAGAGTTGATAAAGGGGAATCGGTAATTGTAGTCTCTTTGGATTTCCAGGAAACATTTGAAAAGGTGCCCCATGAAAGGTTATTGCACAAGGTAGGAGCTCGTGGTATTTGGAGTAATACATTAGCATGGATTGAGGATTGGTTAACACACAGAAGACAGAGAGTTGGGATTAAGGGATCTTTTTCAGGTTGGAAAGACATAACTAGTGGAATGCCACAAGGATCAGTACTGGGGCCTCAATTATTTACTATCTATATTAATGACTTTGGAGGAGGGGGCAGAGTGTAATGTATCCAAATTTTCTGATGATATAAAAATAGATGGGAGGGCATGTTGTAATGAGGACATAAGGAATCTGCATAGATAGGTTGAGTGAGTGGGCAAGAACTTGGCAGATGGAGTTTAATGTAGGAAGGTGTGAGGTCATGCACTTTGGTAGGAAGAATCAAAATGTAGACTATTCTTTAAATGGAGGAGATTCCAAAAAAGTGCAGCGCAGAGGGATCTGGGTGTTCTTGTGCATGAAACACAAAATGTTAGCATGCAGGTGCAGCAAGTAATTAAGAAGGAAAATGAAATTTTGGCTTGAGGGGCCGAATGGCCTACTTCTGCTCCTATTTCTTATGTTCTCATGTCCTTACCTGGTCTGGCCTGAATGAGACTCCAGATCCACAGCAATGTGGTTGACTCTTAAATGCCCTCTGATATAGCCTAGCAAGCCACTCAGTTGTATCAAACTGCTAAAATGCCAACAAAAAGGAATGAAACCGGACAGACCACCTGGCATTGACCTAGGCACCAGAAACGACAATGACAAACCCAGCCCTGTTGACCCTGCAAAGTCCTCCTTACTAACATCTGGGGGCTTGTACTAAAATTGGAAGAGCTGTCGCAGAGACTAGTCAAGCAACAGCATGGCATAGGCTGGGATTTTCCGTGCCCGGCGGCGTCAGGCTTTCTCGGTGACTTGAGCGGACAATGTGGCGTGGCTGGTTTCACAACACCATTAGGCCGGCCTGCCGTAATTGCCCCGAGTCCTGCCCCCGTGCCCCCCAAGAGCTGCCCCCCCACCTCGCTGGCTGGATCGTCTGTCCACATCGGCGGAAAAGCATGCTGACATGTTTCACAATAGCATATAAAAGGCATGCCCTTGGCGGGCTGCACTTTGATGGGAACTCGGAGGTGAGTGCACATTAACGATGTGCAGTGCTCGCCAGGGTCACCTGTTGGAACTCAAGCTTGAAGCACATTGGGGGGAGGGCAAGGGCAGCCCTGCCATTGAGGCGACTTGTGGGTGGGGATGAGGGGCAATGGCTGCCTTTCAGCTGAGGCGACTTGTGGAGGGGGGGGGACAAGGGCTGCCTTGCGGTTGAATATAGCACACACACATTCATGGTGGGGGTAGGGTGGGCAAAGGAAGCAGCCACACATTAGGGAAACCTTATATAAAGTGACCATTCCTCTGCTGCTGACACAATTCAATATGATTGGAGTCGGGCCTCTAGCTTATCTACCCGCTCAAGCAACGCAGAGGCATCAAAGTGCCACCAAATGCTCCAAAGCTTTTCAGCTCCCCCCTGCACAGACTGCAAAGTCATGGGCTGCAGAACAGTTGGACGACTGGGCATGTTGTCCAATCTCCTTGCTAAAACTAGTGGAGGCGCTCACAGCCCCTTGCAATGTCATCATCCCGGTTTGGACCAGTGTCCTCGATGATTAAAGCTAACAGTGCAGCCTAGAAGTGCGGGTTAGGAGAATGCCTGAGCTGAGAGCACAGCATGCAGTCCAGTGGGCAAAGCTACAGCCAATCGGTCTGGGGGAGTAGGACAGAGGTGGGTGGGGTCTCGAGCATCCGCGCAGCGCACTAAACTCTGGCCATCCAAGTGGTGGCCAGCACTCTCTAGGAAGTGTTCAGGAGCCTTCACACTTAACCAGGACAGGTTCTTAGAACACCCAAGCTAACCCATGTGTCTCTCTCTTTCATCCTGCAGGAGGAGTACATCAGGAGCATGGAGCCTAGTGAATTAGCTGTATGCCTGATGGCCTACGGAGAATGAGGACAATGGAGGAGAGAGCGACTGAGGCTCCTGGCTGCATAGAGGGAATAGCAGCACCCTCTGGAAGTAGCGGCAGCTGGGGCTCCTACACATGCTGCTGAAGAGCCATAGCGAACCATCGCTGGTCGGCGCCTAGCTAGACCCAGGGTCTATAGATGCCACCTTTCATTCTTGCAGATGACCGAGAACCAGTATTGCCAATGACTCTGCATGTCAAGGGGACTGGTTGGTCACATCTGCCACCTGCTGCAAGATTTGGCACCACGGGGGCATGAAGGGCATCCACTGTCAGCGGCCGTGACAGTGACCAATTTCTCTGCCAGTGGCTCCTTTCAGGGCTCCACAGGTGACCTCTGTGGGGTCTCACAAGCCTCCACCCACAAATGCATCCATGAGGTTACGGGTGCCATCTTCACAAGGGCACATAACTTTGTGCATTTTGCTCGGAACCAGGACAGCCAGGATGCAAGAGTGACTGGATTCATCCAGATCTCGGGTTTCCCACAGGTGCAGGGTGCGATTGACTGCTCCCACATGGCACTCAGATTTCCATCACAACATGTGGTCAACTACATCAACCGCAAGGGATTCCATTTGCTGGTGTGCGACCACCAGAAATGCATCCTGCAGGTCTGCACACGGTTTCCAGGGAGTGTCCACGACTCCTACATCCTCAGTTGGTCTCAGATCCCTGAAGTCATCCAGGGTCCACAGAAGCTGCAGGGATGGGTCCTCAGGAACAAGGGCTACTTGCAGAGGACGTGGCTGATGACACCTGTGCGGTGACCCCAGACTGCAGCAGAGTGAAGCTATAATGAGGCTCGTGCTGCAGCTCGCAACTTAGTAGAACTGACCATCGGGATGCTGAAAATGAGGTTCCAGTGCCTGGACTGGCCTGGTGGAGCCCTGCAATACAGCCCACAGAGGGTGTCATGCATTGTCGTCATCTGCTGCGCCCTTTACAACCTGTTGCTGCAACAGGGAGACAAGCTGGCTGAGGAGGAGATGGAGGAGCTGGAGGTATCCTCCGATGAGGCGGATGCTGATGAGGGTGAGGAGGTCCTTGAAGGCGATGATAAAGGGGATGAGGCCCTCACACTGGCTAGACGAGGCAGGCATGCTTGGGAGGCCCTCATAGCTGCTAGATTTGTGGAGGATGATGACGACATGCAGTGAGGTGACCCCATCATTCCTCACATTGCACCTGTGAACGTTTGACTCCAGTCTGGCTTATGGCAGCGCGTGTACCCTCTGTGAGAATGCTCCTGTCAAGGAGACACAGTGCAGGCCCCAATAGTCACTCGATTCCAGGAGGATGATGATGACATGCAGTGAGGACACTCCATAGATCTTCACATAGCCTCTGTGAATGTCTGATTCCTGTCTGGCCAAGGGTAGCTCGCTTATGCTCTGTGATCAGGGTCATATCATAGAGATGCAGCCATGAAACTTTAGAAGCGTCTGATCCTTCATCCATCTTCTGCACTTGACCCCTTCAAGAGCACAGGATCATTGGTCACAGATGCTGAAGAGATGGGGGCCAGCCCCACTTCAAAGGTGCTGAGAGCACACAGAGAGAATGATGGACCTCTATGACGTCTGCCCACTACATTCTGGCAGCAATGACAAGCACCATTGAGGTGCATTAATGTGTCCAGGGAGTGTAAGGCCAGACCATCACTTTACTCTGAAGGTTGCAGAAAGCACAGGGAAGAGACCCAGGACTGAGACACCTGCCTTTATCTTGTGCATAAAGGTTTCACATCTGAATGACACAAAAACTGCTCATCAGAACTAGAAGCTATAGGTAGGGAGACATTCTTGGGAGTTTATTGACAATAATGAACAGTATGTAGAAGTGATTAACGCCCACTGCCCAGGCTGTGCAATTAATTCTTCTTAACTTCACTAACCCTGCCCCGGATATCCACAGCAGAGGTAGAGGCAGCCTGCTGACTGCTACGCCCTGTTTTTGATGACCTTGGCGGGCGTCCTCTGGAGGGCTGAGACCTGGAGGGCCCTGGCCTGCTTTCAGGTCCTGCTGTGTGGCAGTGGCACCCTCCTCGGCCTGTGGAGCTGGAACTGCTGAGGTCACAGGAAGAGGGGGTTTGGATGGGCCGGATACTCCCGGAGTCACCTGGGTGGATGGTCCTGGGGTGTGCACCTACTGATCCTCATTCCTATGGGTGCTTGAGGGCCCCTGGCTGAATCCTTGAGAAGAAAGAGTAGCTGGAGTGAGATTGAGCTGCCCAGCAGCCCTCTCGCGTACACACTTCTGGAGGACAACTATGGCATCAGCAGTGCAGGAGCAACATCCTGGACCAAGGTCTCCATGGCGGCTGCCATCCTACCAATGTTGGCTTCGGTGCATTGGCATGCCACACTATCACCTCAGCGTGAAGATGGACAGACTCCTCCATCATGCCTTGCAACCTGAGGAGTGTAGCGGACATCCCTTCCTGATGTTACCGAGTTTGCCTTTGCAGTTCCAGCAACTGTGACATGACCAAGTCCAGAGGCTCGTCATCTGACTTGGATTCAGTAGATTTCTTGCCCCCAGCAGTCCTTCGAGTGCCAGGAACCCGGGAAGTCCCTGCCTCCACCTGCTGTGGATGAGACAGTGCGATGTGTTCACCAGATTGTGATCCCGAAGCTACTCTAAAGCTAGGTCCCACCAAGGTATGTGTCTCTACGCTGGTGGAGGGTATGGGTGAGCACTGTGACAGGACTTCAGGGAGGGTGCCTCCAGATTCCTCTTCAGAGGTTTCTTTTGGGCTTGATTGGAGGCCCTGGGTCAAGGACTCTGTTGGCTGTTTCTCAGATGTGCCTGCGGAAGCAAGGGGAGATATTTAGTGCATGGCAGTCGCCTGTGAAACAGGGCACCTCATCGACACCAACACCCATCCAGGACCCTCCACTCCTGCCCATCCCTCTGTCTTCCAATCCCAGCCCCGGCCGTGTATTCACCATACCCCCTGATCTTCCCCTCTCTGATGCTGAATGTTCAGTGCTCAGCAAAGGACTTAGTTTCATACCCTTACGCCCTCATCTCAATAAATTTCGGGCTCGGCACGATGCTGAACTCTTCTTCCGCCGCCTTCGTCTCCGTGCTCACTTCTTTGGGCAGGAGTCCTCTCCCTGTTCAACGGATCCTTTTACCCACCTCCAATATTCTCCCTCCACCTGGACCCCTCCCTCTGGATTCTTACCTGCTCTTGATCTTTTCATTGAGAACTGTCGGCGTGACATTAGTCGTCTCAATTCCTCTGCTCCTCTCACCCACTCTAACTTGTCTCTCTCTGAACTTGCCACACTTTGTTCTCTCAGGTCCAACCCTGACATTGTCATCAAACCTGCTGACAAGGGCGGTGCTGTTGTTGTCTGGCGCACTGACCTCTACCTCGCAGAGGCTGAACGTCAACTCGCAGACACATCCTCCTACCTCCCCCTGGACCATGACCCCACCACTGAACATCAAGCCATTGTTTCTAGGGCTGTCTCTGACCTCATCTCCTCTGGAGATCTTCCTTCCACAGCTTCCAACCTCATAGTCTCCCAACCTCGGATGGCCCGCTTCTACCTCCTACCCTAAATCCACAACAGGACTGTCCCGGCAGACCGATCATGTCAGCCTGTTCCTGCCCCACGGAACTCATTTCTTGCTAGCTTGGCTCCATTCTCTCACCCCTTGTCCAGTCTCTTCCCACCTACATCCGCAATTCCTCTGACACCCTACATCATATCAACAATTTCCAGTTTCTTGGCCCCAACCGCCTCCTCTTCACCATGGACGTCCAATCCCTCTACACCTGCATCCCCCACCGGGATGGTCTGATGGCTCTCCACTTCTTCCTCGAACAGAGGCCGGAACAATCCCCATCCACCACTACTCTCCTCCGTCTAGCTGAACTTGTTCTCTCACTGAACAATTTCTCCTTAAACTCCTCTCACTTCCTCCAAATAAAAGGAGTGACTATGGGCACCCGCATGGGCCCCAGTTATGCCTGTCTCTTTATGGGGTATGTGGAACATTCCTTGTTCCAGTCCTACTCCGGCCCCCTCCCATAACTCTTTCTCTGGTACATCGATGACTACTTCGGTGCTGCTTCATGCTCCCGTCTGGACCTGGAAAAATTTATTAATTTTGCTTCCAATTTCCACCCCTCCAACATTTTCACATGGTTCATCTCTGACACTTCCCTTCCCTTCCTTGACCTCTCAGTCTCAATTTCTGGTGATAGACTATCCACCAATATTCATTACAAGCCTACCGACACCTACAGCTATCTTGACTACAGCTCCTCACACCCCGCTTCCTGTAAGGACTCCATCCCATTCTCTCAGTTCCTTCGCTTCCGTCGCATCTGTTCTGATGATGCCACTTTCAAAAACAGTTCCTCTAACATGTCTTCCTTCTTTCTTAACCAAGGTTTTCCACCCACGGTGGTTGACAGGGCCCTCAGCTGTGTCCGACCCATCTCCCGCACATCCGCCCTCACACCTTCCTCTCCCTCCCAGAACAATGATAGGGTCCCCCTTGTCCTCACTTATCACCCCACCAGCCTCCGCATTCAAAAGATCATCCTCCGCCTTTTCCGCCAACTCCAGCATGATGCCAACACCAAAAACATCTTCCCTTCACCCCCCAACCAGTGGCATTCCACAGGGATCATTCCTTCCGGGACACCCTAGTCCACTCCTTCATCACCCCCTACACCTCAACCCCCTCCCACGTCACCTTCCCATGCAACCACTTGCCCCTTTACTTCCCCTCTCCTCACCGTCCAAGTGCCCAAACAATCCTTTCAAGTGAAGCATCATTTCACTTGCACTTCCCTCAATTTAGTCTACTGCATTCGTTGCTCCCAATTTCCTCTACATCGGAGAGACCAAACGCAGACTGGGTGACCGCTTTGCAGAACACCTTTGGTCTGTCCGCAAGCATAACCCAGATTTCCCTGTTGCTCGCCATTTCAACACACCACCCTGCTCTCATGCCCACATGTCCGTCCTTGGCCTGCTGCATTGTTCCAGTGAAGCTCAACGCAAACTGGAGGAACAGCACCTCATCTTCCGACTAGGCACTTTACAGCCTTCCGGACTGAAAATTGAGTTCAACAACTTTAGTTGATGAACTCTCTCCTCTATCCCCACCCCCTTTCCGATCCCCCCTTTTCCAATAATTTATATATATTTTTCTTTTCCCACCTATTTCTATTATTTTTAAATGTATTTCCATCCATTGTTTCATCTCTACCTTTTAGCCTATTTCGATCCCTTCCCCCCACCCCACCCCAACTAGGGCTATCTGTCCTTTGCTCATCCTGCCTTCTACCCTTAATGTCACCATTAGCACATTTCTTAGCTAATATCACCACCATCAACACCCCTTTGTCCTTTTGTCTATGACATCTTTTGGCAATCTCCACCTATCACTGGCCCTCTATCCAGCTCTACCTGTCCCACCCCCCCCCCTTAAACCAGTTTATATTTCACCACTTTTCTATTTTTCCTTAGTTCTGTTGAAGAGTCATATGGACTCGAAATGTTAACTGTATTCCTCTCCGCAGATGCTGTCAGACCTGCTGAGTTTTTCCAGGTATTTTTGTTTTTATTCACTCACAGCATGGTTGTCTGATGGATGTTGCACTGCTGGACCCTCACTTTGTACAGCAGCGCCGACCTCACCATCAGCACAGGAACAGTCCAGATTGTCGCCGGCCAGCTGGATGGCTCTGTTTTCAATGTCCATGAGGACCTTGATTTCAGGCATTCCTCCACCGGCTGCGATCTCTCCCTCTTGTTGTGTGCCAGCTTGTCCTGCATGAGTAGAGATGGGGAGAGTGTAAGTAGCATGCCTGCCAGGCTAGATGAGATGTATGTCTGGCTTGTGTGAGTGGTGAGTGGTCCCATGAACAGGATGAGTACAATGACAGTGAGTGTGAGAGAGTGAGTGGTGATGTCCTTTGAACTGGCAGTGAGTGAAATCCCTATGGATGTGTGATGGGTTTGTGAGTGTGTGAGTTGAGAGTGATGAGAAGAGTGACTAATCCTGGCAGAATGGAGGAGATCACTCACACCTTTGCGGCACTGGGTGGCTGTCCTCTTTTGTAGGGCGCTGGCATTGACCACTGCCTCCCAAGCCTGGTTGATCATGCCGCTGCCCATCCTGCTGCCAGAGTGATGGTGAAGGGCATCCCAGTGAGCCTCCACAGCATCCAAAAGGTGTTCCAGTGACACGTTGCTAAACCTGGGGCTGCAGTCTCCTTGCCTTTTGAAAACATCTTCCCTGCAGTAGTTGTGGGCTGGAAGCACTGAGAGATGTGCGCACGGCAGGACTTTAAATATGGTGCCCGATGTGATGAAGTGGCAAGGTGATGGCAGGCAGGCGAATGAGAGCCCACCCACCATGGAAACGGTGTGTTTCCCGGGAATGCATAAATAATGTAGTAGGTTTGGGACGATACGACATGAAAACCTACTATTGCGGCCGGCAGGTAAAACATCGTTTTACCCGCCCGCTACTGCACTTAATGGGACAATTCCACCCATAATCATACTTACAAAATCATGCCTTACAGATCGTGCTCCAGACACCACCATCATCAGCAGAGATGGCAGGACAGTGTTATACAGTTGAGAGGGAGTTGCCCTGGGAGTCCTCAAGATTGACTCCAGCCCCCATGAAGTCTCACGGCGTCAGGTCAAAAATGGGCAAGGAGACCTCCTGCTGATTAGCACGTTTCCCACCCACCCATGCCACCCCCTTAGCTAATGAATCAGTACTACTCCATGTTGAATGCCACTTGGAGGATGCGTTGAGAGTGGCAAGGGAACAGAATGTAGTCTGGGTGGGGGCTTCAATGTCCATCACCAAGAGTGGCTCGGTAGCACCAGTACAAGTTGGCTGAGCCCTAAAGGACATAGCTGCTAGACTGGGTCAGCGGCAGGTGGTGAGGGAACCAAGACAGAGAAACAAACTACGTCACCAACCTGCCTGCCACAGATGCATCTGACCATGACAGTATTGATATGAGTGATGACCACAGTCCTTGAGGAGGTGAAGTCCCATCTCCACATTGAGGATACCCTCCATCGTGTTTTGTGGCACTACCATTGTGTTAAATGGGATGGATTTCAAATAGATCTAGCAACTCAAGACTGGGCATCCATGAGGTGCTGTGGGCCATCAGCAGCAGCAGAATTGTACTCAACCACAATCTGTAATCCCATGGCCCGGCATATCCCCCACTCTACCATTACCATCAAGCCAGGGGATCAACCTTAGTTCAATGAAAAGTGCAGGAGGGCATGCCAGGAGCAGCACCAGGCATACCTAAAAATGAGGTGTCAACCTGGTGAAGCTATAACACAGGACTACTTACATGCCAAATAGCATAAGCAGTAAAATGATAGACAGAACTAAGCGATTCCAGAACCAACAGATCAGATCTAAGCACTGCAGTCATACCACATCCAATCGTGAATGGTGGTGGACAATTAAACAACTCACTGGAGAAGGAGGCTCCACAAATATCCCCATCCTCAATGATGGAGGAGCCCAGCACGACAATGCATAAGGTAAGACTGAAGCATTCGCAACAATCTTAAGCCAGAAGTGCCGAGTGGATGATCCATCTCAGCCTTCTCCGGCTGTCCTCAGCATCACAGATGCCAGTCTTCAGCCAATTCGATTCACTCCACATGATATCAAGAAATGGCTGAAGGCACTGGATACTGCAAAGGCTATGGGTCCTGACAATGTTCCAGCAATAGTTCTGAAGACTTGTGCTCCAGAACTTACCGCGCCCCTAGCCAAGCCATTCCAATACAGTTACAACACTGTCATCTACCCGACAATGTGGAAAATTGCACAGGTGGGTCCTGTACACAAAAAGGAGGAGAAATCCAACCCGGCCAATTACCGCTCCATCAGGCTACTATCCATTATCAGTAAAGTGATGGAACAATGCTATCAAACGGCGGGTGCTTAGCAATAACCTGCTTCCTGTTGCTCATTTTGGGTTCTGCTAGGATCACTCAGCTTCTGACCTCATTACAGCCTTGGTTCAAACATGGACAAAAGAGCTGAACTCCAGAGGTGAGGTGAGAGTGACTGCCCTTGACATCAAGGCTGCATTTGACCAAGTGTGGCATCAAGGAGCCCTGGCAAACCTGGAGTCAATGGGAATCAGGGAGAAAACTCTCCACTGGTTGGCATCTTACCTAGCACAAAGGAAGATGATTGTGGTTGTTGGTAGAGACTGTGGGTTTGGAAGGTGCTGTCGAAGGAGCCTTGGTGAATTGCTGCAGTGCATTTTGTAGATGGTACACACTGCTGCTACTGTGCTTGTTGAACTTGCTAAATGCTGGCTATAGCAGTTTTCCTGAAATCTTTTTATAAATTCTGAACTAATACAAAAGCAAAATCCCGTGCTTTTGGAAATCTGAAATTAAAAAAGATGCTGGAAATACTCATCAGGTCGGGCAACATCTGTGGAGAGGGAAACAGAGTGAGTGGGTCGGATTTTTCAGCTTGGGCTCAGGACCCTGACTCTGCTCCATGGAGGAAGCAGTTACAAGTCACAATTTTCCCCAATGTTGGTCCTAATGGGCTAATGGACAGGTTTGGCAGCCAATTCTCAGAGGCAGGCATGGGAAGCAGGAGGCGTCTGAAAGCATGAGTCCGATATCAAAACATTGGACAGGATTTCTCAGTCGGCATGCGGGGGTGGGCCCGACACACCGACGTGTAAAATGACACGTGATAGCGTCGGGCGTGCGCGCCAACGTCATCGCGCTGTCTCGCAATATTTTGTTCGGCGGGCACACACTGAAGTCGGCTGTGAGCCCACCAATATGCAAACGGCCTATTAAGGTCATTAAGAAAGTAATTGATGTATTTGTGAATGCTGCTTGTCCAACCTAATGGTTGGCAGTCAGGCGAAAAGGCCAAGCGGCCTTCGCGTTTTTTAGGAAACCTCATCCATGAGCGGGATGAGGTTTCCTAAAGCTTTTAATAAACAAATAAAAACTTTTCCTTAAAAATAAAAACATGTCCCATGTGATGTGACACAGTCACATGAGGGGATATATTTAAATAAATTTTTGGCCCATTTATTTAGTTATTTTAATATCCATTCAATCTCCCTGAGGCAGCTCTGTGCCTCAGGGAGCTTGAAGCGCTCTGCTGGCCCTGACTCCCTCTCCTCTTCCCGTCCACACAGGTAACGCTGAGGTGTTACCCCCATCAGCATTGATGACTGCCCCAGCCTTTTGATGGCACCCTGGGTCGCTGGAGGGAGCCACCAGCTCGGACACACAACTCCATGCAGTTTTGTGCAATCAATGCCAATGACCAATCAATAGGTTGCATACATTCTGTGATGTCAGTGCGCTGTCCCTGCATTCACACAGAGTGATGTTGCATATGATGCTCTAAGAGGTTGGCCACTCTCTTAATGGAGGAGCCCATGAATTTAAAGCCCTAGGCCATGGTGGTATACGTGAACTGAATGGACTCCTCCATTCTCAGCCCATGGCTCTGTACCGGCTCAGGGAACTCTGACACGTGCACATATATCTCACATTGCAAAGTAGAGTCTCCTTGTGTGTGACTCCAGGGGCTGTGCACTTCCACCCAGCTGAGCATGGTTGTGTCTCTCCTCCATCCCCTGAGGTGTACCTCCAAAAGTTGTCTCTGTCTCTCTCACCTCCTCCTGCTCACTAACGATGCACTGCTCATCCACTGCCAACCATGTCCAGCTGTTTGCAGTCAGCTGCACTAACAATGCTTATCGTCCCACGATCACTGGAGGGTCATGACCCCTCAAATGACTGAGCATGCACAGACCACTTGCTCTGCTAAAGTTACTCACCTGATGGCAGCCATGTGCTAATGGATGATCGCTTCTCTAAACTCTAAACCCTTTGATGAGCCTCTTCTCATTGAATGGCATGACAATGACTGGCTCTTCATTGTGTCACTGCCTCCTTCCACTTGGACTGTTCCTGATCCAGCGTGGTACCCATGCCTTCTCAGGAAAATTGCAGACAAGCCCTTATGTGCTGACAACAAGCATGTTAATAGGTTTAATTAGCCATTGCTCCAAATTGGGTAGATTGTTGGGTCCGGCCTCTCCCACTCCTCAGTAAAATCGCTGACTGTTGAAACAATGCAAAGAAACAAGCAAGATGGCTGGTGTCAGAAAATTAAACATCAGTCTGCCTCAGCTCCCACCCTCATTTCGGCACCAAAATCCTGCGCTGATGAAAGAGCACAGAGCTGAAACTTTAATGCTGTCCTTCTCTACAAAGATGCTATCTGACCTGCTTTCCAGCATCTATTGTTTTATTTAAGAATTCTGCATCCTGTGTACCTTTTACACTGATTTAATTCCAGTTAATATTATAATTGAAATCCCCCACGTTTTGTTTATTTTGAAACTTGTTTCTGCACTTTTCAACAATTTGCCTACATATTTGATCTTGCATCACCCGCTGACTGTTTGGGGATCTGTATTATATTCCGAGTAGTGTCATTGTCCTTTGCTTGTTCCTCAGTTCAAGCCATATGTCTTCATTTAATGCTACTTCTCTATCCCTCCTGAGCTGCAATTGTTTCTTTGAGCAATATTGCAAACCGCACTACCCACCCCCCCAACCTTTTCACCCTCCTCTCTATCCTGTCTGAAAACCCTATAACCAGGAATGTTGGGCTGCCATTCCAGCCCTTCTTTAAGCCATTTTCAGTAATAGACTTCCAAGTAGCTATCTATGGGGCAAAACGTCTGTAGGAATCCCTGTCGGATTACCACTCCTCTCCTTCTTACTTACCTTAGCTGCACGTTTCTCAATCAGACTTTCAGCCCGGGCTTGGTGAGAAATGTGCAGTGCTGCAGCTCTGGGCTCCTTCCAGTGCAGGGCAGCAGTGTTGGGGGAGGTGAAGCCATGTCCCCTTTTTAACAGCACTAGCTGTTCCATATCCGATCTCCTTTTGGTTCCCTATCCTTATTTCCAGTGCCTTGCTTCCTATCCTCTCCCTCTACTGTGCTGCTCTGCCCTAGAACCTCTACTTAAGCTGATACCCAGAGTCTGCAAGCCCTGCTCAAGATCTGCATGGACTCATCTGATGACAATGATTGATACTCCATGACACTAAACATGAAAGAAGATTTCATCACATTGGTCTACAACAAGAACCCATTTATATTTCAGGGAAATCCACCAATCTCCCTGTAATCATGGATGGTGTGCTTGGAATGCCTCCTGCTGGTCAATGATTCTCCTCTTCATCAATGTTCCTGCAATATAGGATCAGTGTTTAGTCGAGCAGAGCTGGAGAGGTTAGCATCCTCTCTCACAGACCCCTGGTGTCCTTAACTTCACCACCTGGTCACTTGCTTACTTGCAAATTGTGAGTCATTTGGTGATAACCCAACTATTTATCTTCATGGTCCTATAGAAGTTTAAGTATTTGAGTTGGTTATCCTTGTTCTGCTATTATCACATTCTGCTTTCTTACCTTAATGCCACTGTCAGCACCTTTTTTAGCACTACAATTAACACTTGCTTTTGTTCATGACGTCTTTGTCAATCTCTTCTTTGCCCCCAACTATCACTGGCCTTCTATCCAGCTTCACCTGCTCCACCCACCCTTAAACAGTATAAATTTCATCACATTTCTACTTCTCTGTAGCTCTGAGGAAGAGTCATATGGACTTGAAATGTCAACTCTGTTTCTCTCTCCACAGATGCTGCCAGACCTGCTGAGTTTTTCCAGCATTTCCTGCTTTTGTTTCAGATCTCCAGCATCCATAGTATTTTGCTATTATTTATTTGAGTTGGTGCATGGTCTGCATGATCCCTATGAAGTTGCACCTTCAGAGGGATTGTACTTCTCTGAGGAATTCACAGTTCTTGTAGAGGTTGTAGGAGAGGTGTGTAAAATAACATAGGATTGAGATGCCTTAAAGTATAAAAAATACATTTAATGTACCTTAAAATCATCTAATAGAAGATTTAAAAAATAGTTACATGATCATGTACTCTGATGACAATGTATGTTACACTTGGCAAGGGTGAATTATGAACCTGGGCTGAAAGGGAATGATGCATCTTCATGATGAGTCTCATTTTCAGTTTCTGCATCTTCATAACCTGAGGTGTCTGATGAAGCTAGAAAGGGGAGAAAGACAAGCATTAGCACATAATGGCAAGGATGAGCATTGACTCATCTTCCCTTCTTCTTAGGCAATCTCTCAGGATCAAGATGACTTGTTTCTATTCTGGTTCATTGGTTTCTGAGATGGCTGATATGTCCAATGCGTGATCTGCAGACTCTGCTACATGCGGAGCAAGCGGTGCTTCAAGGTTTGGGTAGATGGGTTGCTTGGAGGTTTGTGCGCTCCCTCTGATGCCTTGCGATCACCTCTACACATTTCCGACAAGGTCTCTTGATGTGTTTGGTGCCTTCCCGAATGAGCCTTCTCCATTTTAGTTGATCACAAGTCAAGGTCCCCCATGAGTCAGTGGGTCTGTTTGGCCTCTTCAGGGGTGCTTGAAGAACACCCCTAAAGCATTTCAGTATCCTCCTGGGAGTCTCCTGCCACAACCGAGTTAGGAGGAGAGCAATTGCTTCGGGTGTCTGGTGTCAGGCATACGAATGACGTGTCCTTTTTGAGTGATTAGCACCTTGATGCTGGGCAATTTGGCTTGGGAGAGGGCCACTTTCCTTGCCACCAGAATTGGAGGATCTTGTGAAATCACTGCTGGTGACTTTTGCGGAGTTTTGAGGTGCCTGCTGTAGGTTGTCCAAGTCTCTGAAGCATATAGGAGTGAGGGGATCACCGCTGCCTAGTAAATCATAGTCTTGAGTTGAGATCCTGGTCCTCAAATACTTTTTTCCTCAGTTGACTGAAAGCTGAGCTGGCACATTGGAGGTACTGATGAATTTTGTTGCCTGTCTTCCTTAATTGAGAGGGGGCTCCCAAGATAGGGAAAATGATCCACATTTTCCAGGATAAGATCATGAGATCATAAGAAATAGGAGCAGGAATAGATCATTCGGGCCATCGAGCCTGTTCTGCCATTCAGTAAGATCATGGTTGATCTGATTTTGGCCTTAATGGCACTTTTTTAGCTGCCCCCCCCCCATAACACTTGACTCCTTTGCCAATCAAAAATCTTTCTAACCTGGCCTTGAGGTTATTCAACGATCCGGCCTCCACTGCTCTCTGTGGAAGAGAATTGTTTGAGAGAAGAAACTCCTCCTCCCCGCCTTAAATGAGAGATACCTTATCTTTAAACTACACCCCCTAGTTGTATATTTGCACAGGAGGAGAAACATCGTCTCAGGAACTACCTTGTCAAGCCCCACAGAATTTTATATGCTTCAATAAGATCACCACTCAATCTTCTAAACTCTAATGAGCATAGGCCCAACCTGCTCAACCTTTCCTCATAAGACAAATGCTTCATCTCAGAAATCTGCCTAATGAAACTTCCCTGAGTTGCTTTCTATGCAAATCTATCCTTCATTAAGTGACGAGACCAAAACTATACACAGTACTCCAGGTGTAATCCCACCAAAGCCCTGTATAGTTCTAACAAGGCTTCCCTACTTTAATATTCTGTCCCCCTTGCAAAAAAGACTAAAATTCCATTTACCTTCCTAATTATCTGCTGTACCTGCACTTATTACGATTCACGTACAAGGACATCCAGATCCCTCTGTACTGCACCATTCTGCAGTCTCTCTCCATTTAAATAATATTCTACTTTTCTATTCTTCCTGCTAAAGTGGACAACCTCACATTTTCCCACATTATCCTCCATCTGCCAAATTTTTGCCCACTCATTTAACCAACCTACATCCCTTTGCATGCTCTTTATATCCTCTTCAGAACCTGCTTTCCTACCTCTCTTTGTATCATCAGCAAATCTAGCTACAATACAGTCAAAGTCATTAATATGGATCGTAAATAGTTGAGTCACCAGCACTGATCCTTGTGTTTTGCTGTGGGAGTTGGTTGGAAGAGGACCTTAGATTCTGGGTATTTAGCGAAAGGTCCATTTTTTCATATGCTTCAGAGATGGAGTCAACAAATAATTATTGGCAAATAAATGCCAATGTACCACCAGGTTGCCGTCCTGAACGTGTGAGCGAAAGCTAAGTGGAAAGAGAAAAGGAAATGAAGGTGCCAAACATTGTGTGCGTGTGGCATCTTTTAATGCTGCATTCCCTCTTTCTGCCAATGATGTTGATGGTGGTCAGGATCTATACAGGGGCAGGGCCTCCTCTTGTTCTCATACGCTCCAAAGTGTGTACCAGTTTCCCCTACAAGAAGAGGGAAAGTAGATTAGTGTGTGCTCTGCTTCAAGATATTTGCAACATTGTAGTATCTTATGCATGATGACAGGAAACAGCAAGTGTGGCTAAGAGGAAGTAGCTGTGAGGGAAGTAGCAAGTTTTGATGATACAAGTGCAGTCAGAGGTGAAGTATCCTATTCTGATTGGAGCAGACATGAGAAATGGGGAGCGAAGGATTATTAAGCCCAGGATCTTTAGGTTGATGAGCAGGGGGTGGGGCCCACTCATCAATGCGTAAAATGACGTTGGGTGGAACTCCCGACATCATGCCGCATCACTTCAATTTTCAGGTCGGCGGGGCACAGCCAAATCAGCTGTGTGCCTGCCGACATGTCAACAGCCTATTGAGGCCATTGAAAAAGTAATTGAGGTCATCAATGGACCTGCCCTTCCAACCCCAAGGCTGGCGGGCAGGCCGGGAGACCTGGTGGGCTTTGAAAAAAGCACAAAACCTCATCCACAGGCGGGATAAGGTTTCATGGGGGTTTTTTAAATTTTAATAAATGTTTGCTTTAAAGAGATGGACATGTTCCAACTCATGTGACAGTGCCACAAGAGGGGACAGGCCTGGAAAATTTTATTTTTGCACCTTCGCCATTTTTAAATTTGGTGCTGATCTCCCTGAGGCAGCACTTAGCCTCAGGGAGATGAGTGTGCTCTTTTGCCAGCATGCGCGAAAGAGCACACTCTCGGCTGAGGGAATCCCACCCCCCCACCCCACAATCCCCACCTGCACAGGGAGTAAATAACGCTTCCTGGTGGGCGGGCCTTAATTGGCCCGCCTATGTAAAATGGTGGCACGCCAGCTCCTGCACTTCCCCTCTGACGGGGGGAAAATTCTTCCCTAGGTTTTCATCAGCATGTCAGGTGTGCAGATTTGGGAGAGTTCCTGGCACCACAAACCCTAAAACCGTCTGAGCAAAGGTCGAATTTTTGATGTGGTGGGGTTTCCTGAGAGTCAGGCTAGGCAACCCTGGAATGAGTGCGGAGGATGCCGGGTGCTGAGGCGGGGTGGGCAGAAGACCTGCCTGGGTGCTCCGGCATTGTGTTGAAGTTCAATAAAAAAACATAAAACCCTCCAGCTCTCACTCCTCACAGCCCATCACACACTCCCCATGCCCCATCCATGCCAACCCATGCCACCTTGTCCCCTGTCTACCTCCCATGGGCCCTCATACCCTCCATGCCAACCTATGCCTCTCTTCCCACCCCCATGGCCATTTATAGCTCCTATGCCAACTTAGTGCCTACTCATGCCAACCCATACCCCTACCCCACCACCCTTACACTTGCCATGCCAACTCACCCAGTATTCACCATGGTCACACCTCAAGACCCATGCTGAGATTAAATAAAAGAAAGTTCTAAGTGTCTATTGCGGACTTTATTTTAACACAAAACACTCTCATTTATAAAAATCATTTACTACATTTACATTCCTTCAACTACATTATCCTTTAAAACAACAATTGCACAATCCCTTATAAAAACAAGCATTGGAATTCATAGTCCCACTTGACAGAGTCCACAACCACTTGGAGCTGTCAATCAAACTGAAATGGCAGATGCCCTGCTGTGATAATGGATATCAGTAATCTAGCACTAATCCAATAATGGAAACACTAGGGCTTATGTCAACAGAAACAGTGAAATATTAAGCAGTCATTTTTTTAACACCAGATTGGTTTTTTAAAGTGTTAAAGAGCTGGAGTTTAAAATGCCTTTGACGGCTTGATAGCTCACCTTGATATTTTTGACAGTTTTTGGCAGTTCCTATGAGCTGCACAGTTCCAATGAATTCTTGCACTTTTCATGCACATTCATGCCTATTTTTTCAATCCCAAAGGACACCTTACCTCACCTCAAAGGGCACCTGACATCTCCTAAAGGGTACCTAGCCCCCCACAAAGGGCACCTGACCACCCCATGGGTGTCCCAGGATCATATACAAAGAGGTACCTTACCTCTCCAAAAGGGACCCCTGGCTATCCAAACAAATCCACAAAGTTCAGACCCACTCCTACCAGGTCTAATCTGCGCACGTTGGGTTTCAGACACCTGTCACACCAAAATCACACGAGGGGAGGCAGCTGCTGATTTCAATGGGCAGCAGCCTCCACGAAATGTGCAAGCATAAATCGTGACCCGGGCCCATTCCCGCCCTAGTGAAAGTGGCAGATGTCATGTTCAACAATCGGGGTGGGATTTGGGCATCCTTCACCATTTTCGCCATGATGAAGAGGTTCCATTGTGGCGAAAATCTAGGCCTTAATTTCAAGTTTGAAGAAGGGCTGTGCAGGGCTAATCAGGGAGTAAGGTACATTGAGGAAGATTTCACCATGGCAGCCCTGATGAGGTCACTATGTTTTTCTCCTGCAGTGCCATCAGGTCCTTGGACAATGTTTTACCTTCTTTGCTACCTATGCCCATTGCTGCTGAGAAATTTGCCTATTATTTTCATGTATTGTATTATGTTAAGCAAATCATGACACACGTCCTTCCTCTTGCCACTTTTCAAAAAAAAATATTAAATGTGTTTTCTTTTATTCTAAGCATCCGAAAGAGTATTTACAAGTCCCTGATAATATTGTAAGTTTCCACTGCTTGTAAAATGCCTTGGGGGAGGAAAAACATTGGAGGGAAGGAGCACCTCCTTGCTGCTCAGTGAGCTCCTGCACTCCTGAATCTTACAATCTTGGGGCCCGGGTAGAAATCTAGCTGCTCCAGAAAATTACTGTCCATTACTCACCATTTGAAAAATGTGACTTTCTTTTACAGCGCTGCAGGCTATCTTTAAGTAGTGGTAACCCTATTGGATTTGTCCCCCTTATAACCGAGATACCTATAGAAAACGTAATTAGCTCTGGCATTTAAATTAGGCTTGGCCATGGAAATGACACAGGCATCGACATATGGTGTTGGGCAGATAGGGCAGACATCTTCCCCAAACCTGTCTGATTTACAGGACATCTGAAAATAAATGCCAGAGACACCAATAAAAAGCAGCCAAAATGCCATTTCTCATCCTAATTTGAATCTATTTTAAAATGATTATTTAAATATTGAAAGCAAGCAATTAAGCTCTTTGAAAGAAAAGGAAAAGAGGGAAGGACAGGAGAAGGATGAGAGGGCAGGAGAGAAGTAGCCGAGTTTGAAAGTGTGGGGCCCCTGGCCTCTCATCACTTACTCTTGTGGGGAGTGAACGGGTTTTAGAGAGGATTATATGAAGGTTGTGATGTGTGGCAGCGGAAGTAGGGATAGCCTTGGCTAGTAAGAAAGGGGGTAATGGAAGGTGAAAGGATGGTGAATATGATAGGAGTGAGGGCAAGGAAATAAAAGTTAGAGGGAAAAGGAATGAAAATGGAATTACTGAAGGCTGCAGTTCACATTATTTCAAGAATCCTCAGCAGAAAAAGCAGCCTGCTGCCCATGGCTTCATTTTCACCACCAAATGATGCTGCCACATACAAAGCTTCCCATCCGAAATAAAAGTAGAATAAGACTGAGACAGAAAAAAAAGATGGGGGCAAATTTTCTCCCCGTCGGGGGAGGCTGAGTGGGAGTGGGCGCAGGCGGGCGTGCAGCCAAGCGCCGCCCCCGATCGGCTACTCGCTGCCATTTTACATGGGCAGGCCAAATAAGGCTCGCCCAGCATGCACATGAAAGAGCGCAGAAATCTCCCTCAGGCACGGAGCTGCCTCAGGGAGACTATTTTCATTATTAAAACTTCAAAAAAAAATGGGAAAAATTATTCAGACATGTCCCCTCATGTGACAATGTCACATGAGCTGGGACTTGCCAATGAGTTTTAATAAAAATTTTTATTGGATTTATAAACGCTTCAAGAAACCTCATCCCGCCCGTGGATGAGGTTTCATGATAAATGCGAAGGCCGCCTGGGCTCTTTGCCTGCCCATCAACCTTAAGGTTGGACGGGCAGCTCTGTTAATGTTTTCAATTGGTTGTTAAATGGCCTGGGCGGGCCTTTGACAGTTCGGCGGGCACGCAGCCCACTCTGCTGTGTGCCCGCCGAACTAAAGATCGGAATGACACGCGGTGACGTCGGGACGCACGACCGACGTCACCGCACCTCGGCAAGCGGACACCCCCGCATGCTCACCAGGAGATTCAGGCCATGAAAGAGAAACCGAAGAAAAAGAAAGACAGAAGCAGAATGTAAAGTAAAATTAATGAGTACTGAATATCTTTAACCTGATTCTAAATATTGCAGGGCTAAAGTTCAGAGGTCCAACCTTGCCCCTGGAAGAACAGTGAAACAGGACATTCTATTGCCTGTTGCCATGCCAATAGCCCTGTTCAAATCACACTGACAAAGTAATTCACATGTCCAGGGTTGTTACATGCCTTTAAGTGTATGCCAGTAGCACTGACCATAATCTGCTGGAAAGCAGTATACTGGCTATTTAACTCAGAGTCCATTCTCTGGCTGGCTGAAGAAAAGTGCTTCTAAGCGATCTTATTCTGTAATGGGAGTCATACCTCTGTCACAGTAAGACAATTGATCTTCCCTGTTATTGATTACCTTACTTCTAACAAGATCTGATGCTTGCTCTGGGACCACAGTGGGACTCATGCCAACTCTGAACTGTGCTACCTTCTGCCGAGTTCTTTATCGAGAGAAAAGGATGAAATTTCCAGGGCAACTGCCTCAACATTCCCCTTTGGTGTGGGTGGTGTGGGGTGGGGGCAGGTGAATTATTTTCCCATGGCTTCTCATGTGGAGTTAAAAAATGGTTCAGAGTCCAGCCACAATCTGATTCTGCCCCATTTTCTGGTCCCACGACTGGAGCTCCACATTTGTTCGCTTGTAATAATCCATCTGTTCAATTTCTAATTATTATACAAAGAGACATAAACCTTGGCAAAAACATACTACAAGATTGATTCTTTGATGTGCATTCCCATCTACCAAGTGCCTATGCTGGTAACAGAGCATTTCAAAATAATTTTCGAATTTACTGTGATATGCATGGTCCAAAGGTCATTAAATAGACATTTTTGCTTTTCTCTTGAATTTTGGATGCAGCTATATCCTTACTAAGCATTGAAGAATTAGCTATCATGAATGGTTTGTCACATGTCCAAATACATCTTCCATCCTTCAGCAACCATACTTAGTACACTTATATAAGACACCTGCCACTCACCTGCTAATTACACGCTTTCTGACTAAGCAAGCTGTCATCATCTGTCAGGCATTGCAAAATTTTTATATGTTAATATGTTGGGAAAGGAATACAAATGTCAATTGTATCTTTTATTGCCGGTGTACAGCTTAACTGGTATTATCTGTATAGGTCCCATGTGTGAGGTGATACACTTTGGAAGGGGTAATTTGACAAGGAAGTATTCAATGAACAGCATGACACTAGGAAGTTCTGAGGAACAAAGGGACCTTGGCGTGTGTGTCCATAGATCTCTGAAGGCGGAGGGGCATGTTAGTGGGATGGTGAAAAAGGCATATGGGACACTAGCCTTTATCAATTGAGGCATAGATTACAAAAGTAGGGAGGTCATGTTGGAGTTGTATAGAACCTTGGTGAGGCCACAGCTGGAGTACTGTGTGCAGTTCTGGTCACCACATTGTAGGAAGGATGTGATTGCACTGGAGGGGTTGCAGAGGAGATTCACCAGGATGTTGCCTGGGATGAAACATTTAAGTTATGAAGAGAGGCTGGATAGACTTGGGTTATTTTTGCTGGTGCAAAGACGACTGAGGAGTGACCTGATCGAAGTGTAGAAGATTATGAGGGGCATGGACAGGGTGGATAGGGAGCAGCTCTTCCCCTTAGTTGAAAGGTCAGTCACAAGGGGACATAAGTTCAAGTGAGGGGCAGGAGGTTTAGGGTGGATGTGGGGAAAAACTTTTTTACCCAGAGGGTGGTGATGGTCTGGAATGTGCTGCCTGGGAGGGTGGTGGAGGCGGGTTGCCTCACATCCTTTAAAAAGTACCTGGATGAGCACTTGGCACGTCATAACATTCAAGGCTATGGGCCAAGTGCTGGTAAATGGGATTAGGTAGGTAGGTCAGGTGTTTCTCACGTGTCGGTGCAGACTCGATGGGCCGAAGGGCCTCTTCTGCACTGTGTGATTCTGTGATTTTCTCAATGTTTCTGTCTTTTCAATGTAAGCACAGTATTCGTTTAAAGTTTTAATTTTGCAGGTTCCAGCAGTAGCGTTTTTTTGATATGCGGCAGTTTCAAAGTCTAAATTCTGGAAATGTAGCTGGATAAAATACATTTGCAGAGATTATCCTATAATTTCTGTGACACTTCTGGACATTTTCACCTTGTGAACAATTTTCTTCAAACTGAAAATCTTCTGAATTCATTGCTTATGGGAAAACTATTTGAATCAGACTGATGTTGACACAATCCTCCAGGAAACAGAAAATATATTGGTCAGATCTTGCTGGAGCGGAGCACCCCGCGTCATGCCTGGTTATTCAGAGATTTTCCTGCACCCTTCAGCTCAAAATTTTTTCGACCTGTGAGTTGCTGGATATAGGAGTATATCAAGGGCAATGGTGCATCTGGGAACTTAGTTAATGGTGGGGCCAACATTGCATCTCCTTAACCAGTGAAACTTAAGGGTTGAGAAAGAAACAGAGAAGAATTACAGGGCAGGTGGTTTAATTGGAGTCGAATCAGGTCCAGAAAGAGAAATAAAAAGAGGGAAGGATTGGATTAACGGAGAGGGAGAAAAAGAGACAGCAAGGAATTTTTTTTAAAAATGTTATACATTGGTTTGTTTAAAATCTCTCACGAACAACTTATCACCCTGAAGGAATGAAATTCCTCATGTTAAATTGTTCACTTTCTCTGCCAGAGAGGCTGATTGGTACTACATTAACAATTTCCATGCCACTAAATGGTACTTACACTCATAATTGCCAGGCTTAACTTTCTGTGGTGAGGTAAATGAGGAAATAATTTGCGAATCCAGCAAGACTTTAAAAATAATGGGCAGCTAAGGGCAAGATACTGTTTCAGTGAAGCAAATAACAAAGTGGTTTAAATCAACCAGAAGGTTCTGGAGAGCTTACAGCTTTTCTCTTCGTCCCCTGAATATACTGGTGGATTAGTCCATTAATAATGGTGTGCGTCATTAACATGCCATTGCTTTTTCCAGCAACATCAGGCCTTATTAAATTAAATGGATCTCCTGTGATGTTACTCAAGGTGAGTTAGTGATATGACTGCAGAGAGGCAGGGATAAAGTGAGACTGGTGAAACTGCTTGGGTGGGTTATGTGCCTAGGGGAAAGCTAGGTTGTACTATTCAGCAGCCTAAAGCAAAATATACTCAGCAGAGAGAGAAAAATGGTGAGTTAAATGTTATGCCTTGGTCCAGACTTGAGCACATATCAACAATTGGTGTAAGATTCAACATGTCTGAATTAAGACCTGCAAGTGCCATAAATCTAATGTGCTGGCTTTTGCTCCCACATTCCTAACACATGCTCCAGTGATAAGTCTCAAAGTAAGAAGCAGAGATTTGCAAACTTCTCTATTTGACAGGCACCTACAAATTTTGTTACAGTGCTGGTGGCCCTTCTGATAGATGCTAAGCAACACAAAGGAAAACAGTGACATCATTGCAATTAGCATCCTAGCTGGCTAACAAACACAGAAAAAGAAAATAATTTGATAACCTCGGGGATCACCTTGATGGATGTGAATATAATTTATATGAAATTATGAATCAGCTGTTATTTTGATGTTTTGACATGTGGACACATCATTGGTACAAACATGTGAACAACATTTAAATTAAACAGCTAATGTCACCAATAGGATCAAATCCATTTAAAAAGTCAAACAAGAACTTTGACAAACTGTAACATCTTACCTCAAGCTATTTGGATTTTTGATTATTTTAGTTCTGTTGGGGAGATCTGATGAGATAATAAGGAAGAATAAAGAGCAAGGCATTATAAGGGAGGTAATCATCTATATAGTGGAAATATCTAGATTGCTGCAAGTTAACTTAATGACAATGTCAATGTTAATTCAGTTCTTCAGGCTGTTGTGTTGAATCATCTCTCCAAGCCACTTTCCAATTCAGGATTTTTAGACCGTTTTTCCAAAAGAATATATTTGAAAAAAAGAATAACCTTTAGGTTTTGAAAGCAAACCATATTCCAACAGGTTTAGCTGGGTGAGGGTGGCAATCATCTCAGACACAACAGGAGGAACCTTGTACCGCTCCCAGGAGCGGGAAGCAAGGCGGGCAGGGGAACTTAATTGAGTGGCAGGCCAAAAATCAGCTTGCCAACAGCAGGATGAAACTAAGCTATCAAGTTCAGGGAAGTTTGAAGGCAGGTCGAGCTTCTCCATGGCAAATATCAGGAAAAGCTTTTGCATGCATCTGCATGTCATGCACGCTGATTAAAAGCTTATCTCACCAGAATTATGTTCTCCTTCCCGATTAAGTTATTCGTGAGCAAGCAATACATGCCGTCAGATTTACAATCGCGTATAAGTGGCATGTAACAGGCGAGGTAGTCAACCTGCTAGAGTTGGAGTGAGTAGGCATTGTTTTTTACCTCTTTGAAGAGTGCTGTTCAACAATGCGATGATCAGGTAGTGGCAGTCTAAGGGACACTGGCCGGGGAGGCAGGGAGGCAGGCAGGATGTCCGGGGCAGGGACGGAGCCAGAGAGGGAGGCTGCCTGGCCAAGGGAGAGAGTCAGAGAGGGAAGCAGGGAGGGAAGGCGAGAGTGCAGGGATGTGGGAAGGAGGGAAGGGCCTTGCATGTTGGGTGTGGGGTTCGTGTGAATGGGTTGGGGGAAGTAGTTTCTTTGCAGGGATGATGGGAGAGAGGTAGTTCTAAAGGACAGATTCAGTGCTAACTACGATGGGGGTTGAACTGAGTGTACTGGGTAGTGGAGGGAACAGTCACAATGGGAGGGGGGAGTGGGATGCGGTAGAGTGGCAGGTCCAGGGTCCTGGTCAGGTAGTGGGTGGTCTCATGGAGGGGTTACAGAAATGGAAAAGCAGGTGGCTCGGATAATGGGAGAGATCAGTGTCAGGGTGGCCATGTGGATGGTGATGGCTATAGGCTCAAGCATAATGGGGGGAGGTACAAGCGTAACAGGGGGAGAGGAATATTGGGTGGGTCAAAGGTGATGGGGGGAAGTTGGTGGGTGACTAGGGGAAGGTAGAAGATGGTGGAGCACATTTGAAAAGTGATGCACACCATTTTTAAAATCTCAACTGGAAAACACAGTCAGTCAGTGTAATCCCTCAAAGTGGCAGGAGGGTCTTTTCAGGTGGGTGGACTTACAGGTGAGGACAATTGGCCAACTAAAGAGACGCCCTTATAATCAAGAGTTAACTCAATGAGAACCATGCCCATGAGAGATGTGTTCTTCTCCCTATTGTGAAACCTACACAGCAGGTTTGCTCCATGACTCATGGGTCTCATAACCTTGAGATCCCAGCAAGGTCAGGAGGTGCAGTAAAGTCTGCACTGAAGGGCAACTCAAGCTCATCAAGGTGGTGGTTGGTGTGGTGGGGTGGGGTGGGGTAGTTAGTGGAATGGAGGGAGGGATGGGAGAAGGAAGGCAGGGGTTAACTCCCCAGTACCTGAGGGGTAGGGGAGGTGAACAACTACAATGTGCTGGTTCAGAACTTTGAGCATCCCTGGTTGATGGTCATGACTGATAATGGGGTGGGTGCTATGTCTATGACAGCGAGGCAAGGGTCCCTTGAATGTGTCTTGAAGGTGATGGAGGGAAGCCCAATAGTATATGAGGGACGGACATGGCTTTTATTACCCCCATCAATACTGCAGTTTCTATGCGCATGGATGTATGAATGAAAGGAGAACTCATCCAGGGCTCTCCTGGATGGGCTTCAGCATGTGGGATAGAGGGATGCCAGGAGTAGACCACTGCTAGGAACAGGGCTTCCCACTGGCTGAAATGCTCAGAGCTGAAGGGAGAGCTTCAAAGATTATGCTGACTAGATGGATCACTGCAATTTGTTCACTGATCACCTCAGGCATACATGTTGCTGATTCCAGGAAACCCAGCACTTCTACTAGCTATGGTCCAGCTGAGGAGGAACAGGATGAGGGTGGGATAGGCCAGCAATGGCCAGAGCAGCAAGAGGCAGTGACGCACAGGTTCAAGAGCACAAGATGCTGGCAACCAGGAGCCAGTGCGACAGCAATTATTGGCCCAAAATTGTATATATTGTAGGCGATGCAGCTACCTGCAGATGACTGAAAGGCAAGTACAGCGGCTAAGAAGTGGCTTAGGGTGTCTCGGGAAGTGGTAACTGCTTCATGAAGACCCGCGTCCACAAAGACTGGGAGGCAATCCAATGCCGATAGCATTAAAAGTGACAATGGCATTAAAATTCTTCACTGGTGGCTCTTTCCAGGGCTTCACAGGGTTCATGTGCGGAATATCCCAGTCTGCCACACACAAGCATATCCAGAAGGTGTCAGATGCCCTCTTCAGAAGGGCAAATGATTTTAAATTCTGTACAGACCCCGAGAGCCAGGCAGCCAGAGCACTGGGATTTGCTGTAATTGCAGGATTCCCACAAGAGCAAGGGGTAAGTGACCACACAAACGTGGTGCCGAGAGCTCCCTGGAATCAGCCAGCAGCTTCAATTAACAGAAAGGAGTTTCACTGTATGAATGTGAAGCTGGTATGCAATCACAGAAAATAAATCCTTCAGGTATGTGTGCGCTACCCGGGAAGCTCTCAAGATGCCTTACATCCTGGAAAGCTCACAGGTGCCACAAGTTTTTGTTCCCCCTCATCGACTGCAGGGTTGGCTCCTTGTGACAGTGGATATGCATAGGGGCCCTGGGTGATGACACCAGTGTGGAACCTGCACGGTCCTTTTGAGGAGAGGTACAGTGCTGCCAATGCCTCAGCAAGGGCAGCAATAGAGGGTAATAGGACTACTAAAATTGAGGTTGCGCTGCTTGGACTGCTCAGGTGGAGCACTGCAGTACTCACCAGAAAGAGTCTCGTGGATTGTTGAGCTCTACTGCGCCCTGCACAACCTCACTCAGCAAAGGGGGGATGATTTTGCAGGGTGGGAGATGGAGAAGCCAGATGTCTCCTCTAACGAGGAGGAAGAGGATGACGATGCTGCTGATGAGAGGGTGGGTGCAGTGGCAGAAGCCAGGGCTATGGTGTGGGGAGGCAGACAGACCCGTGACAATCTTCTCACCAATAGATTCCAGGCTGAGTAAGGCACTGATACGTTTGTACTACACTGTGCGTGCTAATCTTCTAATCCTCTGGTGGCTGGGAGGCCAGGGTTCACTCGTGGGCATGGACATTTTTGTTTCATTTCATTGTTCTTATGTTCTGGTGGCTGCATTAAACTTTACATTTTCAGTTTCAAACTGCTGGTATTATCATCTGTGTGCGGACCAATCTGAAATGAAATGCATCCCACTTGCGCAAAATGTGCTGCTCAGACAACTCGCGGCATCAGTGCCAGTAGGAGTGTAACACCACCTGTATAACATTGCATATTCCCGAGACCGCTGGCACCTGGATGGAAAAGTGCTGCAGGCCCTTGGCATAAGCAAAGCGAAATACATGCTACATTGGAAGGCACATCCACTCTTAATATGGCAGGTATACACCCCTGTCTCACTGACATATTCTCCAAATTGGGGCAACACCTTGCAAAGAACTCTGTCATGTGGACACCAGCAAGACATATAATGACTCACCTGTAGACGTCACTCAGACAGCAGCCTGAGAGGGATATAATCAGGTGAACACTACCTGCTGGATTGCCAGATGTGTTCCAAGGCTGTAACTTTACAAATGGTGCCCAATCTTCAATCCTACATGTCACTACTGAGGATGTGATACAATAAATGGTGTATCCATAGAACCACATAATCTGAGACTAATCAGAATGAAGTGCAACTCCCTTAAATGCATACGACCATTGCAGCAACTAGCAGCATAATGAAAATACAACATACATGAATAATGTAAAATTAAACATATATTTACAATTGTGTTTCATATATACAGTTACTAGACACCTGTGCCACCTCTCTGCCCTTATAACTTCTTTATCTATTTTTTTTCCTATCACAACAACTATAGTGATGGTATTTCCACTTGTTTCACATTTTTATCCAAATATTTGTTTATTCTCTTATTTTCAAATTCTTCTTCAAGCCAATTAATATTTTTGTTCAGCTCGGCAACTATTCTGTTGAGTTCAGTTGTCTTTGTTTCAGAATTGTCTGTGGAATCCTTCTGCATATTTAACAACTTTACCTGGGCATTCAGTTCCTTTCGGAGTCTTTCTTCCATGGTCACTGATTGCTCCTTATACTCTTTCAATTAACTGATTAAATCTTCAATCTGTTGCTTAGAATTTTCCTTATCTGCTTTTAAAGCCTGGGTTTGCTCTTCCATACTGTGTATCGCATCTTTCATGTTCTTCAGATTGGATCGAAGTTCAAGAATTTCATTGCTATTTCCACAATGAAATTTCAATATTTCATCAGTTTTGGTTGTTAATTCTGCACTCAACTAACTGTTCTGATTCATGAATAAATCCTTTTCCAGTTATTTTTCACAATACTTGATGAACTTCAAGTATCAGAAGTTTCTATTAAGTTCTAATTTTTCATTAGCAAACTCATCTTCTGTATGTGAAATTTGGTTCTCTACATTGAGCAATTTTTCATTAACAGAGCCTAATTCCTGCATGTTATCCTTCAGTCTCACATTCTTTAATTTTACTTCTGCTAGTTGTTTCTGAGACTCTTCATGCTCCTTTGTGAGAACTTTTATTTTCTCTTGCAACTGTTCAGCTTTTCCTTGACATCCTAGGTTCTTGATATTCAGCGTTGGATTTACATTTTTCCATCTTATTTCTGTCTTTTCTTTCTCCATCTGCAGAAGATCTTTGTCCTTGTCCTTCAATTTGGCTTCACTGTTGGCCAGGTCTATGTCCAGTGAAGCCTTTATTTGTTTCAGTACTGTAATCGTGCTATTCATGGTTTCAGTATCCGCTTGCAGCTTTGAAAACTCAATGGCTTTTCTTTTCAATGCCTCCTCTTTTCCATTCAGCTGGCTCTTCAACTATTTCTTGTACCTCTTGGCTTCCTCCTGGAATATTGAACATTGCTGAGTCTTCTCTGTCAACTGGTTCTTCAGTTCATTCAGAATGACATTAAATTTATTTTGCTTCTTTTTGTAATTTTCCAGAGGAACAAACTTTGATCTGAGGGGTCCTGGCAACATGTGAAGATCCTTCAACAGGTTTTCCTTTTCATTGCAGAGCTCAATTGCTTTGTCTTGAGTTTCTTTTTTTTGTAATTCGACAGAGCCTTCCTGACTTTTATCTGCTGCTCTTCCATTCTGCTGTTCAAGACAGACTTAATTTCTTCATGCTGCTGATGGGTTATGTACTCCTTTTGCATTTGAACTTGGAGGGCAATTAACTGTTCTTTCAATTGTTAGTTTTCTTGTTGACCTTTTGCCAGCTCACGCTGCATGTCAGTGCATTACTTTTTCGCTACTGGTAGTTCCAACGCAACTTTTTCTGAAGTGATATTCAAAGCCTTTTTCACTCCTCATTTTTTTCCAGGAGTACATATTGATTCTTCAAATAGTCTTTAAGTGCAGAGGTTTCCTTGAGTAGCTTTTTTACCTGCTGTTGTGCCTGGCTGTACTTCTGGTTGAGTTCTTCAAAATCTGTTTTGATATGGACATTTTCCTGTGGAATAGTTTCATTTTCTTTTTGCAGGTTTTGTTTATTTTGGGTTAGATTAGATAGCTTTCCTTCCTTCACAGCCATCTGTTCACTCTGCACTGCTACCTGCTATTGAAGTTTGGGTACTGTGTCAGCATTTTCAAAAATCTCTATTTTGAAGCCTTTTGGCTCCATCTCAGTCCCTGCTTTCCCCTCCACTAAACTCTTCAGCTAGTGCACTTCATTGTACTGACATAGTCTGCCACTGCGTATTGTCTCCTTCATTCTGGGGTCTCCTTGTCCTTTTGGTCCATTATTGGGGTTATTCTATACCTTCATTTAAGGTCTGCACATTCCACAACTTGGAGTTTAAAATACTAGTCAAAAGCTTTTTATATCTCACCAAATGTGATTGATTTCATTATCAAAAATTTAAAAAAAGAATACATAAAATTATTCCGACCTGTCCCCTCATGTGACATTGTCACATGAGCTAGGACATGTTTCAGAATTTTCTTG
This sequence comes from Cetorhinus maximus, assembly GCF_964194155.1. Taxonomy (NCBI): domain Eukaryota; kingdom Metazoa; phylum Chordata; class Chondrichthyes; order Lamniformes; family Cetorhinidae; genus Cetorhinus; species Cetorhinus maximus. Next base: position 45,590,761 of record NC_135879.1, on the reverse strand, counting down.
AAACGTTTCATTGAATTAATAAACCCTTCATGAAACCTCATCCCGCCCGTGGATGAGGTTCCATGAAAAATGCAAAGGTCACCTGGGCTCTTCGCCTGCCGCCAACCTTAAGGTGGGACGGGCAGCCCTGACAATTACTTCAGTTAGATTATTAACGGCCTTAACAGGCCGTTGACAGTTGGGCAGGTGCGCAGCAGACTCCGTTGAAGATCAAAATGACATGCAGAGATGTCGGGACACACGCTGAACAGAAAATCCTGGCCTAAGTGTATATTAACAATTCACAACTGTGTACATCTCCAAGCTACAGCCCGACTCAGTGCTGTTCTCATGCTTGCTTCTGCTAGACTACTACTGTACTCAGTCCACTATCATGTGACTCTCTACCTCATAATGTGTGCAAAATTGTTTCCCCAGTCCCACAATAACCCATACTATGCTGATTACCCTTATACTACAATTTGCAACGCTTGGAGCAGAATCTTCTGGTCGGTGTGCAGGGGTGGGCCCCGCACGCCGACGCGTGGTGAATTTGGGCCCGCATCCCGACGTCACCGCACGTCATCCTGATCTTCCATTTGGTGGGTGCGCACCGGAGTCGGCTGCACACCCGCCGAATTGTGAATTGTCAAAGGCCTGTTAAGGTCATTAATAATCTAATTAAAGCAAATGTCAGGGACCATTTGACATGGGCGGGCCAATTAAGACCCGCCCAGGGGCTTAAGGTTAGGGTTGGCGGCAGGGGAAGAGCCCAGGCGGCCTTCGCATTTCTCATGAAACCTCATCCATGGGCGGAATGAGGTTTCATGAAGGTTTTATAACTTAAATAAAAATTTTTATTAGAATTCATAAACATGTCCTAGCTCATGTGACACTGTCACATGAGGGGACATATCTGAATAATTAAATTTTTTTATTTTTGACATCTTTTGCACTTAACTTAATCTCCCTGAGGTACAGAGCTGCCTCAGGGAGATTTCTGCGCTTTTTCACACACATGCCCTCTTCCTCCTCCACCTGCCTGCACAGGTAGTGCTGAGCATTTCTGGGTGCGTGTTACGCTGGGTGGGCCTTAATCGGGCCGTCCATGTAAAATGGTGGCGCGCAGCCAATCACGGGCGTTGAATGACTCCACGCCCGCCTACGCCTGTTCCCAACCAGCCCACCCAACGGGGAGAAAATTCTCCCCTTGCTGTTTTTATTTCAGATTTCCAACAACTGCAGTGTTTTGCTTTTCTCATATTATCAGCATCAGTGACTTGCTCCTATAATCACAAGCCTTTGTCTATGGCTAACCTTAGGTTTTATAATACAGAGCAAATGTCAGTCATGGGTTTCAATGACTTCACCCTGTGTCCTTGCCTCCTTTAATCTGCAAATTCAGATGCTGTGTGTGATCCATCCACTGTTGGCAAAAAACCATTGTGCTGATAAATTTCACTAAATTGTCTCCTTAAATACTTAACTGCCTTCCCACCTCTGCCACATGGGTTGCCTATAAGACTCCAAACATGTTCTGGGAAATAGGAAAGGATGGGGGAAGATATTGGGATACCAGTCCAGTGGCCTTTTTCCCAATTTTGTACCCTCGGAGTGATTGGGAAAATTCCATGCTCTATTTCTGTTATGCAAATATCTGCAGTTTAACCAAATTGGCTCACACTGTTTTTACTTAGTCTCATGATGCGGGCAATGCTGGCACTATTGCTTTCATTGTCTATTTCTAACTGTCTTGAAATGATGGTGCTGGGCTTTCTGCTTGATTCACTGCAGTTTTTGAATTGTTAATGCTCCCCCATTGCGGATAAGTAAGTAACGTTAGGATATTTAGCCAGCAATGGTAAACGTTAATATATATTCACTGGGGATGGTGGACCCTGACAGGAACCTGAAGGTGATGTTATTTCCATGATATTTCTGATCTTGTCCTTATCAATGATACAGCTTGCCAGGAAAGTGTAAAAATGATTGGAAATAGGCAAATTTCACATCATTATCTTAATAATATGAATCAACATGCTCTGCAAGCTGTGCTCAATATTTAAACTAAGTGCAGTTTTCTGTAGTTCAAACTTACAGATGTCTGATTCCTGTTACCCTCAGGTGTGAAACAAAACAGTTATGATAATGGGAAACAAGGACCCCAAAAAATAATAGTCCAAGGGTGGTGATAAGGCCACACATGGACATTGAAACATTCTTTGGCAACCACAATATGTAGAGAAATTGATGCTTAATGATTTATCTTAGTTTAGATTACACACAATCGAAATATATTAATCAATGAACCTAATAGTATATTATTCTGTTTAAACTGTAACCAGCAGAGGACTTTAGTATCTTAGTATATGTGACTGCTTAGCTTCACTTGACAGAGAAATGAACCACGGGACTTTAGGCAGAATAAGGTGACACACTGATATGTTAGTTAAAGAACAACTGCTCGAGAGGCCCCTGTTGTACTTATTTCCATTTCACAGAGCGACATTGTGAGGGCTTGCAGCCTTCAAGGTAGATCAAATGAGCTTACATCCTCTCCCATCGGTAAAACCTTATCGAAACCTAGTGTTATCAGCACAGGAAAGTTAGAAGGGATTTATTGTGTGGAGAGGAGGAAAGAATAACAACAGCTGTGTTCTACTGTTAGAAACTAGAGATGGTTTAAGTAAGTTTAAGTATACTTTGCATTTCTGTATTTGTGGTTAAGAAAGGGAGAAGTTTAGTTTTGGCTTCACTTTAAAAGATGCCTGCATTTTGATGAGGTTTACGACTCTTGAAGGGGAGTTGAAACAAACAAACAAGGTAGAAAATCTGTGCTTTTGCCTTACAACAGGAGTCCAGAGGGAGAGTCCCCATACAGACACAAAGAAACCAAAAGCAGTTTGAGTTCAGATTGTCATTCTGCTCCAAGGTGAAGAGAGCAGCTTAAGTCTCTCTCTAGCTGACATAGTAGCAAATTGCTGAGGAGAATAAGTCTAAGAATCTTAGATGAGTTACTCTAAAGTTAGAGTAACAGTGAATGTCAACTGAGTTCTGGATCTCAAGGGAGAAACCAAGGGCAGAATTTTCAACCTGTAGGGCGGGCCGTGTGGGAGCGGACGCAGGTGGGCACAGACCCGATCACTGCCCGTGACCATTCGCTGCCATTTTACACAGGCGGACTAATTAAGGCCCGCCCAGCGTGAAACGCGGCTCCTGAGGACAGCGGGAGTGGGCGGGCGACAGCGGGATTGCTATTACCACCGGGTCCAATGACGACCCAGCGGCCTGTTTGAAAAGTGTTCCTGCAGCCTGTCAAAGGCTGCGAATCATGGCCAGTGGAAGGGCTTCCCAGAGCGCTGCTGGTGAGCAGGCCAGGCAGGAGGGTAGGGCAGGGGGGCACTGTGTCCCTTGTTTTTCAGACGATTACTTTGCGGCCCTTCTCGAGGAGGTGGTAGCACGGCAGGAGATCCTCGTTCCCAGGGTGGGAGGAGGAGGCCCCCCCTCCTCACATGACCACGGGGTGCCTGGGAGGAGGTGGCGGAGATAGTGAGCTCCCACAATGTGGTGCAACGCATCTGGATTCAGTGCCGCAAGTGTTTCAATGACCTCTTGTGCTAGGGAAGGGTGAGTACCACGTTGGCATTGGTCTCCATGTTAACTAAGCAAATGTCCTTGTTCTTCCTTTCAGCATCAGCAGAGCAGGGCCAGGAAGAGGAGGCACAGGGGCCCCCTCTCACGCCTGAGAGCCCTGAAGTCTCTGACTCACCAGCGTCACACCATCTCTGCCAGGCAGGCACCAGCACAGGTACTAGCACCTCGGTGGGAATTAGATCATCAGCTAGTGTCCCAGGGCACAGCGGTGAGGGCACTTCACAGTCACTGGAGGAGCTGGGGGAGACAGAGAGTGCCCATGGCGCCAGCAGTCGGAAGACTGCAGGGGACCAGGCACATGCTCAGTCGGTGGCTGATGATGTGCCTCTGGAGTCGACCTTGAGGCAGCAAATGCTGGAAGTCCAGCAGGGTGTGCGGAAGGATCTGGGGGAGATACATGAGGCTATGCTTGGCTTGGTGTCCGTGGTGGAGCAGTCTACGTGGACAATCGCCGATGCAATGAGCCTCATGGCCAAAGGCCATGCGTCCTCCGTGGAGAGAGTGGTGACTCTCCTGAAGAGGCTCCTCCAGGAGACCAATCAGGGCTTCCTGGGAATGTGCTCTGACCAGCAAGCCCTCACATCGGCATTGACCTCAGCTGGTCAGTGCCAGTGTGGGAGATGGTCTGGGCACCAAGTTTCCCAGCTTGGTGCCCATCCATCTACGGTGAACAGGGAGGTCCGAAGTGACCTCACGTCAGCGCAGCAGCTGCCTGTTGTCTCTGCGGACTTCTCTCAGTGCGCTCCAGATGAGTGCAGCAGCTCCTCCACCCCTCTGCCAGTGACCATTGCATCCGGTGAGGCTGCAGCAACTGGGGAGATGCCAGCTGTGGAACTGGCAGCTCCCTCCCAGGTGGGGCCAGCACAGGCTCCACAGGCCAGAGGATGCCCGCCAAGGTCATTGAGGCCAACAGGACAGCACAGTGAGCAAGCTGTCTCAGATGCCAGTGCCAGTGAGGGTGGAGCAACTAGACGTAGAACCCGAAAGCTTAAATTTAAGGCACCTTAGGCACACCACGGGTTTCTCACCGGTGCTTTTGTGTTGCACCACAATGAGGCCATGATTAGTTGGCATGCTGTTTAACATCTTTGTCATTTTGTTTCCTTAAGTTCATTTTGTTATATCATTAAATTTAGACATGTGAGCATGGCTGAGGGTGACTCTTTTCCTCTGTAGGTGGATAGTTACCCATGATGTTATGAGTGAGTTGTGTCACATTGAGCTTTATTGACAAGGCCCTTAGTTAATGTTCCTACCCAGGCAGATTTTGCACTGAGGTCTCGAGTATGGAGCCAGCAGCACAGGCTTGTGTTGGAGGTCCATCTGTGGTGTGCTAGCTAAAGGTTCATTGGATTAAAGCCTCCCGGGTGTCCCTGCCTCCCTGGAGTAATCCCGGGTCTGCGTCTACCCCCTCAGCATTTCCCTGTGCATGCTCATCCTCGGACTCACTGCTGGGCTCATCTTGTGCAGCCGTAGCAACTGCGTCTGCATCTTCTTTGTCCACAGCATCCCCGCTTTCCAGCGCAAGATTGTGGAGAGCGCAGCATGCAACCACTATCAGCGACACACTATCTAGGGGGTACTGGAGTGCGCCCCCTGAACGGCCCAGGCATCGGAAGTGCATCTTGAGAAGACCAATGGTTCTCTCCACCACAGCCCTTGTGGAGGCGTGGCTCCTATTGTACCGCTGCTCAGCCTCTGTTCTTGGATGGTGGAGAGGCGTCATGAGCCACCTTCTGAGGGGATAGCCCTTGTCACCCAGCAGCCATCCATCCAGCCGGGCTGGAGCACTTAAGAGCCTTGGCACCTGGCATCTGAGGATGTAGGTGTCATGGGAGCTGCCGGGGTAACTTGCACAGACATGCAGAATCTGAAGGTTGTGACCTGACCAAGTAGCTGGTATGAGTTTTGAAGTATTTCTACTCACTCAGACAAGCATCAGTAATAAGTAATTTCCAAATTAAATATCTGACTGTGCACATTCGCGACCCTACTGACCCCTCTTATTCTGCCCATGGATGAGGTTTATATAAATGTGTCCTACCCACCTGCCCGTTGCACCTGTGCGATGACCTGAAGATCGCACGAGCCGCAAAAAATCGCCGTCAATGGGTCCTTCATGGGCTTTAAATGGCTCATTAAGAAATGGCAGGTGCGCATCGGAGATCATTGCGTGCCCGCCCACCAAAACATTGCGATGGTGCGCCTTGACACTGGGTCGCTCACCCAACGTCACCGTGCGTCATTTTACAACGTCGGCGTGTGGGGCCTGCCCCCGCACGCCAACGGGGAAATTCTGCCCCAAGTTGTCAGCAGTCTACTGGGAGAGGGAACAGCAGGGAGCTGGTCCGTGGGAAAAGAGAAAGACCCAAGATACCCTTTAAGTCAAAGGACAAGAACAGGATTTTGGAAAAGGTCCTATTAAGTGAAGTTACATAGCAACATAGAAACATAGAAAATAGGAGCAAGAGTAGGTCATTCAGCCCTTCCAGACTGCTCCGTCATTCAATATGATCATGGCTGATCCTCCATCTCAATGCCGTACTCCCATGCTCTCCCCATGCCCCTCGATACATTTAGAGTCCACAGCCTTCTCTGGTAGAGAATTCCACAGGTTCACTACCCTCTTAGTGAAGAAAATTCTCCTCATAGTCCTAAATGGCCTACCCCGTATCCTGAGACTGTGACTCCTTGTTCTAGACTCCCCTGTCAAAGGAAACATTATTCCTGCATTCAGTCTGTCCACCCCTGTCAGAATTTTATACACTTCAATGAGATCTCCTCTCATTCTCCTAAACTCCAGTGAATACAGGCCTAGTCGGCCCAATCTCTCCTCATACAACAATCCTGCCATCCCAAGAATCAGTCTGGTGAACCTTCGCTGTACTCCACCTATGGCAAGTATATCCTCTGTTGGTTAAGGAGACCATAACTGCACAAAATACTCCAGGTGTGGTCTCACCAAGGTCCTGTACAGCTGCAGTTAGACATCCTTACTCCTGTACTCAAATCCTCTTGGAATGAAGGCTAACATATTATTTGCCTTCCTAACTCCTTGCTGCACCTTCATGCTTGCTTTCAGTGATTGGTGTCAAGGACATCCAGGTCCCTTTGCACATCAACATTTCCCAATCTATCACCATCTAAATAATACACTGCCATTCTGTTTTTCCGACTGAAGTGGATAACTTCACACTTATCCATGTTATATTGCATCTGCCATGTATTTGCCCACTCACTCAACCTGTCTAAATCACCTTGAAGCCTCTTCACACCCTCCTCACCATTCACATTCCCACCAAGTTTTATGTTGTCAGCAGACTTGGAAATATTACATTTGGTTCCCTCATCCAAATCATTCACATATATTGTGAGTAGCTGGGGCCCTGTGGCACCCCACTACTTACCACCTGCCATGCCGAAAAAGACCCATTTATTCCTACTCTCTGATTCCTGTCTGCTAACCAATTCTCAATCCATGCCAATATATTACCCCCAATCCTATGTGCTTTAATTTTACACACTAACCTCTTATGTAGGACTTTAGCAAAAGATTCCTGAAATCCAAATACACCACATCCATTGACTGGTTCTCCATTATCTATTCTGCTAGTTACATCCTCAAAAAACTCCAGTAGGTTTGTCAAGCATGATTTCCCGTTCATAAATCCATGTTTGCTTTGTCTAATCCCCTTGATATTTTCTAAGTGTCCTGTTATCACATCCTTTAAAATAGACTCCAGCATTTTCCCTACTACTGATGTTAGGCTAACCGGTCTGTAATTCACTGTTTTCTCCCTCCCTCCTTTTTTAAATAGTGGGGTTACATTTGCCACTCTCCAATCTGCTGGGTCTGTTCCAGAATCTACAAAATTTTGGAAGATAATAACCAACAAATCCACTACTTCCATGGCCACCTCCTTTAGTACCTGGGATGTAGATTATCAGGCCCTGGGGATTTATCGGCTTTTAGTCCCATTAATTTCTCCAGCACTTTTTTTTAGTAATACTAATTTCCTTCAATTCCTCCTTGTCACTAGACCCTTGATTCCCTAGCCTTTTTGAGAAGTTATTTATGTCTACTTCTGCGAAGACAGAACTAAAGTAGTTGTTTAATTGCTCTGCCATTCCTTTGTCCTCCATTATAAATTTTCCTGTTGTGGACTGTAAGGGACCTTCATTTGTCTTCACTGATCTTTTTCTTTTTACATACTTATAGAAGCTTTTACAGTGCGCTTTTATGTTCCTTGCAAGTTCACTTTCGTACTCTATTTTTTCTCTCTTAATCAATCTCTTGGTCCTCCTTTGCTGAATTCTAAACTGCTCTCAACCCTCAGGCTTGCTACTTTCTCTGGCAACTTTAGATGACTCCTCTTTGGATTGAATACTATCCTTAATTTCTTTTGTTAGCCATGATTGGACCACTTTTCCTGTTGCATTTTTGTGCAGAAAGGAATGTATAACTGTTGCAATGCATGGGTTCATTCCTTAAATATTAGCCATTGCCTATCCACCGCCATGTTTTTTAATGAGGTTCCCCAATCTATCTTAGCCAACTCATGCCTCATACCTTCGTAGTTTTCTTTGCTTAGATTTAGGACCCTAGTTTCAGATTGGGCTACTTCACTTTCTATCCTAATGAAGAATTCTATCATGTTATGGTCACTGTTCACTAAAGGACCCCATACAACAAGATTATTAATTAACCCCTTCTCATTGCACAATACCAAATATAGGATAGCCTGTTCCTTAGTTGGTTCCTCGACATACTAGTCTAAAAAAAACTTGTACATACTCCAAGAATTCATCCGCCACAGTATTATTACTAATTTGGTTTGCCCAGTCTATAGGTAGATTAAAGTCACCCATGATTACTATAGCAACCTTGTTACATGTATCTCTAATTTCCTGTTTAATGCCATCCCCTACCTTATCATTACTGTCTGGAGGGCTATAGAAAACTCCCAGTAATGTTTTCTGCTCCTTGTTGCTTCTTATCTCCACCCAGACTGATTCTACATCTAGATTTTCTGAACCAATATCCTCTCTCACTATTGCAGTGATTTAATTCTTAACTAACAATGCCACACCATCTCCTTTTCCTTTTTGCCTGTCCTTCCTAAATATCAAGTACCCTTGGATATTCAGTTCCCAGCCTTGATCACCCTGCAGCCATGTCTCTGTAATTTGCAATCATATTGTACACATTTACATCTATTTGTGCTGTTAATTTGTCTACCTTATTGAAAATACTCCATGCATTCAGATACAGTGCCTTTAAACTTGTCTTTTTAACGTTTTTACACATTTTTTGTACTATGGCCCTATTTGCTGCTAGCCTTTGTTTCCTCTGCCTTTCACTTTTGCTTTCTATTTTACTGTGTTTCATTTCTATCTTTGTTTCCCACTCTAATGCCTCCCTGCTCAGGTTCTCATCCCCCTACCGATCTAGTTTAAACCCTCCCCCACAGTCCTAGCGAATACCCCAGCGAGGACATTCGTCCAGGTCCTGCTGGGGTGCAACCCGTCCAGCTTGTACAGGTCCATCTTTCTCAGAATCAGTCCCAATGCCTCAGGAATCTAAATCTCTCCCTCCTGCACCATCTCTCCAGCAGCGCATTCATCTGATCTGTTCTCCTATTCCTGATCTCACTAGCATGCGGCACTGGGAATAATCCTGAGATTATGACCTTTGAGGTCCTGCTTTTTAATTTATTTCCTAGCTCCCTATATCCTGCTTTCAGGACCTCATCCCTCTTTTTAACTATGTCGTTGGTACCAATATGGATCGTAACCTCTCGCGTTCACCCTCCCCTTTCAGAATGCCCTGCAGCCACTCAGTGACATCCTGCACCTTGGCACCAGGGAGGCAACATACCATCCTGGTATCATGCCTGTGGCCACAGAAACATCTATCTGTTCCCCTTCTGATAGAATCCCCTATCACTATTGCTTTCTCACTCTTTTTTCTCCCCCACTGTGCAGCTGAGCCACTCGTGGTGCCACGGACTTGGCTCTTGCTATGTTCCCCTCAGAAACCATCTGCCCTAGCAGTATCCAAAATGGAAAATCTGTTAGAAAGGGAGATGGGCCCGGGACTCCTGCACTACCTGCCTAGTGCTTTTATTCTGTCTAGCAGTCACCCATTCCCTTTCTGCCTGTGCACTCTTTACCTGTAGTGTGACCACCTCACTGTACATGCTATCCACAAAGACCTCATCCTTGCAGATGCTCTACAGTGACTCCAGCCTCATCTGCAGCTCAGAAATGCAGATTTCGAGTAACTGCAGCTGGAGACACTTCCTGCACACATGGTCGCGCTGGACACTGTAAGTGTCCCTGACTTCTTATATTGCACAGGAGGAGCATTCCACTTGGCTGAGCTGCCTTGCATGACTTACCCTAAGTTACTCCCTTTACTTTTACTTCCTTTAGTTTAGAGAATACTAAAGACAGAAGACATCGTCACCAGGACCTACTTACCAAGACCACCGCTCTTCTTACTGAGGAAAATTAAAGGATCCCTCCTTCCCTCTTCACCGAACTTCCTGTCTCACAAACCTACAACTTAAGCACTTTAATGGAGCCCAAAGCAGCACTCCAGTGCAGACAGAAGCAGCACTGTGGATGGTTTGTTTTTAATGCTATCTGAACCTGTTTAAACCAGTTAACTAAGTAACTAGCTGCTGCTGGAAGCAGAACCTGTATAATCCCAGGTTTAATGCTGGACTAAAAGTGAGGAGCAGAGAAAGGCTCCAAGTTTAAAGGGAGAAAGCTGCAGAATGCAGACTTGAAGCAAAATAGGCTTGCGAGAAGCCAGCAGACCCAAGGAGACAGTCGAAGGTCTGTAACTCTTTGTTATGGACATCTGAAGTAGTGGTGTTCTGTTGGCACAGCTGAGCATTTTAGAGAGTGTGTATGGAAGGCAAAGCTTGAATGCATGTGGCGATCCAGGGAGAGGAACATCGGAAGAAGGGTTTGAAACCCTGGAGGAGGACCCTTGTGGAAGGAGTCTGAGAGAAACATTGTTTGGGAGAAGATTCCAAAGTAGGTTCTTCGAGAGTGCAGATTGGAAACCCTAGTGTGAATGATGGAGTTCAGTGAGACTGATTGGCTCACTGTGTAACAAGCGTCTGGGGGTAGTTGAGGAGAGACCCATAGCATCTGTTTGGGGTGGCATCTATCATTTGGATTCAGAGTGTGATGTGCCTGCCCACAGGTTGCCTATTGGTTTACATAGACTGTGTACTTACTGTGAACATTAGAATATAAAATAATTTTTGTTACTTATGTTATCCTTACGAATACGTTTATATCTGTTTAAGATAAGACATAGTTGTGGGTGAAGGAGTATTGTTATATAGCTCATCTTTTCTTGTTTAATAAATGTTTTATTCTTTTGTTAAAAGCTCATCAGCTGACTCCTGTGACTCTGGTCAGTGGCCGCCGTTCACATTTCTAAACAAAACATAAAAGTTAGGATCTATCAAGTTGGATTCTACCCTGGGATCTGACTTGTCCAGTAGTAACATCAGCTGGGATCATAACACTACATTAAGTTAGTTTTAATTCGTAGTGCTTTAGAAGAAAAACAATTACATTTGGCTCAATGTATTCTTTGTATTAGAGTTAACTTTTGTAATTGTGTGTTGATCTCAGTGAATCAAGCAATATGGGAAGCAGATGGAAAAATGGAATTGAAGCGGAAAGCCAGCCATGATCATATTGAATGGTGGCGCAGGCTCGAGAGGCTGTATAAGCTACTCCTGCACCTATTTCTTAAATTCTTATGTATTAAAGCTAAGTCAGGCTATAATCAATAGATGAACAAGTGGCAGTGGAGGCAAAGTAAAGAAAAAAGTCTTTTAACCATTTAACCTTGGGAACATTTCTTAACTTTTAAAGCTAAATTAGTACAATTGCCAAGGAAGTTTTTTGATAATAAGCCAAAGCAAAAGCTTTTCACTTACCTAATTGAGTGAGTTAATTCTCATTTTGTAACTGTATAATCCTTTTAGACTTTTATCACTAAAGACTATGTATTAACTGAAGATATAAGGAGGCACTGATTATTGCTATGGACTTATATTTCATGCACACTCTGTATAACTTTTATGTACTACCTACATTGTAATCTTTTGTATTAGGCCTCCATAGTTTTAAGGTTATAAGCAACTTTTCTAATCTAACCTTTGTTTTAAAAGTAAAGCAACTCATTCCAAGTACCAACAACCACAGGGAGAAAAACATCATCTAGCAAATGGCCTCTAAAAACATTCACTGATTGAGGTTTGATTTAATGAGGAACTTGCATCAATTTAGCAAAATCGGAGACAATGAACTCAAGATACCATTCATGTGGGCATGACAGCCATACTTCCCTATCCTAAACAAATAGGCAAAGAAGATATCAGAAAACATCCTTTTATCATAGCAAGAAGTCATAACAGTAACAGAAACAAACTATAATGAGGAGGGTGGTCCTATATGTAAGTGGCATTTTTAAGGAACCAGTCAGGGGATAGTGGGAAGTGACATCAGTTGATGACTATCACCCTTGAGGACCAATCACAGATTGATCACGCACCCCTTAAGCCAATTAGAAATAGCCTCACCTCATGTCGGCTAATCAGAATGCAATCACATCATCGAACATGCTGTGGTTTGTGGCTTGGAAAGGGTTAATAAGCAGCAGCTTTCAGTGACCAAGGCGTGTGCTGAATTTGAAACTGAAGAATGCTTGTCAGCTGACCCATGAAAAAAAAGATTTAATGCTGCTGTGATCTCTATGTTAATGTTTTGACTCTTTTACCTGTTTGATTTGACAACTAATAAATGACGCATTGATAACCATTTGGTGTCATATCTGAATCTGTTGCAAAGGAAAGTGCTTTTGAAGTAACTTTTATGGGGTGTTGTGGTGCATAGGAAATTGTATTGGTATATCATTGTATTTTATATTTTATTTCACATTATCTAAAGTAGTTACTTCTGATATTTGGGGTCTTGTATTATAACCCTATATTTTCTTATGAATATATGAAGATGAAGGACAGGAAAAGATTGTCTTTGTCCTATTTCTAAACAACAATTCTCTTTGCCAGGAGTTTGGGTTAGTATCCATCCTTAAAATGTTTTCACAGAAAGTGGCTTCCTGGAAGACATACTATTCACCATTAACAGTTATAAATTAGGTAAGTGAAAAGCTTTTGCTTTGGCTTATTATCAAAAAACTTTCTCAGCAATCGTACTAATTTAGCTTTAAAAGTTAGGAAATGTTCCCGAGGTTAAATGGTTAAAAGACGTTTTTCTTTACTTTGCCTCCACTGCCACTTGTTCATCTATTGATTATAGCCTGACTTAGCTTTAATACGTAAGAATTTAAGAAATAGTTGCAGGAGTAGCTTATACAGCCTCTCGAGCCTGCGCCACCATTCAATATGATCATGGCTGGCCTTCCGCTTCAATTCCATTTTTCCATCTGCTTCCCATATTGCTCGATTCACTGAGATCAAAAGTCTGTCTATCCCAGTCTTTAACATATTTAATGATGGAGCAGCCACACCCTCTGTGGTAGAGATTTCCAAAGATTCACAACCCTTAGAATGATAGAATTCTGTCTCATCTCCATCCTAGATGATTGGCTCCTTATTCTGAGACTGTGCCCCAATGTTGAAGATTCCCCAACCAGTGGAAACAACCTCTCTGTGTCTACCTGTCAAACCCTTTCAGAATCTTCTATTTCAATGAGATCACCTCTCATTCTTCTAAACTCCAGAGAGTATATGTCCAATTTACGTTTCAATTTATAGGGATCACCAAGAATCTCTTTTGCTGCTAATTCTTGTATTACTTAATAGAACTTGAATTTAGGAAGGACAAATTGGGCTTGTTGCACAAGTTTTAAGGGCCAACGTCCTTGGCTCCAAGGCCACTTGAAAGGCTTCTGATCAGATAGTGGTAATTTTTTCAGGTACCCTTGTGGCTGTCTGAGAGGTGTTCAGCCTCTTTCATAAGAGTTTAATGCCTGTTCTAAACCTCACTGGAAAATTAGATATTGTAAATTCAAAAGCAGAGCAGGAGCTGCAAAAGCTGTGTGTAGGAATATGACAGTGGTGTAACACAGATGCACTGGATGTTGCACACTAAAATTGCTCCTATTTACCAACCTGGCCTTCGCTAGGCTCTTAAGAGAGTCTGTAGCCTACTGACACCAAAAGGTAAGCTTAAAAAAATGTATTGCATCAAAGTTTCTGTGAAGCCAGAAACAGCAGAAAGGCTCCCTACAACTCTAAAATTGCTACCCCCACCTTTCCACTTTCACCCCCTTCTGGGATCTATCTTAGATCCACTGCTGGTGAAGCAAGCACCCCAATATTCAATTCTATGAAATAGCTGGTAGTTGTCCAAAGAACATTAATGAGGCCCAATTGCAGTCTGGACATAGGCACAAGTTGGTGAAAATGGCCCATAATCAACTTCTAGGCCTATAAATTTAATAGGGAGAAAGGCCCATCCTAATATCAAATACTATCTTGTGAGTTACATTGTACAACCTTGTCCTCTGACACACTGAGGTAGAAATCAAGCACATTTTAAGAATAGAAAATATGGGTCAATAGGAGCAATTTTAGGGTGCAACATCCAGTGCAGCTGTGTTACACTGCTGTCATATTCCTACACACAGCTTTTCCAGCCTTAATGTCTGTTTAAGGACATTTCCAGGAAATATGTCAATTCAGAGTGGAGCAGGTAGTGTACCGCTTGCCTCAGTTTCTTCAGTTTCACTTGTAGCCTAGCCAGTTCTTTAAGGGACTGCTGGAGACTGCCACCAAAATAAGTAAATTAATATTTTAGAACTTTCTCTGGAGCAGGAGTGGGGTCCAGTAGTGCTTCTCCATCACCCTTGATGTCGACTGTTGGTCTATGCTTATATCTCACTACTAACAACACCCTCACTAAAGCACTGCTCGGAGGATTTAATTCAGGGCTATGGCTAGTGAGGCAAGCAGCTGACATTAGATTGTGTCTGAGTAGCAAGTTGCCTCTGGAGGCCTGACAGGTGTTAATCATTTGTCTCGATTATTAAGATGAGGCCCAGGACCTAATTTCATGAGAACTTCTGGTGCTAATGCATGCTGGAAGAGTACAGATCTGGTTATGAAAACATATAATAAAACATCTTTATCCCATCAGATCTAAGGGCCAGAACATCTGAACTCCAGAGGGTTGTATCCCAGAGATATACCAGAAGATGTGTTGGGGAATCCCCCCGGAAGTCCACACGCAAGGTCAGTGTTTTGGAAATACAATCTTACTAAATGGACTATCAATGAACTACCTGGCTTGCCATAGTCATGTGAATATGCCATGAGGCTGCCTCTGGAGGTGACATCTCATGACAGTTCAATAAAGGCTCTCACTGAGTACACATTGAAGAAGTGCAGCTGTCCTTATACGTGCAACAGATTGCGTGGGAATTGCCCAGGAAGTTCAAACTTCCTTAACAGAATAGTTACCCAGGAAAAGTTAGAAGAATTAAAACCATTTCTAACTTCTGGCTTACTATGGTACTGACTCTCCCCGAGCCTCCACTGGACCACTCAATTACCTTCCCAAAACTCCTGACTATCCCTCCCAACCCCCCGACTACTCCCCACATCCCCAACTAATCCACGACTACCCTCCCGATCCCCTAACTAGCCCCAACTACCTCTCATCCCCTGACTACCTCCCACCCCCCGACTATTCCCCCCACCCCCTCCTGACCACCTCCAACTACCCACCCATCCTCCCCCGACTAACCTCCTACCCCTGACCATCCCCCGACTACACCACCCACCGGCTCTGAGGAACCACCCGACCCCCACCCCCCTACTGACCATCCTATTCCCTCCTGACCCATCCTACACCTCACCCACTTACCCTACACACCTACCTTCTCCCTGGCTTCGCAAAGTGGCTGTGTACATTAAGCTTACCTGCTTTAGGGCAGTTGCAGGGGGAGGGAGGTGGCTTCACTGCTCCTGCCTCCCCGGCTCTGCTGCACTCGACTGAAGGCATCAGGAACCCACTGCACTGCACTCTTCTCAGCTAGCCTGAGTTGGAAGGTTAGGCGAGAAATGTGCATCTCCATTCCAGTGTAAAGTAAAAAGAAGCGGAGTGACAGTCCGACTGTGATTGCCACTCCACAGAAATTCTGGTCCTAAGTATTTTGAATCAGAAACTATAGAGGAAAAATAAATTAAAATGTTAAATGTGCTTAATTCCTTTTAATGGGTTTTCATCAAGGATGAAATTTACCATTAAAGAGAAGCGTCTAGCAAATGAAAAACCTACTTGTACATGACACAAGAGATAACCATGTTCTAAATTTGTTACAGATGCGGAGGTGTGATTGACTGAATTTGCCCTTGACTGATTACTGATTAAATATGTTCTGGCATCCTTGAATACAGTGAGTCATCAGGATCTGATGTTAGTGATTACTCACCTGAATTTTATCAGAGTGTAGTTCAGCAGGGCAAGTTTTCCTAACCCATTAGGGGAATCTGTCCTCAGGCAATTTCCTCCTCTCCCCGTGGCTGATGAAACCATAACCGAAATACAGAGCAGAAATCAAACCATCAAATATATTAAATGGAAATGAAAAGCCTCATTAACAATTTGCTTTAACCCTGTCACTCACTGTGTCAAGTCAATGGCAGCAGAAATCTGTAATTCAGGAAGACACAAATGTTTTTGGTGCAACACATTGAAGATGGCAAAGTGCTCACTGGAAATTACCAACTAAAGAAAATAAAACCTCAGTTGTAGGGTGGCTGAGTTGCACTATTAGTGAAAGAGTTGATCTGCAGACACTTCTTGGGAGGAAACTTTAAGTTTATTTGCAATATACTCAGCAGCAACTACTTGTGTGCTTTCAACTCTAACTCTACACTAACTGCTGAGGTAGCCCGCACTACTCTCTTATTGGTTACCAAAAATCATGTGATCTTTCCTAACATGTATTATTCTTAAAGGTACATTACACACTAAATAAACCATAATTACTACATTCCTCTCCCTTTAACTTGTGTAAACATATTATATTTGCAAGTACATATTTTTCAAGACAACATAATATTTACATTGGGTAATGAAGTAACAAGTTCAGTCTTTCAGGTTTCCTGGTACATGTGGAATGTCGCAGCTCCACAACTTCAGTTTATTTGTCAGGTACATCCTTTTCTGGAATTGCCTGAACATCAGGTGCTTCGGTGGGCACTTATGGTTCTGTATCCTCAACTCTTACAGGAACATCAGACATTTCAGTCCTGGGTTGAGTATCCTCAACAGGAAATGCAAGCCCGGTCATGATCACTGGTGGAACCAAATCTTGGTGATTTGTCTCTCTCTTCCTTAAATGGTCCACATGTACATGAATGATCCGGCCTTCCACCTCCACGCGGTAAGATAGAGATCCAGTCACTACACTTATTTCACTTGGTAATCACTTTGGTCCTTCCCTGAAGTTTTTCATGTATACCGGCTTTCCCACAGTAAATTTCCTCTCGTGACTATGTCAGTCATGTCTATTTTTCTGACTTCCCTGACTCCTTTCCATCTTCCCCTCTAAATTCAGCATTATTAACCTCAATCTCATCCTGAGTTACAAACTTTGGCTTGAGGGAATCTCGTAGCGTGTGAAGGTCTTTCAACAGATTCTCTTTTTCCCTGCAAAGATTGCTCACCTCGCCTTGAACTCTGTCATCAAGCAGGGTCTCTTCGAGTTCCTTCTGCTGTTCTTCCATGTTTTGGCTTAAGACAACCTGCATTTCTTCAGGTTGTTGAGTCCTTATACACTCTTTTTTCAAAACAGGAACGCTTCCAGCTTTCTTTTGGAATCTCAGTGACCAGTCAAGGTTGATTTCCCTTAGTCAATTTCACCCTAGAAGGCCTGGTCCCCTGCCTCTCAGTACCAACACTGGTAACTCTGCCGATTGGCTTCCATATGGACAGTTACTTTGCTTATGCCTCTTACTTGAATGTCTTCACCCGTATATGTTTTTGGCTTGGTAGCTGTTTGTTCTAATTGATGTTCACCATTATTCAAATATCTGAAGGTATGTCCCCCAATTACTGTAGTGGAAGCTCCCATGTCTACTTCCATTTTAACAGGTTTGCCATTTACTTTCACTGTAACAAATATTGGTCCTGTCTTTTCAACTTTCAGATGAAACAATGAGTAAATGTCAGAATTTGTTGTTTCAGGTTCTTCTACATTGTAGATTTAATTGGGCTTCTTCTTTTCTTTACAAGCCTGCTTGAATCTTTCGTTACTTCTTTATATGTTCATTACTGAGACAATTGTAACATTCGATTTTTTTTAAGCTGCTAATCGCTAAAAGACTGATTGTTTCCACCTCTATTAAAATTATTCTTCAATTTCGCTGCTAAGTTACTTTTCTTTATTCTTTGGCTAGCAGGGGCTGCTTCCCGATTCTCAGCAGAGTCTTGCTTTTTCACGCCTCTTTCGGCTGGGGTTTCCCGCCAGAGGTGGAGGGCAGTGCCGTTTTGTGCACCCTGTATTGCTTTTGAATCTCTTACTGCATTTTCCATGGACAGCTTGATCTCTAGAGCCTTCTTGAAATCCAGATTCACTTTGGACAATAATCTTTTCTGAATAGTGTCCTCCTTAACACCGCAAACTAAACGATCTCTGAGCATGCCATTCAGAGTCGTACCGAACTCACAACATTCCGTTAGCTGCTTCAAATTTTCCATGTAGTATGCACATGTCTCACCCGGGGCTCTATTTTGTGAATTAAACTTAAACCTCTGCATCATGACTGAGGGCTTGGGTTGAAAGTGATCCTTCGCAAGGCCTACCAAATGATCAAAATTCTTTGAATCTGGGCCTCTAGGTGCCATCAAACTTCAAATCAAGCTGTAGGTTTTGCTCCCACAAGTACTCAAGAGGATCACTCACCTCTTCTCTTCCGCCGTAATCTCACTCACTTGAATAAAGAACGTGAGGCGTTCTATGTATTGAGACCAATCGTCTGTGGCTTGTTCAAAAGGATCAATTCTCCCAAATTGTGGCATTTGGAGAGAGGATAACTTATTCAATTCTAATGGAACTTACCACTTACAATCACTGGGTGAGATACAGTGCCGATTACTTTTTAACTTGATTTCTTCAGTTTTATCCTTGTCGCCAGTTTGTTGTAGGGTTGCCGAGTTGTACTATTAGTGATAGAGTTGATCTGCAGATAGTTCTTTGGTGGAAACATTAAGTTTGTTAACAATACACTCAGCAGCAACTATACATGTGCTTTCAACAGCAACTCTATCTCTACACTGACTGCTAAGGTAGCCTGCGCTACTCTCCTCTTGGTTACTACAGATCAAGTGATCTTGCCTAAGAAATACTATTCTTAAATGTGCATTGCACACTTGATAACTAAGGCCATAATTACTACAATCTCCCACTATTGGAAATGATCTCTTCTGTATTGATAAGCTGTAAATTGGACTGATTTCAGCACACAGGAGCAAAGGGCTTAGGAGCAGGAGTAGGCCATTTGGCCTTTCGAGCCTGCTCCGCCATTCAATGGGATCATGGCTGATCTGGTTGTTGTCTCAGCTCCACTTTCCTGTCTTCCCTCTATAACCCTTGGTTCCTTTACCGATCAAAAATCTATTTAACTTATCCTTGAATAAACTTAAAAACCCAGCTGCCACTACCTTCTGGGGAAGAGAATTCCACACTCTAATGACCCTTTGAAAGAAAAAAATTCTCCTCATTTCTGTCTTAAAAGCAGGATCTCTCAGTTCCTGAGTTCTAACTTCCCCCACGAGAGGAAACGTTCTCCCGGAATCCACCCTATCCAGTCCTCGCAAGATCTTATATGTTTCAATAAGATCACCTCTCATTCTTCCAAACTCCAATGGGCATAGGCACAACCTGTTCAACCTTTATAATGTAAGCCCTTCATCCTAGGAATGAGTCAAGTGAAACTTCTCTGAACTGCTTCTAAAACAATTATGTGTTATAACGTCCGAGCTCCTCAGCATCAAATTGCGGAGGTACCCCGAAGATGCACTGGGGAATCCCTCTCGGATCTTCACAGGTAAGGTTTGCATGCCAATTGCCCAGAAGCACAAACTTCCTCTGGGCAATTGCCTTGCACTGGGAACCATCTAAAAATGCGATTTAAATCGCAAACTTTGGATGGTTCCGACAGGGTTACTCAAATAGTTACTCAGAAAAAGTTTGAAGAATGGAAACCTGTTCTAATTTCTGGTAACCATTGTAAAGACCCAGACCGATCTCCCCATGGGACACCTCCCACACTCCTGACACCCCATAGAACGCCCCCTGCATGCCCAACACCCCGGGGCTCCCCCCACCCACCAACGAACCATCCCCCAAAAGTATTCCCCATCCCCCCCCGACCTCCCACGGGATTCCTCCTACCTGCATGGGACTCCTCCCCTCACCCCCTACGGGCCCGATTATCACCACTCCCGCCTGAGATCCGACCCCCCTCCACCGAGGGCCGACCTCCCCCCACCAGGGTCTGACACACACCAGGCGTGACCCGTCCCAAGGCCTGACCCTGCACCCCCAAACCCGGACCCCCCAAACCCTATCCATTTACCTTAGACACTTATCTTCTGCCGTGCCTGTCAATTTCAATGGACCTTTAACTTAGCTGGTTTACGGCAGCTAGTGCCGTAAAAAAAGGGGGTCTGACCTCCTTCACGTTGATGGAGCTGTACATAGACGCTGGGCCTCGGGATGAGCTGCGCTCCTGGATCTCACCCGGCCTGAGTCAGAAGGTCGGCTGAGACAGGCACGGGAGAAATTTAACATAAGTCTTCATGCATGAAGTGGCAATCTGATGCTGATTACTACTCCAAGGAAGTTACAGCCCATAATATATCGTTTTTTCAAGTAAGGAGACCAAAACTGTACACAATAGGTGAGTGAAGGAAGAAAATTGTGAGTAAATCTATTCAGCCAGTTTGCCCACTGGGATTTTCTGATAAACATTTGTATAATAGACGTGTACTATAGTGAGATACAAATGATGCTACAATATAGTATGGCATCTTTGTCAATATTTGTACACGTTAGGGAGCTCTTTACCTATTTGACACACAACGTTACTCTAGGGAGCATGGAATTAAAATATAAGTGGTTAATTTGCCTCATTAAACAGTTGGGAGAGCACAACAAGCCCTTTACATTGTGATAATGTGTCGCATTTATGGCTCTACTCCAAACGAGCTTGTCACCCTGGTGGTGAGGCAAGAAGCTCCAACAAGCACCTTCAACATGCAAATGATTGTCCTCAGGAAATGGGCCAAAGAATAGGCACAAACAAAGAAGTCCAGTCATAGTGAAGACCACCCATTATTACAGCAAAAAGGAAATCTAAAGAGAAACCCTGATTGACAAATTTATTAGAGTTTTTGGAGGATGTAACTGCTAGGGTAGATGAAGGAGAACCAGTAGATGTAGTATACCTGGGTTTCCAAAAGGTATTCAATAAGGTGCCATACAAAAATTTAATAGGCAAGATAAGGGCTCATGGAGTTGAAGGTAATATTTTAGCATTGGTGAACAGATAGAAAACAGAGTGGGCATAAACGGGCTTTTTCAAGTTGGCAGGCACTGAATAGCGAAGTGTTACAAGCTATTTACAATTTATATTCATGACTTAGATGAAGAGAAAGAGAATAATGTATCAATGTTTGCTGATGATACCAAGGTAGTTGGGAAGGGAATTTGTGAGTAAGATACAGAGAGACTGCAGAGAGATATAGACAGGTTAAGTGAGTGGGCAACAAGATTCCAGATGGAGTATAATGTAGGGAAGTGTAAAGTTATTCACTTTGGTTATAACAGAAAAGCAGAATATGTTTTAAATAGTGTGAAACTTGTATTAATTGATGTTCAAAGAGACTTGGGTGTGCTTGTACATGTAACGGAGAAAGTTAGCATGCAGGTGCAGCAGGCAATTACAAAAGCAAATTGCATTATGGCCTTTATTGAAAGGAGATTGGAGTACAAGAATAAAGAAGTCTTCTATAATTATACAGGGTTTTGGTGAGACCACATCTGAAATACTGTTTTGGTCTTTGGCAGCTTTGGTCTTCACAGTTATAAAAGGATATACTTCCATTGGAAGTGTAGATTGGCCCCTGAAATGAGGGGTTGTCCTATGATGAAAAACTATATAAATTAGGCTTATATTCTCTGGAATTCAGAAGAATGAGAGGCAATCTCATTGAAACCTACAAAATTCTGAAGGACTTGATAGGGTAGGCACTGAGATTGTTTCCACCAGCTGGGGAGTCGAAAACATGGGGGCACAGTCTCAGGATAAGGGGCCAATCATTTAGGACTGAGATAAGAAATTTCTTCACTCAAAGGGTTGTGAACCTTTGGAATTCTCTATTCCAGGGGGTTTGGATGCCCCATTGTTAAATACACTTAAAGCTGCAATAGACAAACTTTTGATTTCTCAGGGAATTAAGAGGTGGGCAGGAAAATGGAGTTGAAAGCCAAGATCAGCCATGATCATGTTGAATGACAGAGCAGGCTCGAATGGCCATATGGTCTACTCCTGCTCTTAAACTTGTGTTCTTGTGTAAATGTAAGCTAAAGTTTAGGAAACAGTCATCATAATATAATTACAGGTCATTCAATATCAGAAATTATAGTGAGATAAAAAAGAACCTCGTCTAAAGTAAATTAAATGGAAAAATAGTGAACAGGACTATAGACCCAAGAATGGGAAATAATTAAACTGGGGATAGGTAGAGTACAAATAAAACATATTTTGATAATAATAAATGAGATGTATTGAAATGTGAGATTTCAAGGATGAATGGGTAGGTTACATTAAATATGGAACTAACAAAAAAACATTTAATGCTCACAGGACAGATAATGGACTGGGGGCTATCACTTTGGAATCCCTATTTTGCCTTCAAAAATTGAGTGTTAATGTACTGAAACCCTGACTGTGATCTTGTGCACCACAGAATCCACCCATTGCCAGTTTGAATCAAGGCTTCCTTTAGGTGGCCAGTGCACCCACCTAATCACTGATTTAAGTTAATTATGGATTTGTGCTTGTTTAGGACTTGTAATGTCTTTCTAACTTCCATGGCATCCTATTCGCCAATTCACGATGTTAAAACCACCCACCACCCCGTTCCCCCCCCATGCCCCTCTCCAGCCTCACCTGTAAAGTATATGTGTGCCAGTATCTGTGCTGGTGCTTGTGAGAGTGATATTGAGTGACGTTGTATCATCAGAAAGGCTGACCTCCTGTACTTCAAGTGACAGAGGTATCTCCACATTCTAAGCATCCAAAATAAAAGAGAAGGATAAGGGTTCTAGTATCGAGAGCAGAGAGAAAAGTGGCTGGTGAAATAATCTGCGGTTTATTGTGCAGAGTTAGGGTATGATAAAAGATACAAAAGAGGAAGAGGATAAAGTGATAATTTTTTTGTGTGATGTTTCCTCCATCATTGTAGGTGCCACGGCTAAGAATCTGCTCCTGATCCCGATGTCCTGCACACTTTCTTCGAGGAGAGAGAGTGTGTGTACCATACAGGCAGGCTTGGTTCCTCCACTAACAATCTGCCTTCTGGTGTTGTGCACCTTGTCCTGCAAGATAGAAGGGAACATTGGCCTAGAAATTCGATGATGCTGCATATTACTGATACTATCTTTAAGTATTTAGAGAGTGTGACTGTCATGGTTGACAAGCCAATATGATATGAGGTGAGAATGAAAAGAAGAAGATATAACATGCAATTGCAGAGGAGTGAAGGGAAGCAGGGGATGGGAATATTCTGAGACTTGTGTGTAATAAAGGTGGTGCAGATAGCAGGGGCAGCATTGTTACTTTGACAACTCATGAGGCCATTGAGCTTCTTTTGACATTGCAGCCTTGTCCTGGGAGGTACGTTCCTGGCATTGCCCTCTGCTGCAATGTCTTTCCACTGGTTGTCACCTGGAGGGCTTTCTGCGTCCTTGAGGAGAACACAATCACCACACTCCTGTCCACTGCCCCAATCAGGGCCTCCAAAGCAGCATTGGAAAATCTGGATGTCTTGTCAATCCTTCTTCCAGCCATTTTTGTGTGAAGAAGTGTACTATCCAGTCTGTAGCTATGGTGCAGCTCCCCTTACAGATGTGGTAGCTGCCTTTAAGTGGCATGATGGATGGGTGATGGCCTTCCTAAACAAACATGTAGTCAATAGTGTGGTTACTGCTGCTTGCATGCCTGATTGATTATAATGAGGCCCCTTCACCAACTGAACACACTGCATTGGGACATCATCAATGGGTGCGGCTGTGTGCAGTGCAGGCCATACTCCCTACAATCAAATTGCCAGGTTAGAATCTGCACAGACCAGTTGATCAATAGCCTGGAAAGTTTAAACTTTAATATTCTATTTGTTATGAAAATGTTTCTTTTTCAATTTGTTTCTTAGTTGGTGATTATCCTTCATTAGCCAATTATTATAATCACAATTTAACTAGATCAGGTTAGTTTTACCATGCAACATGATTCAATTACAGTTAACCATGCTTCATAAAGCATGTAATATCTCACACCAATATAACATGGAACATCTCAGTTCAGCTAATGCATATATTTATGTGCACCTGTCTCAGTGATCCATGTAATGCTGAATTCAGAATCCCTTAGAAAAAGCAAATGTAAGAATTCACATTATACTTATATCATTTTATGGTATCTTTGCAGAATTATGTGATACTGCAAGCTGTGACATGCACAGCAATCAGCGTCCTTTCCAACTTTATGAAAGATTTTATTCTGTATTCACTTTTTAAATTATTTACAAAAGATATTTTGGGCCTGCTATTGTTCTGAGATGGGGAGGGAATAGGAGTGGGAGGCAATATCCCTCTAAGGCTTTTTGTTGCATGCAGCTTATTCATGCAAGCTTGCAGCACCTTTAAAGTATTTTGTTTGGCTATGCATGCATGGTTTCATAAAGGGGACAACTTGTGAGCAGATTGCACGATAACTTCCTCATTGCTGTGCAGCTTTGGACATCTCTGCTTAAAGAGGGAACATTGATAGTGTGGTGGGGGGTAGGGGGGGTTTGTATTTTACAGTCAGAATACCCAGGAGAATGGAATTCTGTCAGGCCTTGCTGAATTTAACAGCAGGACCCGATCAACAATTTTTTTGTCTCCAAATTCCAGCCGCAGTCAGCCAAATTCAGAGACTTTCCACCCATCGGGTGTGTTGCCCTCCAGCACCAGGTCCATGGTGTGAAGAGGAGGGAGGGAGGGAGACTCAGAAAGGCTGAGTGTGGGGAAAGATCAAAGGCCAAAGTTTCAGATTTGATCTGCTTAAATATGCAAATTATGATCCTAATCCAGTTGTAGCATCCTAATTGCAAATTTCAGGTCCAGATGGGTACAGCATTTTAAGAGGCATATAACTGTTACAACTGCGTCTAACAGATATACCCTTGGAGCAATGTCAAATGGATATTTCGCTGTTTTAAACGCATGTAATAGGCATGTTATGATTATAGTCACATCTAATGGCAATTTAACTGTTATAACCAAGTCTACTAGGGCTTTCACTGCAATAGCTGTCTCTAATGAGCAAATGAGAAGTATGACGGTGCATAAAAGGCAGTCAATCTATTCCCACCAGTTTTCTGGTACTGCCAAAAATGAAAATTACACTTACAATAACTTCTACTTGATTATTTTGTAAATAGTATTACTTTTTTACTGTTATTACTTTACAATATTAAAGAAGCCCACTTTAAAGGTTGTCTCCATTATTCTCTACAAATTCATAAAAATCAATAATCTTATGTCTTACAGAAAAATACAATATTCTCTTGCTATGAAATGGAATCTCTTAATTTTATAGAGGGTGGGTGAATGCATCAGCCAAACTGAATATCACACATGCTGACATCATTCACACAATGATGTTGGCACAGATTAGACAATGTCATTAAATCGTTGGTTTGCTAACCTTTGCCAACCAAGTTTCAAGGACGACGATGAGTTTTTAACTCCATGAAAGGAATGTCAGCTGTTTGCACAATCTGCTACCAGGCATGACGGTAACAAGTTCCTGTTGTCTTGGAGGTGTTATCTCACCTTTCTTTTGGCTCGTGCTTTCTGCTGAGTGACTTTAGCTGACTAAATCATTCTGACAAAATATAATGGAAAGCAGCCTTCTGCTACGAATATCCATATCTATACTGAAGGAGCTCAGTGATGACAAAAATCTTTCTGCTCTTGAAACCCTGAGACACATTATTATTCACAGAAATTGTTATTGCTAGATTTAAGAGAAACTGACATTTACTGATGAATAAGCCCTGGATTGCAGAGGCATACTGCGAGGTTCGTTGGAAATTGTTATGATAGTGTGACATTTGGTTTGTATTGAGTCTTGCAATAACCAAGGTTACTGGCATGGCCTGGCAAAAGCAGCCAATCAGCTGAGGAGCCCTTTTCACTCCTCTGAGCTCAGATAATGGTATATGGTTGATGGGTGACTGACAGTAGAATGCATGGCTGCATGCTGCACTGGGGTGACTTATCAGATTAAAGACTATTACCTGTCAAGTAAATGGCAGCATGTCTGGTAGGACACATTCATGCAATTTCTCATGAATAGGAACAAGTCCCCTGCAGTTAATCAGTCATTTGTTTTACAGTTTAGTTTTGAATTTTCTGAAAACTAAGGTCACTTAATGAGCATTTAAAAAACAACACTTAATATTCATTATTAGAGTAGTACAAATACATGTTCAGACTCTGAATTTGCCCTTTACAGCCTTTTGTATTATGTTTAAAGATCAGTTTCATTTGAGTTAGCAGGCTGTCATTACCTTATCACAATCTTAATATACATGAAACAATTTCAATGATATATTCAGGGTCATATACAGTGAAGGAGAAGGAAAGTGCCCCACATTTTACTGCAACTGAAATAATCTTGAGATGTTTCTCGCTTATGGCAGCAATTGATTGTGTGTCAATTCATAAAATGATGATTTGCTATGAGATTTGTTTTATGATTGTCTCTATTGAACTATAAAGTTTAAATACCTGACATACTTAATCTAATTGTGGCATTTCAAACTCGTACTGATCCTGTAAGTAGACTCAGCATACTTTAGCTAAATCCCTGCGTGCCTTTTAGCACAGGTGTTAACCCATTTCTTCAATCTCTGTAGCCTTTGAGGTATTACCCTGATTTTGCTTTGAAACTGGAATTCAATTTATTTTTCATAAATCATGCTGTGGTGGAATATTTGCAATTTTCTTGTAAACATTAAACACTGAAGTGTGTTTGGTATTCAGATAGTGGTGGAGCTTAGATCTCAGTGACAAACTACATGAACACTGCTATTTATGACTGAAGTAGTACTGGTCCTGAATCACATGTTCATTTGAAATTCCTTTCTCCACTATTTTAACCCTTTAAAATTAATGGGTTAAAGTAAAGGGTTCATTTCCTCAGTTAGGAAACATGCCAGAGGGCTGAGGTCGATGGCTGTATGTTCACCACAATAAAATATGGGCTAAATGCTGGTATCAAACTTAATTTTGTCAACAAATTCCACTCTCTCATCTGCCTTAATCTCCTTACCAGAAAATGTTGGCATCGATTCTGCGTTTAATTGTGCTCCAAACAGTTGGTGCATCATTTGACATCAACTGGTATAATTTGTGGTAAGTTTTGATCGCAAGAATAGTGCTCATTTGTCATCAACTAAGTGCACAATTAACATCATGATCCCTGTACTCCAGGAGTCATCTATGCACTTAAAAGGGTTCAAAGGGCATCACACCTTGTTAAATTTGTGGAAGCAATCATTAGCTTTCGAAAGTGATCATTAGATATCAGGCAACAAATATGGTCATCTGGTATCAAAGCAATCAGGAGGATTAGTGCAGCATCCTACATGTTATGGTGGGAAAAGTAAACAAACCTTAATGCTTATTTTCAAAAATTTTCTCTCCCTCATCCCTTCCATTTCAACCAGCATATTACCCCTTCCTTCCGATCATTCTCCTGCACCGAATCCACCTTGGTGGCCAATTCTGCGGGGATAAAAACAAAGGTCGCTGCTCCTGAGCAGCGGGGGAGGGGAGGGGAATGGGTGGCAGGTGATAAAGAAATAGTCAACTATTTAAGTATAAGAGTAAGTATGGCACCATTGAGAATTAAGAGTTCAGTGGAATTAAACTTAAAAGTATATATTGAAATAAGAGATCAAGCAAGCCACTAAGGCTCAGCAACAGCCTCGGCTTAGACCCACCCCTCCAATCCCGGCCCATCGGACCTACGTCACTGTCCTACCCGCAGTCTCAGGGCCTACACTCCACAGCATCCCCTAGGTGAGTGATTGAGCAGACCATCAACGTGTTTCAGGTACCTTGAAAGAACTGAAGGCGCCTTTCAGAACACACCAGCCAGGGTGTCCAGATTGGTTGCGGCCACCATTTCCACTCTGCTCCCCACAATGCCACTGACACAAAGTAATCCTGCGACCAACTACCCCTTGAACATCCCTTCATTGGTCCCATCAATTTAAGTCTACACTTACAAGATGGCATTAGTGCAATAGTTAGAGGTGACATTGGTTCAGGAGGTCAGGATGTAGAATCGGTTTGGGTGGAGATGAGGAATAGTAGGAGAAAGAAGTCACTAGTGGGAGTGGTCTACAAGCCCCCTAACAGTAATAACAATTTAGGACAAAGTATACAAGAAGAAATATTGGGTGCTTGTGATAAAGGGAAAACAATAATCATGAGTAATTTTAATCTATATATAAACTGGAAAAATCAGTTTGGCAGTAGTAGCTTGGATGACGAGTTCCTGGAATGCCTTCAAGATAGTTTATAAGAGCAACATGTTCTGGAACCAACCAGAGAGCAGATTATATTAGACTTGGCATTGTGTAATGTAACAGGATTAATTAATGACTTCAGAGTGAAGGCGCCTAAGGTAGCAGCGACCACAAAATGATTAAATTTTACATCCAGTTTGAAAGGGAGAAGAGTGGGTCTAAGACTAGTATTTTAAACTTAAATAAGGGCAACCATGTGGGCATGAAAGCTGAGCTTGTTGAAGTGAACTGCGATACTAGGCTAGGGGATAGATCTATAGAGTAGCAGTGGCAGACATTTGAGGGGATATTTCAGAATACTCAGAATAAGTATATTCCTACTATAAAGAATCACAGAATCTTAATGGCACAGAAGGAAGCCATTTGGCCCATCATGTCTGCACCAGCTCTCCAAATGAGCATTATGACTTAGTGCCATTGCCCTGCCTTTTCCCTGTACCTTTGCACATTAGATGATTATTTGAATCGAAACAATGTCCTCCTGAATACCTCGAACCCGCCTCCACCACACTTCCAGGAAGTGCATTCAGACCCGAACCACTGGGTGTGTGAAAAAGTTTTTTCTCACGTCACACTTGCTTCTTTTGCAAATCATTTTAAATCTGTGCCCACTCATTCTTGATCCTTTATGAGTGGGAACAGCTTCTCCCTATCTACTCTGTCCAGCCCCCTCATGATTTTGAGCATCGCCATCAAATCTTATCTTAGCCTTTTTCTCTCCAAGGAGAACAGTCCCAACCTCTCCAACCTATCCTCATAGTTGAAATTTCTCATCCCTGGAACCATTCTTGTGAACCTCTTCTGCACTCTCTCTGTTCACATCCTTCCTATAATACGGTGCCCAGAACTGTACACAATATTCCACCTGAGGTCTAATTTGTGTCTTATATAAATTCAGCATAACTTCCTAGTTCTTGTACTCTATACCTCTATTAATAAAGCCCAGGATACTATATGCTTTATTAACTCTCTCTACCTGTCCTGCGACCTTCAATGATCTATGCACACATACACCCAAGTCTTTATGCTCCTGTACTCACTCCAAAATTTCACCCCTTATTTTATATTGTCTGTCCATGTTCTTCCTACCAGAATGTATCAACACACACTTCTCTGCATTGGGCTTCATCTGCCACCCATCTGCCCACTCCACCAATTTGTCTATGTCCTCTTGAAGCTCCACACCATCCTCCTCGCAGTTTATAACACTCCCAAGCTTCATATCATCCGCAAATTTTGAAATTGTCCCCTGCACACCAAGATCTAGATCATTAATAAATAGCAGAAAAAGCAAGGGTCCCAATACCGACTCCTGGGGAACTCCACTACAAGCCTTCCAGCCCAAAAAATATCCATTGACCATCACTCTCTGCTTCCTATTTTTCAGCCAATTTTGCATCTACATTGCTACTGCCCCTTTTATTCCATGAGCAATAACTTTTCTCACAAGTCAATGCCTTTTCAAAGTCCATGTACACCACATCAACAGCATTACCCTCATTGACCTTTTCTGTTACCTCTTCAAAAAAACTCCAGCAAGTTAACTAAGCATGATTTCTCCTTAGAAATCCATGCTGGCTCTTCCTTATTAACCCATATTTTTCCATGTGATTACTAATTCTATCCCAAATAATTGTTTTTAGAATTTTGCCCACCACTGAGGTTAAACTGACTGGTCTGTAATTGCTGGGCTTATCCTTACAACCTTTTTTGAACAAGAGCGTGATGTTTGCAATTCTCCAGTCCTCTGGTACCACCCCTGAGTTCAGGGAAGGCTGAAAGATTATGGCCAGGCCCTTGCAATTTCTACCCTCACTTCCTTCAATATCCTTGGATGCATCTCATCCAGTCCCAGTGGCTTGTCAACTTTTAGTACCGACAGTTTATTCAACACTTCTTCCTTATCAATTTTGAACCCTTCTAGTGACAGAGTTTCCTCATCTGTCATGATGGCTGGGTAGCATCTACCTCCTTGGTAAAGACAGATGCAAAGTATTCATTTAATACCTCAGCCATGGCCCCTTCGTCCATATGTTAATTCCTTTTTATGTCCTTAATTGTCCCTACTCCTCCTTTTACCACCCTTACACTATTTATATGCCTGTAGAAGACTTTGGGATTCCCCATTATGTTGGCTGTCAGTCTTTTCTCATAATCCCTCTTCTCTAATATGCTTTTTTCACCTCCCCTCTGAACCTTCTGTATTCCTCTTGGTTCTCAATTGTATTTTCTACCTGACACCTGTCATAAGCACACTTTTTCTTTATCTTAATTTCAATCTCTTTTCATCCAGGGAGCTCTGGATTTGTTTGCCCTACCTTTCCCTTTTGATGGAATATACCTTGACTGTGCCTGAACCAATTTTTTTTTAAGATAGCCCATTGTTCAGCTACAGTTTTCCTGCCACTCTTTCATTCCAGTCTATCTAGCCCAGTCCCGTTCTTGCCCCATCAAAGACGGCTCTCGTCCAGTTAATTATTCTTCCTCTGGATTACCTATCATCCTTTTTTATCATCATCCTAAAATGCGCAATACAATGATCACTGTCTCGTAAATGTTCCCCCACTGACACTTGCTCTATTGGTCCTGCCTCATTTCCAAGAACGATCCAGGATTGGACACATAATGCTGTAGAAAATTCTCCTGAACACAATCTTGGAACATTTGCCCCACTCCGCCCTTTACACTGTCCCAGTCTACATTCAGGTAATTATAACTACTCTATAATGCCTGCATCTCTCTGTAATTTCCCTGCAAATTTGTTCTACGTCCTTCTCACTAGTTGGCCATCTATAGACTACATCGAGCAATGTATTTACACCATTTTTGTTCCTTAGCTCCGGGCAAATTGATTCTGTCCTTGAACCCTCTGGGACATCCGCTTTCTCCAGCACTGCAATGCTCTCCTTAACCAATACCACCACTTCTCCTCCTTTTCTTCCTTTCCTATCTTTCCTGAACACCTTGTACCCGGGAATATTTAACACCCAGTTCTGCCCTTCCTTGAGCCAGGACTCTGTTATCGCCACAACATCATATTTCCACATGACAATCTGCACCTGTAACTCACCAATCTTATTTATTATTCTCCTTGCATTCACATACATGCATAGTAACCCTCACCCTGACTTCACCTATTAGCACTAGTATAGAGAATAGTAAATTATCGGCCCCTCTCAGTATTTTGTGCACCCTGGTATTCCTCTCTAATATTTTCTCTTGGTTCCCACACCCCTGCCAAGTTAGTTTAAAGCCCAATAGCGCTAGCAAAATGCCCCTCAAGAATCTCACCATCCAGCTTGTACGGGTGCCATCTCCCCCAGAGCCAGTCCCAGTGTCCCAGGAATCTGAAGCCCTCCATCCTGCATCACCTTTCCAGCCATGCATTCATCTGCCTTATCCCCCTATCTCTGTACTCACTGGCAGGTGGCACCGGGAGTAATCTGGAAATCACTACATTGGAGGTCTGCTTGCTAATTTTCTACCTAGCTCCCTAAATTCTGATTGCAGGACCACATCCTCCTTCCTACCTAAGTCATTGGTACCAATGTGGACCACGACCTCTGGCTGTTCACCCTCCCCAGAAGAATGTCCTGCATCCGCTCTGTAACATCCTTGACCCTGGCACTAGGGAGGCAACATACCATCCTGGAGTCACGTCTAAGGCCACAGAAACACTTGTCTGTTCCCCTAACTAATAAATTCCCTATCACTATAGCTCTTCATTTCTTCTTCCTCCCCTCCTGTGCAGCCAACTTGGCTCTGACTGCAATCCTCTAAGGAACCAATGCTCTCACCAGCTTCCAAAACGGAAAGCTGACTTGTGATCAGGACCCCAGGGGACTCCTACACTACCTGCCTACATGGACTGCCTGATGTCTGTTGTGGGAAAGGTGTTAGAATCAATCACTAAGGAGAATATTGCTGGGCACTTAGAGAAACTCAAGGTAATTGGGAAGAGTCAGCATGGCTTTGTGAAAAGAAAATCACGTATAACCAATTTATTGGAGCTCTTTGAAGGAGTAACATGCACTGTGGATAAAAGGGGAACCTGCAGACGTGATGTATTTGGATTTCCAGAAGGCATTTGATATGGTGCCACATTAAAGATTGTTGCGGAAAATAAAAGTTCATTGTATAGGGGGTAACATATTAGCTTGGATAGAAGATTGGCTGGCTGGCAGAAAACAGAGAATATGCACAAATGGGTCATTTTCTGATTGGCAGGATGTGACAAGTGGAGTCCCACAGGGGTCTGTTATGGGGCCTCAACTTTTTACAATTTATATCAATGGCTTAAATGAGGAGAGTGAAGGCATGATAGCTAAATTTGCAGGTGACACAAAGATAGTATGTTGTGAAGAGGACATGAGGAGGTTGCAGAAGGATATAGTTAGGTTGAGTGAATGGGCAAAAAATATGGAGTATAATGTGAGAAAATGTGAAGTTGTTCACTTTGGCAGAAAGAATAAAACAGCAGAGTATTACTTAAACAGAGAACAACTGCAGAATTCCGAGCTGGAGAGGGATCTAGGTGTTCTGCTTGAGTCACAGAAAGTTAGTTTGCAGGTATAGCAAGTAATTAAGAAGGCTAATGGAATGCTATCCTTTATTATGAGAGGAATTGAACACAGAAGTAAGGATGTTATGCTTCAGTTAGACAGGGCATTGGCAAGACCACATCTCGAATACTGTGTGCAGTTTTGGTCTCCTTATTTAAGGAATGATGTAGATGAGTTGGAGGCTGTTCAGGGGATGTTTACTACATTGACACCTGGAATGAGTCTTAAGAGGAAAGGTTAGACAGACTGGGCTTGTTTCCACTGGAGTTTAGAAGAGTGAGGAGTGCCTTGATTGAAGTATACAAGATCGTGAATGGTCTCGACAAGGTGGACATGGAAAGCATGTTTCCCCTTCTGGGTGAGTCCAGAACTAGAGGGCTCTGTTTTAAAATTAGGGGTTGCTATTTTAGGACAGGGATCAGGAGAATTTTTTTTTCTCAGAGGGTTGTGCAACTTTGGAACTTTCTGCCTCAGAAGGTGGTGGAAGCGGGGTCATTGAATATTTTTAAGGTGGAGGTAGACAGATTCTTGTTAGGCAAGGGAATCAAAGGTTATCAGGGGTAGATGGGAATATGGAATTCGAAAGATAAACAGATCCGCCATGATTTTAATGAATGGCTGGGCAGGCTCGAAGGGCTGAATGCCTTAATTTTGCTCCTATTTTGTGTGTGCATATGCTCTTATTCATCATGAAACAAATTAAAAGGTCACTTAGTATCCAGCATCCAAGAATGGACAAGATGAGAGAATGGTGAACAAGGGTAACATGTATTTAGAATTAGAGTTATCAAAACATTTTCTCAGAAACCCATGTTCATACCCTCGTGCAACTACAAAACCTAACTCTTTCTTTTTCTGGTACTCATGTGGTGCAACCTATGGGGCTTCAGCAGAGGTAGAGTGAGGCCCCTCAGATCCCTGCTCTGACTCCTGGGATGTTCTTGGCCAATATCCTCTAGGTTCTGAAGCCTTTGGGAGACCTGCCAAAGACTGCTGCACTGGACATGGGGACACGAGGTAGCATGTTGGATACTGACTGAGGGGTAGGGTGCAACAGTGAGAAGTGGAAACACTTTGAATGGAGTTCCCACATTTGTGACTCCTTTCATCATCATTCCTCTCATGGCCCAGATGCACTTCACTGGTACCACTGTGCTGGAGAGCATTTTGGTGCAGACCAGTGCAATCCTGACAGGTAAAGGCTAAAATATCTGTCAAACTATTTAAAGTGGCAGACATGTTGGCAGCTAGAATATGCAATCACAAGGGCGTGCATGGACTCACTTAATTGGACCTTTTGACCTTTGATTTAATTGTGTCACCATGTGCTTGTGAGATCCCTGTCTCCCAAACTCCAAAAGCCAGGAATATCATAACTACACTATTTTCAGAACCAGCTTCTCCTCTGTAGCTGTGAGCTGTGTGAACTGGCAAGAGCCCCCTCCATATCTTTCCCTCTTCCTAGTGTTCTGAGCTCTCTTCTCCTACAAGGGAGAAAATAACAGACCTAGGAACGAGGATTATGGCATGTGTTCATCTTGTGGATGGAATGCATTTTGTGAGGGTGACTATGATGTTGCATAGGATAAGGATGAATGGCAATGGCAGGTCGATAAGTGGGGGGTGTGCGGTAGTGCACAGGGAAGAATGGGGGCATCTGCAGAGTAAGTGGGTGCGAGGTGATAAAGTAGGTTTGAGATGACAGAGTAACGGGGTGGGGTGTTGTGCACTAAAGGACATAGGTGAAGGTTCCACTGTACTCACCTTTTCTGAACTTAGACTTAGAAGACTTCCTGATTCTAGGGATGCAAGGGGAAGACAAAGCACATACTTGCATCTATTTTCCATACTCCTGGAACAGGTTGCTAGCCTGAAGGCAAAGGCGATAGCTTGAGGGGAGTTACACCACATCAAGCATGGCTGAACAGAATTCTCTCCCACTCAAAAACGTACCTGCCATATAGGCAAGTTGGGATGATTTTCAGCTTGATAATCAACCTGTTTGGCTGGGCTCTGAACACACCTTCCCTGGCCTGGGAGTGGGACACAAACCTGGAGGGTGGAATTTCTCATCCAGCCCGTGGTGGATTTTTTGGTGGGTGGGAGCGGAGAATCTAACAGGAGCCAAACAATTGGAAACCCACTGGCGTAAAAATAGTTTGCAATTCTCCCGACGGCAGGTCGGGTATCCCGCTAACTAGTGGCATGAATGCAATTTGCATTCATATCCATCTCATAAATTAGCTGTTCTCAGGAATCATAAACTGCCTTCCAATCTTGCGGGAAATCACGTTGGTCTGAATCTCGTTTGAAAAAGAGTGGTGTGCAGTGGTTGGACCTCACTTTGCTCGTGACTTCGAGATGAGTGCAACATTACAGCCTACCTGCCACAGCGCTGCATCAGTCTCATCGCAATGCCAGTGGAACACCACGCTGTTGGGGGTGTCGGCTTTGTCTGGTCCTGGTGGCTGCCTCCGTAGTCACAAGGACACCACTGCTCAGAGAAGTGTGTGTTAGTGTGGCACAAGGGGGATGGGTCACAGAGAGACTTATAATTGGGGGGCAGTTAGGAAGGGAGACAGTGTAGTCTTCAGTCATGAGGGCAATGGGGAACTCTGTGAAAGTCAAAGCTCTTGGTCTGAGGCTCACAGTCAGGAGTCCAAGAGTAGAGACAGTCCTAGGGCTCACAATCAGAAGTCCAAGAGTAGAGACACTCCTAGGGCTCACAGTCAGGAGTCCAAGAGTAGAGTCAGTCCTAGGGATCTGTGAACCTCACAGTCAAGAGTTAGAGAGTTCAGGATGCCGAGGGATGCAGCGGGCCATGCTGCAGCGCTATTCATGGTGAGCACAGTGTACTCCCGCTCCAGGGAGGGGCAAAGGCTGTGTGCTCAAGTGGAATAACGCACAGCTTGGTGTGCAGGGTGTTTTCACAGTCACTGTCAATGGGCTTGTCTGTCTCTGTACTGAGCTGCAGAGGGAATGGTAATTGTTAGGGAGGCATCTGCAGCCTGTATTTGGGGAAAACATAATAAAGGGGGACATGTGAAGCTTTCCTGTGGGTCAGGGGTTCCTCCTTGTTCGGTGACTACGCACACAGCCTCTAGATGGGGAGGACAGAGGTCCACATGGGGCATGGGCGCGTCAGTTATGATAGGCTTAGGGGGGAGGTTAGGAATGCCAACCACAACAACTATGGGGGAGGCTGGGGAATAACAGGAGGGAGCTCTACCTTCACATTTCGAGGTTCCAGGTAGGTTTCTGTAATGCAGGCTGAGAGGGGGAGTGTTGAAGCTGGTCTCAAAATAGTAGTGCAGAAACACCATCTTGTACTATCAAAGTTATGGCGCAGTTATAAATCGAAATTGGAAGCAATTCTAAATGGGAGGGGTTTGAGGCAATGGGGGAGGCACACACTAATGGACTAAGGGGCCCCTTCTGGTGGCACACTCTAACTTGTTGGTGCCACAAGAGTAGACTACAGTCTCATTAGAGAGAAAGGAGGAAGACCTCCTTACGAAGATAGCCATTGGAAGCCAATGCCTTTATCAGCGCTGTAAAAGGGATACTCAGGAGTCAGTGGCTTAACTTCACGGTCGCTGCATCTCAACATTAATACATAGGAATGTGAAATTTGGGGATGTAGTCAACCGTTAAGGAGGCACAAGGGTAGCAAATATGTTTTCCCATCAATGGAGGACTGTCGTGTGATTTCCAGAATTTGCATTCCTCATGGACCAAAAGGCATCCAGTCATTCACCATGAGCAGCTTATTGTTAATTAGTAAGCCAGATCAGAGATTGAAGCACTGAGCTAAGTTAGGTAGTGCATGTGATTCAAACCTACTCCAGTCACTGTGGAATTCAGATGTTAAGTCTCAGCGATGACATCTTGGTCACCTTGATGTGTGCTTTACTGCCCCAGATACAAGGCTGCATCAGTAACAAGGCAAGTGGGGCAGAAACCACTATAGACCATTACAGTTGCTATTGGTAATAGATTGTGAGCTTCACAATGTTGACCGGTTAATTGTTAATGTGTTCAATCCTTCATTTTAGGGAGAAAGATAAAGCAATTATGGATCCAGGGCTCAATAATGCCTGTTTGATGGTTCCACTGCGATGAAGAGGAAAGGAGGTAGAGGCAACACCAGGCGTAGCTCCAGGATGTGGCCCTACCCGAGGTCAAGGGTCAAGGGGATCCACAGCAGGAACACAAGGGTCAGGAGGAGAGACCCAGACAATGGGGGCAACTTGCCAGAGCTAGGGTATACCGAAGAAGACTCTCCTATTTACAAATGAGTGAGTGACAATGCCGCACATGTCTGCACTTGTCCCAAGCCCTGGTAGATCACACCTGCCACATTCTTCGTGATGACCTAACGACCTGTGGAATCGGAGGCTATCCCCTGCCAGTGGCTTTAAAGGTGACCGCCACACTGAATTTTTTGTCCTGTGGGTTGTTCCAGGGATCTACAGTCCGCAAAACATAAATGCATTTAGTAGGTCACAGATGCCCTCTACAGCAAGGCACAAGAGGCTTGCTCTTGATGAAGATAGCCAAGCTGCAAGATTCAACAGCTTTGCAGCAATCTCAGGCTTCCCAAGAGTGTAGGGTGCAACCGACTGCACCCATGTGGCTTTCAGGTCTCCATGGCAGCAGCTCCTAATGTTTATCAACCGTAAAGGCTTTCATTCCATCAATGTTCAACAGCTGTGTGGTCACTGGGAGCATATAATGCACGATTGTGCCAGGTACCCTGCGAGTTGCCATGACTCAGACATCCTGAGTCACTCCCAGGTGCCTGAGATTTTCGAAGGTCCTGAGTTTCTGCAGGGGCGGCTGCTTGGGGATGAGGGGCACTCACTGAAATGCTGGCTGAGGACACTGGTGAGTCAACCTCAGAGCGGTTTGGAGGAGAGGTACAACACAGCTCACAGCTCCACACGGTCCCAAATCGAGCAGACCATTGGCATTCTGAAGATGCACTTCAGATGTTTGGACCACTCAGATGGCCCACTACAGTCCACTCCAAATAGGCTTTCCCGCATCATCTGTGTGCTGAGCCCTTCACAACCTGGCACTGTAAAGAAATGATCCCTTGCCAGAGGGTGAAATGGAGGAGGATGAGAGCTCCTTGGAGGATGAGGAGGCCCATGAACCTCAAGAGGGTGATGAGGGTCAGCTTCCACGGGACGATGCCATAGAGGAAGCAAGACATGGGAGGTGTGCCTATGACACTTGAATTGCTACCAGATTCTAGCAGGAGTAAAGTGAAGGTGAGGGGAGATGGCCACATTTCTCTTGGCCCTGAATGTCATTCCATACCATTGAAAGGGATGTCAAACCTTTCACATTGAGAGCTGGGTCAGCATTCATACTTCCACCTTCAGCCTCATGATTGACCAGGCCATGATCTCTAAGAAGGGCAGCGGTGCTCTCTGTACGTGCTCACTCTGGGAAGTGAGAGTCCAATCAATGCGAGAATGCTGCAAAAACACACTTGAAGCAGTCGCCATCACCTTAATGAGAAAGAGCAATGGCCAGTGAGATGAGGACATGGTTGGGGATTTCCTCCTTCCCTCCATGTCTTGTCCTTTGGCACTACCACTGAGGAGACACAACTGCCGCTTATCCCTCAAGGCAGCTGAGCTGCCCTCACACAGCAGTGTAGTGTCAGGAAAAGGGGTTACAAGCACTTTAATCGCATATTTCCAATAAAGCTTTTAACCCATCTCCCTGACATCACAAAAGGGTGCAGAAACTATCTTCAGTGACGTTAACATCACATGAATATGAATCTCACGGAGGGACACTGAGTGGGAGGATGGCTAAACCCCGAAAAAAGAGGATTCAAAGGTATATAATTACAACACCTTCAGTTGACCAAGCCGTTCACATAAACTAAAAATATTACAAAACTGCAATATTTTTACAATGGTTTCTCACCTATGACCCAAAAGTGATTTCAATATTTTTTAACTTTCCTAATCTTACCACTATGCCTGGGTGCAGCCCTGGCATCCGCGGCAGAGGTGGAGTCAGCCTGCTGACTGCTACACCCTGATGTCTGTGGTGATCTTGGCGGATGTCCTCTGGTGGCCTGAGGCCTGGAGGGACTCAGCCTGATAAGGGTCTCCTGCTCAGGGGCAGTTGCACCCTCCTCAGCCTGCACAGCTGGAGTGGATGGGGTGACAGGCAGAGAAGACTCTGAGCAGCTAGACACCCTTGGAGTGTCCTGAGAGGAGGCCCCTGGGATGTCCGGCTGATGCTCATCCTCCCTGTGGGTCTCTCCCTAACTCCTGCAGGAGATGGTGTGCCTGGAGAGAGAGGTCAAGGTCCCTCATTCCCATGTCACCTACATCTTGGCGGTGCGCACCACAGTGTGTCACCATGGAGTCCAGGGCCAAGCACAAATCCGGCAAAACCTGCTAGACCAAGGTTTTCATGGTGGTTGCCAACCTTCCCATGGTGACCTCAAAGCGGTCACATGTCAGGACTATGACATCAGACAGAATGCGGACAGACTCCTCCATCTTTCACTCTAGTCTGCTGGGTGGCTGTCAAATCTCTGTCTGATGTTCCGCCGCCTGTTGTTGCATCTTCAGCATTGAATTGGTGGCCACTTGCAGAGGCTCATCGTCTGATTCGGACTGAACAGGTGGTTGGTCTTCAGCAGTCCTCCAAGTGCTGGAGACCTGGGTTGTCCCTGCCTCTGATTGCTGTGGGGGTGTGTTAGTGAGGTGTTCTCCAGTCGGTGAGCCCGAGCATAATCTAGAACTGTGCCCCACTGAGGTGCACCTCTGCGCTGGTGGAGGGTGAGCGCTGTGACACCTCTTCCTCAGCTTCCTCTTCAGATGTGGTCTGGGTTGTAGTAACTTTTGGTATAGCCTTTCCTGTTGTCTATCAGGGGTCACGTGATTTTCTGGGGGGCTCCGGCCAATGAGCCCTAAGCGCGGGCAATCCAGGAGGGGGTGGGACTTCCTGACGAGAGACCTGATCGAGCATGTATCATCTGAAAAGTTTATCTGTTTCTTGTTGAAACCTTGTCCGCTCCATCAAGTCATTCCATTTGGTGATGAGGGTAATATAGCTCCGATGCTGTTCCTCACCTGGTTACCATGAGTACACCAAATCTTAAGAAAAAGAAAAGACTCCTCACCAGTCATGCTGCCTTTCAGCAGAATCGATCCTTATGATGTGATGATGGAAGACTGGAGCCAGTATGTAGAACGCCTCAGGTTTTATTTTGTAGTGAACAAAGTTACCGCGGAGGAGAAGCAGAAAGCCATCCTTTTGAGTGAATGTGGCTGTAAGGCATACAATCTCATTCTCAACCTGACAGCCCTGAGTGTGCCCAATTCTAAGTCCTATAATGAATTAATGGACCTCGTGAAAATGCACTTCCAGCTGAAGCTATCCATAATAATGCAGCGTTTAAATTTAATTCCAGAGTCAGGGCCCTGGGAGAGTCCATCGCAACCTATGTAGTGAATCTTGAGCAGTTGACAGAATACTGCTACTTCAGGGACACATTAAATGATAGGCTAATCGGGACCGATTAGTTTGTGGAGTTCAAGACGATGCCATTCAGCGCTGTTTACTCGCTGAGGTCGATATCGACTTCAAGTGCGCCCTGGAAATATCCCTCACCATGGAAAGTGCTGCGAGAGACTCACAGGCTTTACAACATATAGAACATGGTGCTATTCTTCATGTGGGGTGGGAACCTACCGCCGAGCATGGTGTGAAAACCAGGCCCACAGCAGCAAAGCGAGATGCAATGTCCGCTGTTAGAAACATGGAAGTGCCGAGTAGAAACACTTCAGCAGCGACCCCAAGATTAAGTTGTTATAGATGCGGGGCAACCACGAACTGGGCACCTGTAAATTCAAGGAGGCACAATGCCATTACTACCATAAGAAAGATCATGTAGTAAGTCAAAACAGCCCGTAAAGCAGCAAACCAACATGATTGAATTAAGCAGAACCTGAAGCTGCCGACACCAACATTTATCCCTTGTTTAACATAACTTCTGTAAAAACTGAACCTATCGCTGTCACAATCCAAGTTAATGAGAAGCTACTAATAATGGAGGTGGATACGGGTGCCTCAACTACAGTGGTGGGAGAGTACACTTTCAAATACCTTAATGAAGGTAGACAGC
Source organism: Cetorhinus maximus (assembly GCF_964194155.1). Lineage (NCBI taxonomy): Eukaryota > Metazoa > Chordata > Chondrichthyes > Lamniformes > Cetorhinidae > Cetorhinus > Cetorhinus maximus. Next base: position 45,549,463 of record NC_135879.1, on the reverse strand, counting down.
CAGTAAACCTGGAGCGGACAACTGCTAAATTATTATTTTTCTTCATTCACTCACAGGAGATAGGCTTCGCTGGCTGGGCCAGCATTTATTGCCCATCCCTAGTTGCCCTTGAGAAGATGGTGGTGAGCTGCCTTCTTGAACCACTGCAGTCCATGTGGTGTAGGTACACACACAGTGCTGTTAGGAAGGGAGTTACTTTGTAGCAGTTTGTTACAACTGAGTGGCTTGCTAAGCCATTTCAGAGCCAATCACATTACTGTGGGTCTGGAGTCACGTGTAGGCCAGACCAGGTAAGGATGGCAGATTTCCTTCCCTAAAGCGCATTTGTGAACCAGATGGGTTTTTACAACAAAAATCAACAATGGTTCTATGGTCATCATTAGACTTTTAATTCCAGATTTATATTGAATTTAAATTTCACCATGTGCCATGGCAGGATTTGAGCATAGGTCCCCAGAGCATTACCCTTAGTTTCTGGATTACTAATCCAGTAACAATACCACTACACCATCACCTCCCTAATTAAAAACATACACTGGAGAATCTATTCAGGTAAAGGGCTTTGCCACAGTACCAGTGTCTTATAGGCAACAGACAGCCCAGTTGCCACTGATGATAGTGAAAGGTGAAGGATTCAGTTTTTTAGGCTGTGACTGGTTACAGAAAATCAAGCTTGACTGGTCTGAGATATTTCACCTGAAAACAGGAAGAGTTCCTGAGCTGCTAAGAAAATGTGACATGGTATTTCGGGATGAATTAGGGAAGTTAAAATGCCTGCAGGCCAAGATATATGTGGATCCTCAGGTGACACCACATTTCTTTAAGGCTAGACCTGCGTCTTACGCATTCAAAGAGAATGTGAATGCAGAACTGTGCCGGTTAGAAAAGCTGGGCATCATCCAACTTGTCCAATTCTCAGAATTGGCAGCACCCATAGTTCCAGTGGTGAAGCCTGACCAAACTGTAAGCATTTGTGGGGATTATAAATTGACCGTAAATAAGGTAGCAAAATTAGTCAAGTGCCCCATTCCAAGGATAGATAACTTATATGCAAAATTGGATATGAGCCACGCCTACCAACAATTAGAACTGGATTGCATGTTGTGAGAATACATGACTATCAACACACACAAGGGTCTTTATCAGTACACTCGCTACCTTTTGGAGTATCACCTGCATGCACTATCTTCCAGAGAACAATGGAGAGTCTTTTGCAAAGACTTCCCCGAGTGGTAGTACATCTAGATGATGTTCGATCACAGGGCCAACCGAGACCGAACACCTGGCCAACCTGGAGGAAGTGCTAAGAAGTTTCATGGAAGCAGGCGCATGGTTAAAGAAGGAAAATTGCACATTTCAGCAGCAGAAGTCACAGGGTGGACACCATAGGTTTACATCTGGTAGAAGAGAAAGGTCAGGTAATAAAAGATGTGCCCTCACCATCCAATGTAACCCCCTTTCTGGGTATGATCAACTACTATAGCTGCTTCTTGCCTAACTTATCAACTGTGTTGGCACCATTATGCTTGTTAAAAAAGAATCACCATTGGTCGTGGAATTCACAACAGGAAGAAGCTTTGTGAAAGTAAAGAAACTGTTGCATTTATTGTGTTTATTGGTACACTATGACCCATTGAAAGAGTTGGTATTAACATGTGATGCATCTCCTTATGGTGTAGGAGCTGTGTTATCACATAGGATGGAAAATGGATCATACTGTGGCCTTACAATGGGGTGTGAGATTCCACAAGGATGGGAGTGGAACTCTTTTATTCTTGCAGTCTCTGTTGGAACCATCCAGAACAGATGGCCAATCTTGTGAACCATCTGACCTGTAGTAGCCTTTTTGTGATTCAGCAGAAGTCCATTTTAAAAATAGCAAAGAAAGATAAAGTTTTGATGCATATAGTTTTGATTTCTTTTCATGTCTTATTGACATGACATTCCACAGTATTAAAGGGCATCTGTCTCCTACTCCTCACAGCCCCAGCAGCACATCCAGGAAGGCATCAGTGAGGGCAGCCTTTGCCTATCAGGACTTTATTTTGACATATTCAATCCTCTGACAACCAATTCCAACCCCTTCAGCCAGCATGTTTGGATTGTCCCTTTAAATACTGGAGTTCAGGTGTGGGCCTTCATCACACTTGCTGCCTATTGGAAGAGACACTTGGACATAAAATGATAATGAGGTGACTGAGTAACAAAGACATTGAGGTGTTAAACTTACTTCCAGGTTTCCCACACATTATCTAACCCTGTCCTCCTGTTCACTCCCAGCATGTTGCAAACTTAAAACAGGGGCCTATAATTCTACTTGTCTCATGGTGACAAGAGGTCCTACACTGCCTGATTAATTCTAGTAGAAACCGTAGAATAATAGAATTGAATCGTAGACACGGTAGAATCAAGTACAGGCAGGAGAGGGAAGGAAATGTGAAGAGTGTTGAGGTACCTTGTGTCTATTTCTTATATGTTGCAGATAGTGTTCAACGCAGTCATTGAAGGATAGCTGTGATTATAAAAGATTATTACAGTGCACTGTTACAAAGTATGGCTGCCTTAATCCTGCCACACTGCTTATCCTTTTTGCATTGAGTAGCTGGGTGAGAGTTGCTGCAGGCACTCATTGCCAAGGTCACCTTCTTCCAGTGATCCAGGATGATATACTTGCTCCAGGGTTACAACATCGAGTAATCCTTTGCTAGATAACAGTCAAGGACCCCTCAACTGAGATTGAGTCAAATGATTAAAGTTGCAAAATGGCTGGCTTAGCCTTACCAGCTGCTGGACCAGCACTGGCTTTTGCTTCCTTTTCCTAAGATGTAGATCCAGTATAAAAAGGCACTAGTAATGTTGCATCAAGTTGGAGTGAGGAAAGCTGTTCAATTTATTTACAGTGTAATACTGGCAAGTGGAGGTGTAGTTCTGATATGTTAGGAACACAGAAGCAGGAGGAGGCCATTCAGCCTTTTGAGCTTATTCTGCCATTCAATTAGGCTGTGGTTGATCTGTACCTTAAATCCAGCTATTCATTATGGTCCTGTAATCCTTAATACTCTTGCCTATCTCTACAACTTCAATGTGTTATGGAACATTACACATCTTGAAAAAGGCAGTGAGACAGAGACTGAGAGAGAGCTTTGCAAGTGGTCAAAAATAAGACAACTTAAATTGAAACTCCAATTACAACCATAAAATAAAATTAAAAAGAAATAAATTCTGGAAATCTAAAGTAAAAACCACTTAATAGAAATATGTAGCTCAGCATCATTAACAAAAATCTATCAATCGCAGTTTTGAAATTTCCAATTCTTTGTGGGAGAAAATTCAGGATTTCTACTACCCTTTGCATGAACAAGTGTTTTATGCCATAACCAGGGTGACCTAGTTCTAACATTGAAGTTGTACCACTTTTTCTGGTCTTTCCCATCAAATAGTTTCTACTGACCCCATCAATTCCTTTTATCCTCTTAAACACATCAAATAGCTCACCCCCTTAATCTTTAAAACATGAAAATACAGCATAGTCTATGCAATGTGTCTTCACAATTTAACCCATTCAGCCATGGTATCATTCTGGTGAACTGGTGCTACACCAGTATATCTTTCCTGAGGTGCAGTGTTCAGAACTGAATGTAATATTCTTACTGGGGCCTAACTGGAGCTTTGTAAAGCTGTAAGATAACTTCTACACCTTTGTATTCCAGAATTCTTGAGATAAAGGCCAGTATTTCATTTGTCTTTTAAATTACTTTGTAATTGTTTGGTATTTTGTGGCCACTGTAGTCCCAAAGTCAGGCCAATGAATTTATCCACTTCCCCACCGATGAAGACAGCCAGGTGGCAATGTCAGCCGCATTTGGTGCCATTGCTCGGTTTCCTTGGGTGCACGGTGTAATCGACTGCACTCACTTGGCCATTAGAACTCCCTGGGAGCACCCAGCTGCATTTGTAAATCATAAAGGATTTCACTCCTTGAACATATAATTTCTGTGCAACCACAGGAGAAAATCATCCGGCCTGTGCTCGTTTCCCAGGGAGCTGTCACAGCACATACACCTGGTGCAACTCATGGCTCTTAGAGCTTTTTGAAGCCCCAGCCCAGGTTGACAGATGGATCCTCAGCAACAAAGGCTACCCCCTGTGTGGCTGATGGCACCAGTGAAGTATCCCCTGACCAATGCACATATATTCGTATTTATGTTCATATGCAGAGGAGTACTACAATCAAGCTCTTGTGTCCACCACTGCATACCATTGGGCTTCTTAAAATGGACTTCCACTGCCTTGACCAGTCTGGAGGGGCTCTGCAATGCTCACCCCAGAGGGTGTCACAAATAGTAGTGGCCTGCTGTGCACTGCACAACCTGACTTTGCAATGTAGACAGGTGTTTAAAGAGGAAGAGTGTGAGGATCATCATCCCTCCTCAGATGACAAAGATTTTTTTGGAGAATGAGGGGTCATAAGCCGAAATGAACCTTTCAAGAATGCCATGGAGAGACATGCAAGGGATGCCAGGGAGAACCTGATCTATACAAAGTTCACATAAGAATGATGACTATCGTTCCATTGCCAGACCTGCATTGCCAAGCCCGGCCATACGCTCTTGCAGAGTTAAATATAAATCTTCATTGTCTACAATCTGGAATAGAATGGGGAGCAGAGCTTTGTCTCACACACATACAGTGAGTGCTGGTACCAAGGACATCTTAGAGGTAGATGGAAATCCATGTAACAGCCAGTCTTGCCCAATTATTCCAATCCAGCACCACCTTTAAAGTGCATTGATTGCAACTGCACTTGTCTCATTTGGACATGCTGTGAGTAATCTGGGCCAATATCCTCCAGAGTGCATAGAAAGGGGCGTGGAGCAGATGGGGGTGTTTGCCAGTTATGCTTGCATTTTAAGCCATGTTCCACAGAATGATCATCACAGAAGTAACAATTCACATGAATATTCAATTAATAATGCACAAAAGCACTACACATCTCATTCAAGAATGTCTATGTCCATATCTCCTCTGCAACCATTAAATTGTGACAAACAATGGGGCCTGTCATGATCATTTCATCTGATACTATGAAAGGTCCCAACACATCTCAATAAGTATGTACAAGTATATCAATTACTTTATATTGTTAGCATATTTAGAAGTGCAAAACAGATGGAGAAATCACCAGTGCCATCTTTGTGCACATACATCTTTTAACTTTTCTTTTTCTGTTGCTACATCTATCTCTTGTAGAGTTAAAACAATTAACTGTTGCTACATCTAGGTGCAAGCTTGACATCAACAGCTTAAGTGGAGGCAGTGTGATGCAGCTTTTCACTGGATGACTGTGACAGGCATCCTCTCGAGGGGTGTGGCCTCGAGAGATCCAGCCTACTGGGGGGTCTCCTGCACTGATGCAGGGGCGTCGCCCTCAGCCAATGATGGAGAGAATGAGGAGGCTGCGACTCCGGGGTTTCTCCTAACAGGAAGGCCACAGGTCAGCTGGCTCCTCCATCTCTGTGCACAAAGACACCTCCCTATCGTCCTGAGAGGAAGGGACTCCAGGAGGGAAGTCCAGGGCCTCATCCTGTCTTGCCAAGCCACAGCTGCACTGAGCTCATGGCTAGATTGATGGAATGCAGGTCCGAGCGTATATGGATCGAATGCTCGATCTGGTTTTCCTTGGTGGTTGCCATCCTCACCATGGATGAAGTTATGCATTCAAATATCTGAGACATGGCAGAACTCATGGCATGCATGGACTCCTCCAGACCCCATGCAAGACTGCACATAATCACTGGCATTTCTGTCTTATTTTCCCCTAACCTTTCTGGATGTCTAGCAGGCTTCTTGTAGCTGCGACCAGAGGCCCGTCTTCAGTGTGGATCTCAGCAGGGGCCTGATCCCCAGCAGTCTTCTGATCATCTTGGGACCGGGCAGTCACATCTCTCCTCAGCTGCTGGAACATGTCTGTGATGTATGCTGGAACCCTCTGTGGACTGTGTGGGTGTAACTGTGCTGACCGAGGTTGATAATGAGGAAGGTGACAGTGCATCCTCCAGGCCACTGGCTCCAAAGGTGGAGTCTTCTGTCTCCTGCCATGGCTGTGGCCTGCTCCTTAGATGGTGATGATCTGTAGTGGAGAACAAAGCGAATCATATTAAGAACCATCACAGCTTGAGCACTTCACATTTCATTGCATCCATCCTGTGTACCCATTTGTCACCAGCAGATAGTTGCCTCTTCCTCCTTACATCTGGCCGGTCCAATCTCACTGTCTGTGACAGTGCTCCCTCCTCGCCAGCGATCTCTATCACCTCCTCCTCAGCAGCTGTCAGGAGCTTGAGGTCTGGAACTCCTCCTCCTGCTCATCTCCTGTCCCTGGCATTGTGGGCCTGCTTCTCCTGCATGACAAAGTGCAGAGTTAGGGACATGTCGAGTAACATCCAAATCACGTGTCTGCATGCATTCCCATCACACATTTTAGTCCCACGTTGCATACAAGCATACACAAAAGCCAAATTCCCACACACATTGGCCTCAATGCCATGTCTCACTAACGCTGATCATACATTCAGCCTTCTGGCATAGCTGTCCAGTTGCATATATACCTGACCCCACGAGAGCCTCCCATTGAAATGCAACACTGGTACTCACCCTGGTGGATCAGAGCAGGTCATTGACCCTTTCCCTGCACTGGATCCAGGTTCTTGCATGGACCCTATGATTGCTTAACTCCTCTGTCACCTCCGTCCAGGCTGCCTTGATCAGGAGAGAGGGCTTTCTAATACCATCTTCAGGAATGAGCACTGCTGCCTTCCCTGCCAGCTAGAAGAGAAGCTGCAGGGAGGTGTGGCTGAACCGTGGAGCTGGTCTGCTTTGGCACTTGGACGTGGATTGGATTGATGGTCGGAGTTGACTTTGTGGAACCCGTAGTACAGGTGGGGGTTGGGGTAGGGGTGGTGGTGAAATGATGGGGACAGAGGTCCAATAAGCCGCTGAGGGTTCTGGTGGGTTCTTCCAATGGACTTGAAATTCAGACTCTGCACCCATGGATCCTTATTCGAACAGGAGGCTCTTTTCTAGTCCACCCATAGCTGCAGCATTGTCAGCAGATGGTGGGTTTCGCCAATGAAAAGCATCCTCCACTGCAGAATTGTACGTGTGCCCCGGGCACTGGCTCTTTAAATTTTAATTGTAATTGAGTGGGAAGCAGCAAAAAGCAATAGAGCAGAAGTGGCGCACACTGTCGGTTATACCTTTGGAAACATTGACAAAATCCCCTCCACAGAATGCAACATTTATATATTACCGTCATTCAGCAAGGTGCTCAAATTAAACAGCCCAAGGAAAGGATTTAGTGTCTCTGTTTGCTTTACTACATACTTGGAAAACAATTCAGTGCTGAACAGTGCAGTTCATTGTGCATCTTACCTAGATACCGAGGTTTAAAAACAGTACTGTAAAAATTCAACTCTGCTTCTCACATCTGGAAAATTTGCTGGAATGTGAAGAGACAAAATCTGTAGGATAATAAGATGAAATGCACTTCAAAAGATATGTTGGACAGGATGAAGCCCACTGAACAATAGCAGATTAAATCGCAGAGGTAAAATCAACAGAAATCCTATTATAAAGAAAGTACTGAAAAATACAGAATAACAAAACAAAAAATGATGGAAATATGTTATAGTTCAGTCAACATTTTTTAAAGGAACAACAGTTTAGCATGTTGCATATAATCTTCATCATATGTCTTGATTTAAAGTGTAGGGACTTAGACATATGAACAACTAAAGCACAGCTCAAGTGTTTTACAATTAGCATCTGAATCATTATATTCCAGGTTTGAAGTTATATCCAGAAATATGCCAACAGCCCCTGTATTTCCCAGTTTTTTTCCCGATTCTTTCTTAACTCACACTGATAACCCTCATGTTCCAAGCCACAGGCAAGTGAAAGTGCATTGGGAGTCACCTAGAGGCCTAGAAGGGGTTGCTGTCTGGGGGGTGGAGGGGTAGTGCTGGAAGGAAAGGGTTTAGAGGTTGCTCTCAGCAGGCCCCCTCCTTCCAGTTTCTGGGTCCCTCGATCAGGCACTGAGTGCCTTTGAACAAGACACCCTCCAGGACCCCACAATAAGGAGACCCGACAGGGTTTGCTGTTCACCTCGTGGAACCTGTCCTCTGCTGGGTGAATACCAGTGGTGGTGGGATGAGGCCCTTACGTGTTCTTTAATAGCCCACCTAAGGGCCTCAGTTGGCTCCAAGCCAGGAAAGCCATCTATGAACCTTCCCACCCTGGACTTAATCAGGACAGACTTGGAGAGGTGGTGGGTGGGGTCCCCACTGGGTCTCTCTAGCCTGATTAAATGCCCCATCCCCCCATCTCCAAACAGACTACAGGAGAGGGCATTCAATTCCACCCGAGGTGTCTGCATTAAAATGCCACAGACAGATACATTGAACTTGCTTCTGGGTTTCCCATGTGATATTGCTTCCCAACATGCTTATGATTTAATATCAACAAAAACATCTTGTATTTATAGAGTGCCCTTAGTATAACCAAATGTCCCAAAACATTTCACAAGTTTGTTGTAAAGCAAAATTTGGCAACGAGCCACATAAGGACATATCAAGGCAGGTGTGCAAAACCTTGGTCAAAGGTTTTAAGGTGTGTCTTCAAGGGGGAAAGCAAGGTAGAGAGGCAGATTGGTTTAGGGAGAGAATCCAGAGCTTAGGGTCTGCATAGCTGTTGCCCATCAAAAGTGGAGTAATTAAAATTGGGGATCCTCAAAAGAACAGAATTAGTGGAGCACAGACACAGGTGTCTTACATTCCTAAGGATAAATTCAACCTGGACAGAAAGAATAAATGCCTCCTCTTTAGTGGTAAGGGTGCAAGATCCAATAGTACAAAACTGCTCATAAATCAACATAAATCAACACAAAAATTGACAATTTCACTTATTGAATTGGTAAAGTATGGTGGAATGGACAGTGGACCAATTCACACTGGTCTTGGTGCGGGGAAGAGAGGGATGAAACACACCAAAGTAAATTAAATGCTCTATGGCGCCCAGCGGTGCACCTCATGCAAAGGGAACGTGATTCAGAGAATCAACATTATATTGTTGTAACCCTATTTCATATTGCCTTTGTGCACTGCTTTCCACAGGATCAGTGAATTTGCCCTATTCTTGTATTAGAGCTTTACTCTGTTGTTGGCTGTACTGCCTTTGAGCCAGGTTTGTCTGATACTGACATTTTATTAAAAAGTGCTTCACTTTCCAATAACATCTTGAGACTTGAAGATATTCAGCCTCCCCCCAACACCATCCTCCCCCCCCGCCACCACCCTGCCCCCGAACTGAGAAGTAGAAATGTGAAATAGGCTATCAAATAAAGGAGTCAATGTCACTTTTATTAATACCTTGAAAGAACTGGAACTGGATTGAGGGTTCAGAAGCCATGCAGATGTAACCAAATGCGGTGTGAAATTTCACAAGATAATAGTGCCTCAAAGTGTCATGGTAAGGAGGGTATACCCTCCCTTTCCCTCACCAGTCCTCTCAAAAAACCCTAGGTTTGGATTTTCAAGTGCTCTATGACTTAATCTTGTCTAGTCTTGTGAATCAATGAAAGTACCTTTCAGTAGCTCCTAAGCTTGAGCTTAATAGTGACCAAATCAATCTTCTTTCAGCAGCTTCAGATTCAGGATACAGGAATGAACCTTTTCTGAACAGAAACAACATCTGACAATCTCTGCTTTAGGGTTGAGTTGTGGGAATCCAGTATTCTGTCAGTAACATATTGATACAAAGAGATATATTGAACTAAGACCCAGATAAAGTTCAGTGGAATGAAATCAAACTTGTAATGATACGAAGAATACATAAAGGGATGCAGTGTATCTATTGATATTTTCCTCTATTATTTTATTCAACCTTAAGCTTCACTTCAACATGTGATTTACTATCTTTCTTACAACAGCAGCAACTGCATTTATATAATTCCTTTAACATAGTAAAACATTCAAGGTGTCATTATGAGAGCGTAGTGAGCCAAAAATTTACACCGAACCAAAGAATAAGACATTAAACTGAAAGCTTGGTCAGACAGGTAATTTTTAAGGTGAATCATGGTTAGAAGAGGGAGGCTGGACCATTTAATGAGAATTGTAGGGCTTATGATCACCAAGGGTAGTGTAAAGAAAGTGGGAATACACAAGAGGCTGGATCTGGAGAAAATCATTTAGAGATTTCAGTCCTGAAATTCTATGTCCTATGGTTTGATGCTGTAAGTAGAGCAGAAGGACACTTAACCTGCTAAACGACCCAGAGAACAATCCTGTCAAAAACTCGGGGATGAGATTATTTCCACATTGCTGGACAGGATGAAGTTGCATGTCCTGCCTGTAACTGGCTCCTTATACAGGAAGCCAGGAAAATATGTGGAGGGAAGAAATGTAATAAGTACTCAAAGGCATAACATGAATGATGTAAGGCTGGACTATTCTTAAAACAGAAGCAGCATGTAGTAACTTCAAAGCATGGATCAAACAGGAAAGAGAGCCTAAAACTTCTTTGAGAGTGATGCGAATATTATCCAAATTGAAAGAAACCAAGTAGATGCACAGGTGAAATAATGGGAATTGATAAGATGAGATTTTTGTAATATGCCTTTAAGGGATAGAAGCATGACATCACTAGAAGGGAAGTGTGTCATGTGATCCAGTTTCAGTTTCACTTTGATCTGTGAGCAGAACACAGCACACGCAGCCCTGCTGCTGATGTTTTCAAGCTTTCAATCCATGTCCCCATGTGCCTAGTTTAAATAAATGAACTCACAATGTGTTTACACATTCCCTTATGAGTAATTGGTGTCTTTATATCATTATAAAAACATGACAGGCACCTACAAAAAACAGCAACCAGGTCCATGTACTGGGAAGTGTTGAAGGTAGTGAGCTACCTGGCAGTGGGACTGTTTACATATAATTACTCCAAAAGTGCATTCATGACTCAAATGGCATCACTCAGTGAAGTAAATGAATTGCATTAACAGCTACGTATAGAAGACTTCAATGCAATAGATAAAGCTTTCCACATTTAAATGCATAACCATTTAATGCATTTTGCCACCTACATTTTAGGGAAATTAACTAAACAAGAAACAGTCTCATAGGAAATGAAGCTAGGGCAAAAGACCAATTCAAAATAGTTCTGAACCTTTCTTCTTAGGCAGTCCTTCGAGATTGAAGGTGACTTGCTTCCACTTTGGTTCGATGGATTCTGAGATGGCTGATAATTCCAATGCATGATCAGCAGGCTTTGCTACATATAGGGCAGGTGGTACTTGAAGGTTCAGGTAGATACTTGGAGATTCCTGCACTTTCTCCAACACCTCGGGTGCGCACCCGACCCGATTGGGTGTATTATCGCGTGAGAAGACTTCAGGCGAGCGTCACAACGTCATCACCTACTTGCGTGCTATTTCACTCGAAGGGCATGCGCAAAATTCAGAAGCGCGCCCGCCGACAATTAAGAAGACAATTAAGCCCATTAATGGGGCAATTGTCTCCGATTTTTTGTGTTACCACCCAACCTTTTGGTTGGCAGATAGGCGAATCGGCCAGGTGGCCTTTGCATTTTTCATCAAACCTCATCGAAGGGTGGGATGAAATTTCCGTTATGAAATAAAATAAAAATAAATACCTGTGGACAGCATTTTTATCAGCCCATATTTTCAGGTGATTGATTGTGATGCATGGACATTTTTTATTGCAGCTTTTTAAACCTTTATTGATCATTTTCAGGCCACCAGCGCCTATAGAAACGTCATTGCCTGTCCTCTTCCCACTTCCACCTTGGCAGGGTTGAGCTTTTCAGCGCGCACTCGGGGCCTGTTTTCCGACCACTCCCGGACCCCCTGATCACGTGCACCCACCAAATGTAAAATTCAGGCCCTTGTCTTTGCTTCCTTGAGCAAACCTTCTCCATTTTGGTTGGTTACTGGCCAGAGACTACCATGAGTTGGCAGGGATGTTTGATTTCTTCAGTGATGCTTTGAGGACATCCCTAAAGCATTTCTGTTGTTGTCCTCGGTCGTCTCCTGCTACGACTGAGTTCCAAGTGGCGCAGTTGCTTCGGGAGCCTGGTTGACGTGTATGAACAGCATGCCTGGCCCAGTAATTTTGAGTGATTAACATTTTGATTCTGCATAAGTTGGCTTGGCAGAAGGTGTTGCTGATGGACTGCCTTTCTTGCCACTGGATTTAAATAGAGAACATTGCTGAATCTTCTGTGCCAACTGGTCCATCAGTTTGTTCAGAGTGACGTTAAATTCATTTTCCTTCTCTTCATAGTTTTCCAGAGGAATAATCTTTGTCTTAAGGAATTTTTGTAGTGTGTGAAAGTCTGTCGGCAGGTTTTCCTTTACTTTGCAAAGCTCGCTTGCTTCATCTTGAGTTTGCCTATAATTCAGCAGAGTCTCCCTGAGTTTTTCTGCTGAGCCTCCATTCTGCTGTTTAAGACAGTCTTCATTTCTTTATGTTGCTGAATGGTTACGTATTCCTTTTGCATTTGATCTTGAAGGGAAATCAGTTGCTCTTTCAACCATTTATTTTCTTGTTGACCTCTTGCCAGCTCACTCTGGGCTTTAGTGCCTTGTTTCGCTGCTACTGATAATTCCAATGCAGCTTTTTCTTAAGTAATATTCAATGTCCTTTTTAGCTCCACATGTTTTTCCAAGGCTACATATTGATTCTTCAAGGAGTCTTTCAGGGTCACAACTTCTTTGTGTGCCTTTTCTGCCCATTGTTTTGCTTAGCCTACCGCTGGTTGAGTTATCCCAGCTCTTGCTTTGATTTGCCAACTGTGTAATTGAGGGTCCTTATTTCCTTCTGATATCTTTGTGTCATCTCTGAAATTTGTTTATTCAGATCTCAAACAGTTTGCTCCATTTAAGACTTCAGTTTATCATACATTTTCAAAGGTATATACTCAGCTTGAAACTTGTGCTTTAATCTTCCCATTCAGCTCTGATGTGAACATTTTTGTGTGGAACAGCTTAATTTACTTTTTGCACATTTTGCTTCTTTTGAGCTACCTCAGATAGCTTTCCTTCATTCATAGCCAGCTGTTCACTCTGCACTGCCATCTGTTTTCCTCACTCTGGTGTTTTTTTGGTACCCTCTCTCTAGGGTTTTCTGTCACCCTCTCTCTGGGGTCTTTTGTTGCCCTCCCACTAGGGTCTTTTGTTGTCTTCTCTCTGGGGTCTTTTGTTACCTTTGGCACTTTATTGGGAGTTGCCCTTCCTTTGGGGTCTCTTGTTGTCCTCAGCAGAGTTGGTCTCTCTCTTTGGGGTCTCTTCTAATTTTCTATCCATGGCTGTTTTCTTTTCTTGTAGCTACAGCTTTAAATTCTGTTGCCTTTTTAAGACTCAGTGCAATAGCTGTTTTTTTCATTTCACGCTGTTTCCACAGCTGCCAATTTTTTTGACGTGAGTTTCCCACACTTTTTCAATGTTGGCGGGCTCGCCAGCAATTATGGGCCTCCTTTGTTTAAGCTTTTTAAACTTTCAAGATAGGAGAATTTGTTTTCTGGATGATTCTTTCCTTTTATCTTTTACTACCGCAGGTTTTTTTTAAATGAAGTTTTGGTGGGCTTGTGGTCTAATCGGGACCCATGTTTTTTAAACCTGAGGGAACAATGCTTTTCTCCTCTGCACTGTTTGCCCATTGCTTTTTTTCTTTCAGGTAACTTTCTTTTTTTCAGCAATTTCTCCTTTACTCTGTAAAGATCCTTCTTAAACTTCTGACCCTGCTAGTCAATTTTTACTTAACTTTTTTTTAACTGCAGTTTCTCAATGGATACGCTGAGCCTTGGGACTGCCACCTATTCTATAATGTAAGTATAGCTTTTAAAAAATAATTTTTCTCACTGTCTTGAGAACTCTCCAGTAATCTTCACACTGCATCACTCAGGGTCTTGCAATTTGTTGGCTCATGGTACTCTCTCTGATGTAATGCCTTGCAGAAATGACCACCGCTGCCAACTGTATTGAACTATGCTTATAGCACTGATATCCCACTGCTGCTAACCATGTTGTATTATGGCACTGTGGTGTATCAATGTTGAGATCTTAAGACTTGTATTTTTGAGCATGAACTGTTTATTGTTAACAAAGAGCAACGGAAGCCAAGACATGCACCTAAGAAGAAAACTTGAAGGGAAAGTTGAAGAAGCTTCACTACAGACTTGGAAGTTGCAGAATCCACCAGAGTGACTGGAAGGTTATTGAAAGCCCCCCTGAGTGACGCAGAGAAAAAAGGAAAAACACCTTGTTAGATCACAGAGATGGGTAAGCAAAAATTGCAAGACCCTGAGTGATGCAGTGTGCAGATTACTGGACAGTTCACAAGACAGTAGCAAAAATTTACAGCCTTGGTTCAAACAGGGACAAAAGAGCTGAACTCCCGTGGTGAGGTGAGAGTGACTGCCCTTGACATCAAGGCAGCATTTGATGGAGTGTGGCATCAAGGAGCCCTAGCAAAACTGGAGTCAATGGGAATCAGGGGGGAAAACTCTCCACTGGTTGGAGTCACACCTAGCACAAAGGAAGATGGTTGTGGTTGTTGGAGGTCAGTCATCTCAGCTCCAGAACATCACTGCAGAAGTTCCTCAGAATAGTGTCCTCAGCCCAACCATTTCAGCTGCTTCAGCAATGACCTTCCTTCCTTCATAAGATCAGCCATGAGGATGTTCGCTGATGATTGCACAATGTTCAGCACCATTCGCAACTCTTCAGGTACTGAAGCAGTCCATGTCCAAATGCAGCAAGACTTGGACAATATCCAGACTTGGGCTGACAAGTGGCAAGAAACATCCACGCCACACAACTGCCAGGCAATGACCATCATCAACAAAGGAGGATCCAAACATCACCCCTTGATATTCAGTGGCACTGCCATCATTGAATATCCCATTATCAACATCCTGGAGGTTACCATTGATCAGAAACTGAACTGGACTAGCCAGATAAATACTGTGGCTACAAGAGCAGGTCAAAGGCTAGGAATTGTGCAACGAGTAACTCACCTCCTGACTTCCCAAAGCCTGTCCATCATCTACAAGGCACAAGTCAGGAGTGTGATGGAGTACTCTCCTCTTGCCTGGATGAGTGCAGCTCCCACATCACTCAAGAAGCTTGAAATCACCCAGGACAAAGCAGCCCGCTTGATTGGCACCACATCCACAAACATTCACTCCCTCCACCACCAACACACAGTAGCAGCAGTATGTACCATCTACGAGATGCACTGCAGGAATTCACCAAGGCTCCTTAGACAGCACCTTCAAAACCCTTGACCACTATGATCTAGAAGGACAAGGGCAGCAGATAGATGGGAACACCACCATCTGGAAATTCCCTTCCAAGCCACTCACCATCCTGACTTGGAAATATATCGCTGTTCCTTTACTGTCGCTGGGTCAAAATCCTGGAACTCCCTCTCTAACAGCACTGTGGATGTACCTACACCACATAGACTGCAGTGATTCAAGGAGGCAGCTCACCACCACCTTTCATAGGGCAACTAGGGATGGGCACTAAATGCTGGCCCAGCTAGCGAAGCCCACATCCCGTGAATGAATAAAAAAAAACCTCCTGACCTGTCACTGAGTTTGGACCAGTTTTAATTTTCAGATAAAAAGAAGGGAAAGACTTAAACAAGATCACTTCAGATATCCAAGTAAACAAGAGTTGGAGGCAAGGAATGTGCATGCATACTGGAAGAGAATAGGTTTTATTGCAGCAGAAAATTAAGCTCCGAAGAAGTGGTGAGAAAATATCACATCTTATCTGGAAATTATGTAAATTGGTGAGGTATAGCCAATTCAATTTTGTACAACATCAGCACCCACATGGATTCTTACAACATAAATTCAAGGAATATGGACATCTCACTAAATCATCTGAGGAGCAGAGGGAGCTTAATCCTCATAGGGGTATTGTGTAGCAGCAAGGCTCATGAGAGAAAAGGCCCAACATACCAAACAGCTTTTTTTGAAGAAGATCAAATATGAAAAGAAAATCAGCAAAGTTTCTTGTTACTTGATGCCTCAGCAAATTTCAGTGATCTCTCTGCAGTTCAGTTATTTTGGTAACAATTTTTTACTACGTAGTGCTAAACCATGCCGATGTTTAATAGAATGCTGTCTTGAAGGTTTTTTTTGATAAAATTAAGGCACACAGCATGAAAAGGAATGTATAACATATATAGTAAGGTAGATAAAGGACAGAAGACAAACTAGTGGTTAATGGATTTAATTTAGATAGCAGGGATATAAACAGTAGGATCCCCAAGGGTCATTGTGGGGACCACTGCTCTTTTCAATAATTATAAATGATTTCAGCCCCCCAGAATTTAAAAGACTAATTCTCCAGGACGTTGTTGCCAGTAACAAAGGAGAAAATAATAGGGGCAATGACAAATGTGCTTTAATTTTTTTTCCTCGGTACTTTTGTTTATTACTTATAAAAATATTGGACATGGGGGAAAAAGCCTTTGATAAACAGTCAAGAGTCATTCAATTGGGTAATGAAGAGCTTATTCATTTTCTGATTGGCATAGGAAGGTGGTGCACCATGAGAATGGACATGTTGGGTGACCAGTTGAGAAAGAGTGTGGGGCAGGAGTAGTTCAAGGCAGAAGGTCATGTGATGAAATATCAGTGTTCGTCCGGAATTGGCAACCCACCGACCAGGGTATGGTGGCATAATGTCAAAATTTGCAGACAATATGCAAATAGGGGTACTATAGATTACAGGACTATAAATTACTTTCAAAGATTAGGCAGGGCAGATAGCTGTCAGAATAAAAATTAATGTAGAGAAATGTGAGGAAGAATAAGGAGAAGGAGAATATGTACTTGAGTAATGGTCGTTCTCATGTACAAGTTGCCCCCTGACTTTTGGCTAAAAAAATCCAAACTCTTTCTAATTACCACCCACTTGTCATTTAAGTCAAACTTGTCCTGGTGCAAACCTACTTATTTATAGAATCGTAGAATAACACACCATTGAAGGCAACTGTTCATCTCCTCATGTCTGCGCACATCAACACGTGCTGTTGCGACACTGGTGTGCACTGCATTCTGCCAATCCCACCCTCTCATATGGCAACATGGTATTAAGAAGGAACGGCAGATACACAGCACAATTCAAACTTAAAGTTGTTGAGATTGCAGAGCAGACAAATAATTGGGCAATGGCTAGCGCATTCGAAATATCGGAGAACATTAGAGATTGGATGAAGGTCTCCACAGAGCTTAGGCAAATGCCTAAGAATAAATGTGTAAACAGAGGAAAGCCTAGCATGTGACACAGGTGGATAATGAAGTTGTGAAACATGTCAATGAAAATCGCCAGAGTGGACTGTATCTCGCGGGATCTACTCAAATCTTCGCCCTGAAACAAGCAAGAACATTAAGGATTGCAGATTTCAAAGCCAGCCCTGGATGTTGCACCAAATTTATGAAGAGAAATAATTTTGTACTTCGACAGACGACCAAGATTTCACAAGGTTTCCCAGCAGAAGCTGATGACAGGCTTATCGCATTTCAGCATTTTATAATCAAACATCGACAAAATAATACTTATAGACTGGTGTGTATTGGGAACATGGCTCCCATGAATTTTGACATGCCAGCCAATCAAATGGTGAGCAGGTTGGAGGGAAAACAGTGTTAGTGAAGACGACTAGCCATGAAAAGAGTAGATTCACGGGTATGCTGTCATTTATGTCTGACGGGGCAAATCTTAAGCTAATGGTGATATTCAAGAGAAAAACCATCCCAAAAAAATTCCTGAAAAGATTAGTTATCCACATTAATAATAAGGGATGATTGAAGGTGACTTAAAAAATGGGCTAAGCAAAGCAGGAGGATTATGTAAAGAAACAGTCTTCTCATCTGGGACATCTTCGGATCACATCTTGCTGAACTTAGATAGCAAAACGGTGATATCGCAGTCATTCCAGGTTGTCTAACCAGCCTTGTTCAACCATTGGATGTCTCTCTAAACAAGCCTTCAAGGGTAGCATGAAAGAAAAGTGGAATAACTGGATGATCGGAGGAGAGAACATATTCACCAAGGGAGGCAGCATATGTGCTCTGATAATGGCAACCATGTGTGAATGAGTTGTAGATGCCTGGGATGAAATCATAACGGAGATTGTGATCAAATCATTCAGGGAATGTAGGATATCCAATGCACTTGATGGCACAGAAGATGATTATTTGTGGAATCATATGACTGATGATGACATGATTGCTGATGACGATGATATTGATGATCCATATGATGATGCCATTTAAGAATCTGATTGGGATTTGTTATTTGGTTCTGAGGACGAGGAGGAGGGTGATTTTTATAGATTTTAATACATGTTCAGTACATGCTCTGCTGCTAAGTAGTATTCATATCTGTACTATGAAGAAACCTGAATGAAATTATATAAACTTGTATATATGCCTTTTGTTTGTGATGAATTTTTAAAATTTGATGATTTTTAGTGCACAAATTAATGTCTGTCGCCATGGAAATTATTTAGTTATAAATAAAAATACTTTTTAGTTCCATTTTAGCTACTTTTGGGGGCAGGGTTAGCGGGAACAGTCTCTGACTTGGCAACTCTGTGATAGCGAGACACTGGAAGAGCGTGGGTTTCAACGCTTTGTAAAAGTCGATCCCCTACTTTTTGGCTAAAAATTTAGTCTTAGAAACACAGCTTTCACATGGGTGTATGCAGTACACTAAATGATAATACTTTAAAAGGAGTAGAGGAATGTAATTGTTTAGATATTAAGGATTTAAAAGTGGGAGAACAACTGAGGGTCCTAAATGTTGTAAATAGGAACATTGATGCTCAAGCAAAGAAGCAACACTAAATCTATAGAAATCATTGGTTAGACTGCAGCTAGAAGATCAAGCTGAATTTTCCTACACTACATCACCTCATTTCAATGAATATTAAAGAGGGTGGCCTATGACTACTTTCCTGCCCTTCACCCCAACAAAGAGAGGTGCTTGCCAATCCTCCATTATCCCACTGTATGTAAACATTGATAGAAGGATAGGCATTGGAAACCTATTGAGACTGCTATTAATATACACAAGGTTGGTCAGTAGGCCATAGGGCAGTGGTCAAAAGTTAATTGAATGGAGAGAGAAGCCCTTAGTAATGGCCATCTCTGCCTCTATAAAAGCCACAAACATCCACTTCTTGAAGGACTTGGCTTCTGAGGCTTTCATTGAAAGATTTGCCCGAGTCTCCTGAACACTTCCGCCCATCTTAAATATGCTCCCTTTTCCTCATTGGTTCTGCCATCGATGTCTCATCTTTCTTCTTGGCAGTGAGAGGCTCCTTCTTAGTTGGGAGGAACTCACCAGGAGCCTACAGGAGTCTGTAATGTCTCCGACCAAGGAAAATAGGTCAAGGTTATGGCAGGATTGGGATACTCCCTCCAGGAAGAGGGGAGGAGTCTAGTTCATTTGGTCCAGTTTTGATGCCCTATCTTAAAAAGGATATTAAGGCTAACAATATCATCAACTTGTATTTATATAGTGCCTTTAGCATGGTAAGAAAATGTCCCATTAGCTTCACAGCAGGGTCATTAAACAAAATCTGACAGCAAGCTATACAAGGAGATATTATGGCCAATGACCAAATGTTTGAACAAAGAGGATGGTTTTACAAGCACCTTAAAGAGGAAAGTGAGGCAAAGAGTATAGGGAGGGAATTCCAGAGCTTGGGGCCTAGGTAGCTAAAAGATAGCAATTAAAATTGTGGATGCTCAAGAGACCAGAATTTGAGGAGTGCAAATATCTTAGAGGGCAACAGGGCTGGAGGAGATTACAGAAATCATGAAGGGTGGCTGTGCTGCAGAAGAGATTTAATAAGGCGAAAACAAGACGGGAGTCCTTAATTATATGGTGATTAGAGAAAATTAGACTATTTTCATTGGAATAAAGAAGGTAAAGGGAAAGTCTGATGGAAATGATAAACAATTTTGCTAGGATGAATAAAGAAATCTATATTCACTGGTTGGTCAAGCAGTAACTAAATGGAACGTCATTATCAAAAAAAACAAAAGAAGCTGTTGGGGACATATTTTTTTGGAAGGTTGTTAGAATGTGGAACAGCTCCGGGAACAATGGTGGAAGTAGAATCCATAATCATTTTAAAAGGCAAGACATGAAGAAAAGGCAAAGGAATGGTATGAAGTAAATTGTTTTTTCAGAGAGTTGGCATATGCAGGATGTGCTTAATGTGTTGCAAAATTGTGTGATTCTAAACTTTTGTGTTGATCTTGTACAAGATAACATTTGTAGCCCTTGGCAGTTGCATTTTACACCGTGTAATCACTTTTTTGCATAACTATTTTAAATGGACAGAAAGCAATGTGTAAGGAACAATCAAATTTCTGATTGGTGTTGCTGCCTACCAAGGGCACAAAACCAGAAAAGTAACTCTTCAGGTATTTTGGAAGGCTAAGAACCAAAATATTTAGGCTAGCATCAGCTTCAATTATAGCCTGCTGCTCCAATGAAATCAATGGGCAATGAAGTGCTCTAGCAAGAAAGACTGCATGAAAAATCTTTGAAATACATTTTTCAGTTAGTGGGATTTGTTCTGTCAGCAACAATCCAGGCTAAATTTACCCTAAAAAAAAAGTGGTTTTAGGCTGGGGCAAGGTTAAATTCTGAAAAACCTGTCTCTCTAACAAAACACACCTCCCATCTGCCTATTTCCAATTTTACCTCAGAAAGGTGCTGGACAATCAACCAGATCTTAGGAAGGGCTTGTAAATGTAAATATTATAATGAGATTTTGTGCCTCATTGTCATTCAATTTTTAAACTTTAATTCTAGTTGGCTGGGTTTCCCAAGCATCTGGTAACCCAAATGCTCTGGAATGTTGAGGATTTGTGGATTCAGGAGCTGTGTGTCTTTGCACCTACCTCCTGGATTCAGGTACCTGCCTGAGGAGCATCTGCAATTTTGGCATCCAGCCACTGATCTTCTCCCCAAGGCATCCCATCCCACAGCAGGCCCTAGATCCCCCCACACCACCAGCCCTAAACTCCTCACCCACCACCAGGGCTGCCACCCTGACCCACCTGGATCATTCGTCCACACAATCGAACCAACCTCCTCCACAATCAACTATGCCATCTCCTACCTCACTGGATTGACTCCTCTTCCCCCATCAATCGACCACCCTTCCTCCACCCACTGTCCCCCATCTCCCAACTGAAATGGACCCCCTCTATCCCCCAACTTGATCTTTCACACTGGTGGAAAAAATCCCTTCATACAACCCCACCTCTCGCAGGATTAGCCCCATCACCTCTACTGACAAACTGCCTCACCCCCACCATGCAACTCACCTTCCCCCCACCAAACCATGATGCAGACTTATCCAGAACCAACAGGTTCTCTGTCTATCAAGAAGCTAGTCTGTTAATCAGGCTAGCACCCTGGCAGGGAACTGATGGGTGCTATCAAGAACATGCCAACATGCATAGGAATTCTGACTTCTGAGTTTCCTATGTCTTCCAGAATCCCCCCACCTGGCAGGTCAAGTAAGTGAAAATTCAGTTTCCAGTTTGTAAGACAGGGTTCCTTTTTACCAGATCATCATTCAAAATGAGCTACCAGTGATTACCTAGTCAAACTTTACATTTGGCACAAAAAGATCATCATCTGACTTCAGACTCCCATCAGGGTGTCTTGGCTGTTCAAAGAGCATATCAGAAATACAGATGCACATTGCCACAATTTTTTGACCATTTATCATGATAGATTGAAAACGATAACCAGTTGAGGTCTCCTCAAAGTCAGAAAATCATCCTTAAGTGTGCTGCTCAGAATATTCACTAATATTCAATAAGATCCAGTTCTTATAAAAATTTGAGATGGAATATTCTTTGCATTAGGTGTACACTTTTCACTCAACTCACCTGTACAAATAAATGGCAGGCACTGGATGGCCTTTAGAGAAGAGGAATACTTACAGATATATTGCTGGATATAGGAATTTCTATTTTGCTGCTCTGTTTCTGAGGTTTTTGGAGGATAAAGGAAAGAATTAGACAAGGGCTAAGAGTCAAGTTGTTTTTACCATAGATGGACTGCACTTATTAATGTTTGTAGAATAAGGAAGCAGTGACTGAGTTGGGAGGTACAATGGAATTTGATCTGTAGATAATATCAACTGCGCAGACGATACTGCTCATGAAAATGATCATATCCTGTAACTTTCCTAAACTGAGTGTTAAACTGACAGGTCTGTAGTTATCTGGTTTCTTCCTCTCTCTCTTCTGAAATACAGAGCACTTCTAAAAATGAAAAGCAAGAAAATCAAAAGCAAGAGAGAGGAGGCTTATTGTGACCTTGAGAGTCATCCCTTCCAGCATGTGTTGAAAATGCTAGAAGGTGCCTTCTACCACTTATCAGTAACTGATATATAATTTTCCTTGCAAGTACTATGAAACTTTTCAGGGATCACTTGCAATGTTTCCTTTTCAGGGGGCAAGTTTGAAATTATTCATGTTCAAATTGTAATGTTTAATTTAAATCTACTAAGTAAGTTGCAATAAAAGCAAAATACTGTAGATGCTGGAAATCTGAAACAAAAACAAAAACAAAAATCCCTGAAAACACTCAGCATGTAAAATAGCATCTTAGAGGAAACACGTAAACAACTCAGGTATAGGTACTTGCTGTGAACTGGAAGATTTAAGTTCTGTTAGGCACTGTTCATTTGTAAATTTCTACTGATTTGTTGGAGTGATGAATATGTTCTAAATATTTGTACATTTATTTCTAATGGGCAATGGCCTAGGAATTCAAACAGACTTTGCCAATTCTACATAGAGCAGGGCTTGGGTTGGGGTTCATGTGTTGACAGACACCATGTAAGATCAAAGTTGCCACCTAATTATCATGAGTACAGTGTGCAGCTTTTCTCTTTGCTGCAAGCTTGTTTAGAGTTGCGAGAAATCAGGCTTCAATATGCAATTTAATAGCATTCAGCAACTCTCAAAAGAGATGTGCGCCACCAGATAATCTGTATGAAGGAGCTAGTGCTTCTGACCATCAGTGTCATGATTTGCTGGGTGAGTTTACATGACAAATCAGGTGCTGGGACAGTCCAATTTCACAAAAGGGTTCTTCAACGAGGGTAGGTGCCCTATTTAAATATTATAATGAGTGGTTTTAATACTTTCAGCATACACACTCAGGGCTAAATTTTCACTTAGTGGGCGGGTGTGCGCCTGACCCGCTTGAGTGTGAAATGACGCGCTTTGATGTCGGCCGAGAGTGTCGACGTCAATGCGCAGTCGCGCGATAGTTCAGTTGGCGTGCATGCGCCAGAGTTGGCAGCGTACCCACTGACAATTAAAAAGCCTGTGAAGGCCATTAAATAATCAATTAAATTAAATGTTTCGCTACCCATCCAACCATATGGTTGGCGGGCAGGTAAAAAGGCCAAGCGGCCTTTGGATTTTTTTGGAAACCTCTGGATGAGGTTTCCAAAAGTAAATAATAATAAAATAAAAGTTTTAAAATTTAATTAATACCATGTCCCTGCTCATGTGACAGATACATATGACAGAGTCACATGAGGGGACATGTTTTACTACATTTTTATTTTCTTCATTTTTAAAAAGAAATCTCTTCATCTCCCTGAGGCAGCTCTGTGCCTCAGGGAGATTATGCAGCGCTCACTTATGCACATGCGCGAAGTTTGCACTCGGCCCACTTTCCCTCCTCCCCCCACCCCCACACAGGCAGTGTTCAGCGCTGCTGCCCGCCTTAATTGGCCCGCCAATGTGAAATTGCGGTCCAGTGCCGATCGTGGGCAGCGGTCGGCTTCCCGACTACTCCCACCCGCCCCCGCTGAGCCAGCCCACCAAGGGCAAAATTCTGCCCTAAATGTCTGCTGAGCAGCCCGATCCTGTATGGCAAGTAGCACACTTCTGGTGCAAAATGAGTCCTTGCACGCCAGCTGCTATATTGGACACATGGGCCCCATTTTACATCTGTAAAATAGGTGCAGTGTGATCCAATTTTTCTCAGCCAACATTTCTTTCAATATTAAACGTTAAAAAACTTGATTCCAAAATGATCATTTGCGTACTCCTAACTAATTTTGTGAAACAACATTGTACCCTTGTAACCTATTAGAATTTAAACAAGCAAATTTTCTCAATTTTTTAAAGTTTAAACCATATGGTTTGAGCTTTACTTGGAATATATAATCCAAAAAGTAAATGAAGCTCTCAGCAGGAACACTTTTTAGATTATAGACTAAAGGCATTTATTGCAGGTAATAGAGGTTAAATTTGCTGGCTTTTTAAATAGAATTGGCTGATAATAGGGAGGCATGAAATTATACACTTGTACCAAGTGTCAGGAGTCAATGGCTGAGGAATTGGCTTTGCCTTCATGCACCAGTTATTCTAAGCAATTGATAGGATTCTTTCTGCAACCTCATTTGTTCATCTACTAAGCAGGTGAGTATTGTTGGCACTTTAAACAGGTGGCATAACCAGGTTGAGAAAAACTGTTTTGTCACTGTTAGTTTCGAGCTCATTTGTTTGTAAGATTTTGCTCTATTGTACCTGTCTAGTCATGCTTCCTTCAGAATGTATCTTCTGGGCTGGTGGCAGTGGCGGTGGCGTAGTGGTATTGTCACTAGGCTGGTGATCCAGAGACCCAGGGGTACTCTGCTCTGGGCACTTGGGCTCGATTTCCACTGTGGCAGGTGGTGGAATTTGAACCCAATAAAAATCTGGAATTAAAATGATAACTGTGAAATAATTGCTGATTATCATAAAAACTCATCTGGTTCACTAATGTCCATTAGGGAAGGAAATCTGCTGTCCTTACCTCGTCTGGCCTATATTTGAATCTTAAATGCCCTCTGAACTAGGGCAATTGGGGATGGGCAATAAATGCTGGCTGAGCCAGCGATGCCCACACCCCTTGAATGAATAAAAAAATGACTGAGAATTTTGACCAGTGAATGTTTTTTTTAAATGTAACTGAGATAAATGGTTGGATTATATTCCAAAGTCACTACTTTTGACACATTGTTTATTATCTTCAGTGACAGTGCCAAGCACAGCTTTGCTTAGCTGAATAAGTCATTAAAACACAGAGGCACCTTATTCATAAAATGTGATTGAAGATTTTTTCAGCTTCAGAAGGAAAGAATCAGAAGACTACCATGTTGGATGACATTGTGCAGAAGTGACACACTGAAGCACAATGACATGAGTGCAGTTAAAATGTGCCCTATAAATTGAAAGCGGTAATGTAAGTTTGGTTTAAAATCCTCCACCTGTTGCACAAATGCTTTCAGTATTCATCCATAATGAGGTCAATGTTGTTTCATCATTCAATCTAATGCTATAAAGATAAGAGATTGCACGAGTGTTATTTTTTCGTAAGCTTATACTTTCTCATGCAGAAAATGCATCAAGGAATCCCATAGTCTTAGAGTGGAACTCCTCATTCATTTTGTGCTAATGTTAAGTTGCCTTTGGTTACAATCAGCCTGGATTAAATTGCTGAATATTGATTTGTTCCCTCTGACACAGTTACAGAAATTTATTCCTTTCATTTACAACATTATAATATATGGGAACTGGCACATTTCTACCATTTCATTAGTGGCCTGATCTATTAAAAACCAGGGCATTATTCTGGCAGGAACATTAACGGCAGGCAGACTAAAGAGGCTCAAGGACCAAACTAAATTTGTCCCTGGATCTCATATTGTAATTCGAGCAAATTGGGGGTGCCAATCAAGCCATTTGGGTCGAAATGATTTTGACACGAAGGTAAATTTTCAAGTGGTGAGAGGAGGTGATATTATTGGTGGGGAGGTGGTTTCTGGTGGAGTACAGATGGGCTGATAGTGGCCCAAAGTTGTTTTGTCGAATTGGAGAGAGCTCCTGCTCCTTTCAACTCTGCGGAAAAGGAAACTATTGCTAAGTTCTGTGTCCTATTCTTTAGTGGCTCCAAGGATTGCTGGGTGGGGAGCTCAAGATCCAGAAATAATAGCCAGAGCTTGTGCATCACAAATTGCAAAAAATCTAAATGGTAAACAAGACCCTGATGCAGAAGACCCGACTTTATCTCTGTCGGGTCTCATTTCTGCTGGCAGTGGGGAAGGGCAGGGGTGGGTGGGTGGGATGTGAATCATACAGGCATAAGAACTGAACTCAGCACAGCCATTTGATTAGACTGATGAGTACCCAACTTTCATCCCCCCCAATGGCCTCAACCTGGAGTGTAGGAGCCACAATCTTACTTATGCATTTACATGAGGTAGCTAGGCCAGTATTTATTGCCCATCCCTAATTGCCTTCTTGAAATGCTGCAGTCCCTGTGGTGTAGGTACACCCACAGTACTGTTAGGGAGGGAGTTCCAGGATTTTGGCCCAGCGACAGTGAAGGAATGGCAATATATTTCCAAGTCAGGTTGATGAGTGACTTGGAGGGGAACTTCCAGGTGGTGGTGTTCTCATCTATCTGCTGACCTTGTCCTTCTATATGGTAGCGGTTGTGGGTTTAGAAGGTGCTGCCTAAGTAGCCTTAGTATGTTTCTGCAGTGCATCTTGTAGATGGTACACACTGCTACCACTGTTTGTCAGTGGTGGAGGGAGTGAATGTTTGTGGGTGGGGTGCCAATCAAGTGGGCTGCTTTGTCCTGGATGGTGTCAAGCTTCTTGAGTGTTGTTGGAGCTGCACTCATCCAGGCAAGCGGAAAGCATTCCACCACATTCCTGACTTGTGCCTTATAGATGGTGGACAGGTTTTGGGGAGTCAGGAAGTGAGTTACTCACCACAGGACTCTGACCTGCTGTTATAGCCACAGTATTTATATGGCTATTCCAGTTTAGTTTCTGGTCAATGGTAACCACCAGGATGTTGATAGTGGGGGATTTAGTGATGGTAATGCCTTTGAATGTCAACGTGATGGCTAGATTCTCTCTTGTTGGAGATGGTCATTGCCTGGCACTTGTGTGGTGCGAATGTTAATTGCCACTTGTCAGCCCAAGCTTGGATATTGGACTACTTCGGTGTCTGAGGAGTCACAAATGGTGCGGAACATTGTGTAATCATCAGTGAAAATTCTAACTTCTGACCTTATGATGGAAGTAAGGTCTTTGATGAAGCAGCTGAAGATGGTTGGGCCTAGGACACTGCTCTGGGGAACTTCTGCAATGATGTCCTGGCACTGAGATGATTGACCTCCAACAACCACAACCATCTTCCTTTGTACTAGGTATAGCTCCAACCAGTGGAGAATTTCCCTCCTGATTCCCATTGACTCCAGTTTTGCTTGGGCTCCTTGATGCCACACTCGGTCAAATGCTCCCTTGATGTCAGTCACTCTCACCTCACCTCTGGAGTTCAGGTCTTTTGTCCATGTTTGAACCAAGGCTGTAATGAGGACAGAAGCTGAGTGACCCTGGCAGAACCCAAACTGAGTTTCAGTGAGCAGGTTATTGCCAAGCAAATGCCGCTTGACAGCATTGTTGATGACCCCTTCCATTGCTTTACTGATGATGGACACTAGACCGATGGGTCAGTAATTTGTCCGGTTGGATTTGTCCTTTTTGGGGATAGGGCATACCTGGGCAATTTTCCACATTGCCGGGTAGATGCCTATGTTATGAAGGAGTTGTAAGTGCTTGTGAAGGGCAGATTTAAGGTCTGTTTAAGTGTCATTGTCTGAAGTGATTTAAATCCCCAGCTTTATAAAATTGAAAAACAAAAAGACTGCAACTTTCGCTGGAGTGCCTTGTTTGACAGGCCATCTTGCGTAGCTTAGAAAAAAAATAGTAATTTTAATAAACTACATTGTTTAGATTTTCCAACGTTTGTTATGATAGCTGGGCTCATTATGAATGCTTGACTGATTTCCAAAATTTCCGGAACCACTTATCCCAGCAAGGGGCTGTATGAACATTTAAAGGATTAGTGGTTTTGATGTGATTAATGAAAAATGTTTCTATGTTTTTACAACATATTGACCACTTGAGGAGATTTCCATTTATTTGAATGGATTTCATGAATAGGAATTTTTGCAGTATCAAGTGTTTTTGAATGTTTCAGTATTAGAGTATTAGTGTAAGAGTATTAGTATTAGAGAATTCGTATGAGATTGTGAGAAGTTTTTTTTTCCATCTCCACATGCCCATAATGGGTACTGGGTGAATGGCTAATAAGTATACAGGAGGTCATAGCGGGTGCAAGGGAGGGAATGGCGTTCATGAAAGGGGAATCAGGGATATGGTGGCGGAGGGGGGCATTGAAATGGCATGGAGGATGGTGGAATGGGGAGAATGGAGAGAGCATTGGAAATATGAGGCTGCTTGGAAGTGGCCTGGGCATGACGGTGTCTTGCGGGGTAGGGGGGACATGATAGTGGCATAAGGAATATGAATGGGCATGGACGGGCATGAAAGCATGGGGGATGTGTGGAGGTCCAAGGGGGTGAGGTTTGATGGTTTGAGGGCCTGATATTCATCATTAAAACTGGGCTGGTATCCCAGTAAATGGAGGCAGGCATTCTGGCTTGCCAACTTTGCCATCCACCTGCCTCAAACCTGCCTCTGAATGCAGTGGGCCCAACTCCATCCCGCCCCCTGCTTCGCTGACACAAAAACATGGTAGGCCCTTTTAAAGGAGGTGAGTCTACCGAGTTAGGAAGTTCCCTGACTCAACCTTCCACCTCCTCCTTGAAAACCTGGCCCTGTGACAGTTAATAACATGCTAGTAAAAGATAAATGAAGCCTTATAATTTTCTGGCATCCAATTATTTACAAAAATGTCATACACTCCCTACATTGTTGGAGCTCCAGGGCAGCCTGCCTAGAGGAAACAATGAAGTGTACCTGTTATAAATAACAGCCCGGCTAGATAGTCTGTGCAGTGCCTGTAGGTCCTGGAATAAGAACAATGTGGCCACTTTAAGGAAAGTGATAATATGACACATCCCAAAATTACCATTTACCAGGTAGATGGCCTAAGTATGATTGTCACAAGGTGTTCCCTGTGAACTAGTTAATGATCAGCTATGCCTAACCTTCACAAACCTTTCAACTTTACCCACATGTCAGCAGAATAAACATTCAGCATGCAATTAAAAGCCTTGTCACATGCACATTGTGTTAGATCTTTAGGGCAGAATCATCCCAGATTTGCACTGAGGTAACGGGCAGGAAAAAAAACATTTTAGCCGCTGACTGCAATGGTGGTTTTTCACGCCGTATGGTCCCAATCCCGCCTCATTAATTATGCATTCACGGGAAACACACCAGGTTGCTGGTGGGGTATCTGCTCATTCGCCCCCCCCCACCCCACTCCTTGTCATCACCTCAGGCCTTCAGTAAACCAGGCCCCATATTTAAAGGCCGCCCCTGCAAAGAGCTAGCACTCTTCAAGGGATAGGAAGCTGCTGCAAAGTCATGGCTGCCAAAGGGAGGAAATGTGCTGCCCCCAGATTCAACAACACCTCCCTCGAGCGCCTACTGGATGCAATGGAGGCCCGCTGCCATGTCCTCTAGGTGAAGGCCAGCAAGCATGGTCAGCATGGGCTGCAGTGGCAGCGGTGGTCAGCACCAATGCCCTGCAAAAGAGAACAGCCACTTAGTGCTGAAGGAGGATGAACAATCTCCCCCCTTCCACCAGGGTTAGTCACTCTTCTCATCACTTTCAACTCTCGCACCCTCAAACCTATCACACATCCACAGGGATCTACTCACTGGCAGTTCAAGGGGCATCACCATTCACTCATGTACATACATCTTCACTGTCCTCATCCCGTCCATGGTACCACTCACCATCCATACATGCCAGGCATACTTTTCATCTGACCTGGCAGGCCTCCTGCTTGCACTCTCTCCATCTTTATTCATACAGGAAAAACTGGCACCCAACAAGAGGGAGAGGTTGCAGATCAGTGGAGCAATGCCTGAAGTCAAGGTTCTCACAGACTTTGAAAATAGAGCCATCCAGCTGGCCAGCAAAGATCTGGACCATTCCTGTGCTGACAGTGAGGTCGGTGGTGCTCTACCAAGTGAGGGTCCAGCAGTGCAACATCCATCAGACAACCATGCTGTGAGTGATGTGTCCTATTTCATAGGCCACTGCCATGCACTAATTATCTCTCCTTGCTTTCACAGGGACATCTGCCAAACAGCTGATGGAGTCCATGACCCAGGGCCTCCAATCAAGCCCCAAAGAAACCTCTGAAGAGGAGTCTGGAGGCACCCTCCCTGAAGTCCAGTCACAACGCTCACCCACACCCTCCACCAGCGCAGAGACACATACCTCAGCGGGACCAAGCTTTAGATTAGCATTAGGGTCACAATCTGGTGAGCACATCGCACTGTCTGATCCACAGCAGGTGGCAGCGGGGACTTCCCAGGTTTCCCAAGGGATTGCTGGAGACCAGAAATTTTTGAGTCCGAGTCAGATGACAAGCCTCTGGATTCGGTCATGTCACAGTTGCTGGAGCTGCAGAGACAAGCTCGGGAACATCGGGAAGGGATGTCCACTGCACTCCTCAGATTGCAAAGCACGATGGAGGAATCTGTCCCACTTTCAGTCTGAGGTGATACCGCCAGCCTGCCAATGCAGCGAGGTCAACACTGGTAGGACTGCAGCTGCCTTGGAGATCTGTACTGCTGCATGGGCTGGACTCCATTGCTGCTGCCATAGTTGGCCTCCAACAGTGCCAATGCGAGAGGGGTGTGGGGAAGCTCGATTTCACTCCAGCTTCCCCTTCTCCTCAAGGAGTCAGCCACGGGCCCTTGCACACTCTGGGGCCATCCACTATGGTGACTCCAGGAGTGTCCAGCCCATCCGAATCCTCACTTTCTGTAACTCCAGCAGCTCCAGCTCCACAGGTTGAGGAGGGTGCCACTGCCACACAGCAGGACCCTGAAAGCAGGCCGGGGCCCACCAGAGGACGCCCGTCAAGGATATCACAGTCGGGGCGTAGCAGTCAGCAGGCTGCCTCCACCTTCTCTGTGAATATCGGGGAAGCACCGAGATGTAGCGGCAGGGTTAAGAGGGTTAAGAAGATACAGTTGCACAGCCTCGGCATGGGTGGTAATCACTTATACATAATGTTGACTATTGTAAATAAATTCCCAACAATGTCACCCTGTCTATGTCTCCTTGTTATGGTGACCAGTGTTCATGTGAGTCTGAAGTGAAACCTTGGTCCCTGCACCTGAAAACAATAGGTGTCTCATCTCAGGGCCTCTTCCCTGTGCTTTGTGCCACCTTTCCAGCACACTGATGGTGCACCTTCACTGTCACTGGTCACATCAGCCCTGCCTGCACCTCAATGGTGCTTGTCATTGCTGCCAGAATGTCCTGGGCTGGTGGCACAGAGTTCGCTCATTCTCTCTGTGTGCTTCCAGCACCTTTGAGGTGCAACTGACCCCCCATCTCGTCAGCATCTGTGTCCGGTGACAGTGTGGTCCTGAAGGGCTCGGCTCACAAAGGATACCATAGGTCAGGAGAAGTTAAAGTTTTCCTGCTGCATCTCCATGAAATGACCCTGATCACAGAGCACAAGTGAGGTGCCATCAGCCAGACAGGAGTCAGACATTCACAGATGCAATCTGAGGATCTATGGTGTCTCCTCACTGCATCTCATTATCATCCTCCACAAATCTAGCAGCTATGAGGACCTTCTGAGCTGCCTTGTCTGGCCAGTGCGGTGGCCTCATCGCCATCATCCTTGCCTTCGAGGATCTCCTCACCCTCATCCCTGACAACATGCAACTTCTCTATCTCCTCCTCAGCCTCCTCAGTGCAATCACACTGATGTGCCTGGATGATCTAGTGTGAGTCGATGATTCTGGTGAGCTGGGCTGATAATGATTTTAAAACGTATTAAAATGAAGTTCCCAAAGTGCGGCGTCAAGAAACACAGCCGGTCATTGACACGTGGAGCAGATGATTGCAAATTTGTTTCAAGACATTGTGAAACCAAATATTGGCCTTCCCGCCATATTGTCCACTCACGTCTGCCATGACGTCTGAAGCCAACAGGCATGGAAATTTCCGCCTTTAGGGTGGAATCATCCCAGATTTGCAGTCAGTGTGATAGTGGGTGAGAAAAAGAACGTTTTACCTGGCCGGCTGCAATGACGTCTTCTCGCGGCATATCATCCCAACCCGCCTCATCAATCATGCATTCCCAGGAAACACGCTGGGTCGCTGGTGGTGCATCCTCTCATAGGCCCACCACACCATCACATCAGGCTTTCTGTAAACAGGGCACCATATTTAAAGGCTACCCCTGCAAAGAGCTAGCACTCTTCAAGGGATAGGAAGCTACTGCAAAGTCATGGCTGCCAAAGGGAGGAAATGTGCTGCCCCCAGATTTAGCGACACCTCCCTCGAGTACCCACTGAATGCAGTGGAGGCCCACTGCCAAGTCCTCTACCCCAGCTCTGGGCAAAGGCCAGCAAGCAAGGTCACCAATCCAGCTTCAGACCACCAGACCAGGTGGTCAGTGCCAACGCCCTGCAAAAGAGCGCAGCTACCCAGTGGAGAAAGAGGATGAATTCCTCTTCTGCCAGGGTAAGTCACTGTTCTCATCACTGTCAACACACACATTCACAAACTCATCACAGGGATCTCACAACCCAAGGGACAACACCAACACACACTCTCATACATATTCTCACATCTCCATCAGACTCATTTCCTCTCAACATCAGGTGCTCATCCCATCCCAGTGTGCTTGCACATGAACAGGAGAGCGAGCACATCCTGAGTGGGGCACAGCCAGAGTATTCGGAATTTGGTGCAAAGCGGGAATTGAACTGGTAAGTCTTTCTCTTTAATTTTTGTAAGTTCAGTAGTCTAGTTAAAAGGTTGGTAAGGTAGCTGGCTCAGCTGATTGTGCGACAGTTAACTGTCAATCACCTGAAGCCTGATTAGGGCCTGAATAGGGGTTAGTTACTATTTGAAGCTTAACTAGTGGTGAGTCAAGTCAGCTCTATTTAAGAAAGGGACTATCTGGAAGCGCGCTACAGTGTGCTTGCACACGAACAGGAGAGCGAGCACATCCTGAGTGGGGCACAGCCAGAGTGGCAGGAATGCTGAAAGCCGTGGTGTGCTCCTCGTGCTCCATGTGGGAAGCCGGGGACATTTCCAGTGCCCGGGACCAGCATGTGTATAGGAAGGGTGTCCAGCTGCAGCTCCTGGAAGCTCGGGTTTCAGAGCTGGAACGGCGGCTGGGGACACTGTGGAGCATCCGCGAGTCTCAGAGCATCGTGGATGGCACGTTTAGAGAGGTGGTCACACCGCAGATGAAGGGTCTTGAGGAAGGAAGGGAATGGGTGACCACCAGGCAGTCCAAGAGAAGCAGGCAGGTAGTTCAGGAGTCCCCTGGGGTCCTGCTCACAAATCGGTATTCCATTTTGGAGGCTGATGAGGGAGTGCAGACAGAGCCAAGCTTCTGGCACCATAAGTAGCCTGTCTGTACAGGCGGGGAGGAAGGGAGGAAGAGCAATAGTAATAGGGGATTCAACAGTCAGGGGAACATATAGGCACTACTGTGGCCGTCAACGTGACTCCAGGATGGTATGTTGCCTCCCTGGTGCCAGGGTCCGGGATGTAACTGAATGGCTGCAGGGCGTCCTGAAGGGGGAGGGTGATAAGGCAGAGATCATGGTACATGTTGGTACCAATGACATAGGTAGAAAGATGGATGAGGTCTTGCATCAAGAATTCAGGGAGTTAGGCAGTAGACTAAAAAGCAAGACCTCTCGGGTTGTAATCTCTGCATTACTCCCAGTGCAACGTGCTAGCGAGCTCAGAAATAGGAGAATAGCGCAGATGAATACTTGGCTTAAGAGTTGGTGCAGGAAGGAGGGTTTTAGATTCCTGGATCACTGGGACCGTTTCTG
Organism: Cetorhinus maximus; assembly: GCF_964194155.1. Taxonomy (NCBI): domain Eukaryota; kingdom Metazoa; phylum Chordata; class Chondrichthyes; order Lamniformes; family Cetorhinidae; genus Cetorhinus; species Cetorhinus maximus. The sequence goes on along the minus strand of NC_135879.1, from coordinate 45,515,443 downwards.
GGGAAGGTGGGACCTGTACAAGCGGGACTGTCTATATCTGAACCAGAGCGGGACTAACATCCTTGCGGGCGGGTTTGCTAGTGCTATTGGGAGGAGATTAAACTAGTTCGGCAGGGGGAGGGGACACAGAATGTTAGCAGAATAGGGACACACCATAATACAGTAAAACGATCAAGTCAGAGGGAGTACAACTGCAATAAGCTTCAAGGGAGTAAGGCAAGGCTGGATGGCCTCTACTTTAATGCCAGGAGTATTACAGGTAAAACAGATGAGTTAAGGGTGAGGATTGACATGTGGAATTGTGATATAGTAGCCATAACTGAGACGTGGCTGAGGGAAGGGCAGGATTGGCAGCTCAACATTCCGGGATATAGAATCTTCAGGCGAGACAGGGGAGGGGGTAAAAGAGGAGGAGGCGTTGCATTATTAGTTAAGGAGTCCATTACTGCAGTAAGGAGAGATGATATCTTGGAGGGGGCATCGAATGAAGCTTTGTGGGTAGAGCTTAGGAATAAAAAAGGGGCAACCACATTATTAGGTGTTTATTATAGACCCCCAGATAGTCAGCGGGAAATTGAGGAGCAACTATGTGCACAATTTGTGGAGGTGTGTAAAAACAGTAACAATAGGGTAATTATATTAGGCGATTTCAACTTTCCCAACATTAATTGGGATAGACATAGTGTTAAGGGCTTGGATGGAGTGGATTTCTTGAAATGTGTACAGGAGAACTTTTTAGGTCAATATGTAGAGGCTCCAACAAGGGATGGTGCATTGCTGGACCTAATTCTGGGGAATGAAGCCGGAGAGGTGGCTGAGGTGGTGGTGGGCGAGCATTTTAGCGATAGCGACCACAACATGGTACAGTTTAAGTTTGTTATGGACACAGAAATTGACAAGTTCCAAAAAATGTTTTGGATTGGGGGAGAGTGGATTTTAGTAAAATATGGCAGGATCTGGCCAAGGTAGACTGGGAACAGTTACTTGTGGGGAAACCTACAGAGGAACAGTGGAGGGTGTTCAAAAAGGAAATGGGGAGGATATAGGCTCAACATGTTCTCTCGAAGGTAATAGGAAGGAGTAACAAACCCAGAGAACCATGGATGACCAGAGATATTCAGGTTATGATGAGAAGGAAAAGAGAGGCTTTTAGCAGGTACAAGGGAAGCAAATCAGCAGCGGCAATAGTGGAGTACAGAAAGTGCAGGGTGGAGCTTAAGAAAGCAATTAGGAGAGCAAAGAAGGGATATGAGAAAGCTCTGGCTGGTAAAAGAAAGGAAAATCCCAAGATATTCTATAAGTATATCAATGGGAGGAGGATAACCAGAGAAAGAGTAGGGCCCATAAGTGACCAAAGGGGCAATCTATGGGTGGAGCCAGAGCACATCGCTAGAGTGCTGAATGAATACTTCATGTCCGTCTTCACCCAAGAGAATGAAGATGAAGGTATTGAACTCAGGGAGAGAGACTGCGAGGTTCTTAATCAAATTGATATAGGGAGTGACAAGGTATTGGAGGTGTTGGCAGACTTAAAAGTGGACAAATCTCCAGGTCCGAATGATTTGTGTCCCAGACTGCTGAGGGAGGCAAGGGACGAGATCGCAGGGGCTCTGACCCAAATTTTTAATTCCTCTCTGGCCACGGGGGAGGTGCCAGTGGACTGGAGAACAGCTAATGTGGTTCCATTATTTAAGAAGGATTGTAGAGATAAGCCAGGGAACTACAGGCCAATGAGTCTCACGTCAGTGGTAGGGAAACTATTGGAGAAATTTCTGAATGAGAGTATGTATCTCCACTTGGAGAGGCAAGGTTTAATCAGGGATAGTCAGCAGGGCTTTGTCAGAGGGAGGTCATGCCTAACAAATTTGATTGAATTTTTTGAGGAGGTGACCAGGTGTGTAGATGAGGGTAGTGCAGTTGATGTAGTTTATATGGATTTCAGCAAAGCCTTTGACAAGGTCTCACATGGGAGACTTATAAAGAAGGCAAATGCATATGGGATACAGGGTAATTTGATAAGGTGGATTCAAAATTGGCTTAGTTGTAGGAGGCAGAGGGTGATGACAGAAGGATGCTTTAGTGACTGGAAGCCAGTGTCCAGTGATGTACCACAGGGATCTGTGCTCGGTCCCCTATTATTTGTCATTTATATAAACGACATAGATGGCTATGTGGGGGGTAGGATTAGTAAGTTTCCGGATGACACAAAGATTGGCCAGGTGGTTAACAGTGAGGTTGAGTGTCTTGGGCTACAGGAAGATATAGATGGGATGGTCAAATGGGCAGATAAGTGGCAAATGGAATTTAACCCTGAAAAGTGTGAGGTGATACACTTTGGAAGGAGTAATTTGACAAGGAAGTATTCAATGAATGGCATGGCACTAGGAAGTTCTGAGGAACAAAGGGACCTTGGCATGTGTGTCCATAGATCTCTGAAGGCGGAGGGGCATGTTAATGGGGTGGTGAAAAAGGCATATGGGACACTTGCCTTTATCAATCGAGGCATAGATTACAAAAGTAGGGAGGTCATGTTGGAATTGTATAGAACCTTGGTGAGGCCACAGCTGGAGTACCGTGTGCAATTCTGGTCGCCACATTATAGGAAGGATGTGATTGCACTGGAGGGGGTGCAGAGGAGATTCACTAGGATGTTGCCTGGGATGAAACATTTATGAAGAGAGGTTGGATAGACTTGGGTTGTTTTCATTGGAGCAGAGAAGACTGAGGGGCGACCTGATCGAGGTGTACAAGATTATGAGGGGCATGGACAGGGTGGATAGGGAGCAGCTGTTCCCCTTAGTTGAAGGGTCAGGCACAAGGGGGCATAAGTTCAAGATGAGGGGCAAGAGGTTTAGGGGGGATGTGAGGAAAAACTTTTTTACCCAGAGGGTGGTGACGGTCTGGAATGCACTGCCTGGGAGGGTGGTAGAGGCAGGTTGCTTCACATCCTTTAAAAAGTACCAGGATGAGCACATGGCACATCATAACATTGAAGGCTATGGGCCAAGTGCTGGTAAATGGGATTAGATAGGTAGGTCAGGTGTTTCTCACGTGTCAGTGCAGACTCGATGGGCCGAAGGGCCTCTTCTGCACTGTGATTCTGTGACTCTGTGATCCATGGCTCCGCTCACCACACAAACATTCCATGCAGTGCCATGCATTCTGCTCCATTTGTTTTCATGCAAGAGAAGCTGGCTGATAACTGCAGGGAGAGGTCCTAAACCGATGGTGGCTTGGCCCACATTTGATCCTCGCTCACTGACTGGGGAGGACGTGGACTCTGCCTGCGGTGACAGTGAGGATGGTGGCGAACACCCTCGTGAGGATTTGTACCACATCATCCCTCTCTCAACACAATTGTGAGTGCTCTCTTTGCTGCTTTTAACCCTGCTGCCATGCACTAATTATCTCTACTTTAGTTCAAAGGGAGCTCTGCCAAGCGACTGACGCTCTCAGCCAGCTAGTCTATCAGCTCCATCCAGGTCCTCACCTCCAGCCAAGAGGACTCCTCCTCCCTCCATTAAAGAGCTGGAAATAAGCAGCCTGGAATATCCATCATAGTGCTTAACCGCACCCTCCACCAGCGCAGAGACACACACCTTGGTGGGGCCTAAATCTAGAGCAGGCTCGGGTTCACAATCTGGCGGTCACCACATGGACATGTGTCCGCAGCAGGAGAAGGCAGGTTCAGCCAACCTCCTTGGCACTCGAAGGACTGCTTGTTTTTATATTCATTTACGGGATGTGGGCATTGCTGGCTACTCCACCATTATTGCCCATCTGTAATTGCCCTTGAGAAGGTGGCAGTGAGCTGACTTTCAACCCTCACATCCTATTCATCACCATACTTGCTTTCACCTCAGCAACATCAACTGTATCTTTTTTTTAATTGTTCATGGAATGTGGGCATCACTGGCTAGGCCAGCATTTATTGCCCATCCCTAATTGCCCTTGTTTAAAGGGCATTTAAGAGTCAACTACATTGCCGTGGAGTCACATATATGTGCTAGACGACAGATTTCCTTCCCTAAAAGGCATTAGTGAACCAGATGGGTTTTTTTATGACAATTGGTAATGACTTCATGTCATCATCGGACTTTTAATTCCAGACTTTTATTTAAACTTCACCATCTGCTGTGGCAGGAATTGACCCCAGGTTCCCAGAGCATTGCCCTGGATCTCTGGAAGACTAGTCCAGTGACAACACCACTATGCCACCACCTACCTCCATACAACCACCCAACCTGAATGAGCATAGAATGACGCATGATGATGTTGGGTGAGCATCCCGACGTCATCACGCACTTGCAGAATTTTCCATGCCCGTTGGCGTCATGGTGGGCGTGAGCAGACACTATGGTGGGAAGGCCAAAAATCGGTTTCATGATATTGTCAAACCAGTTTGCAATTGTCCGCTCCACCCATCAATGGCAGGCCACATTTCCCACCGTCGCACGTCAGGAACTTCATTTTAATACATCTGCATATTGTTATAAGCCCAGGTTGTTGCAATCATCCCCCCAAGCCAAATTTACTGCCCACGTCAGCAGGAAAACATGCCAATGCACAACATGTCTTGACAAGTGTGACGTGCAGAAGTCAGGACTTACTGTCAGGGCCTCGCTCACATCGCGGACATCCGAGGAGCAGAAGATGCTGGAGCCCGAAAGCAACAGGACCCTGGAGGAACACGTGCATTGCCTGCGGGGTAGGTTGTCATGGACATGGTTCTGCCGCAAAGCAGCTCATGGAAGGTCACTGTTGATGGCGCATATTTCGGTCGGCGGGTATGCGCAGGAGTTGGCAGCGTGCCCGCTGCCAGTTAACAGGCCTATTAAGACCATTGAATACTTAATTAAATGAAATTTCGCTCTGCCCATCCAACCTTACGGTTGGCAGGCAGGCGAAAAGGCCAAGAGGCCTTTGGATCTTTTTCGAAACCTCATCAACGGGTGGGATGAGGTTTTGATCAGTCATTAAAAAAACACATTTTTCAAACTAATTTCCAACATATCCCTACTCGTGTGACATTTTTGAAATCTTTCTTTTTTATTTTCAAAAATCTTCATCTCCCTGAGGCAGCCTTGTACCTCAGGGAGCTTTTCCTGCATGCATCCGTGCACATGCGTGAGCTTCCACACTCGCCCTCCACTCCCGACCTCCCCACACAGGCAGCGCTGAGTGCTGCAGCACACGATTTACAATGGGCAGGTTAATTGGCCGACCAGCGTGAAATCGCAGTTGCTGCCCGATCGTGGGTGGCGGTCAGCTTCCCAACCATTCCCGCTCGACCCCGCTGAGCCCGCCCAACGAGGGAACAATTCTGCCTGATGGTACCCCACTCTCTTGAAACTCTTATCCATACTTATGTTACCTTTATACTTTTATTTCTCTAGTGTTCCTGTTGCTGGCTAGACATCCTCCAACCCCATAAAATCTATCGCCCAAATACCAGCTGGCACCATTTGCGACTCCTCAGATACTGAAGCAACCCGTGTCCAAAGGCAGCAAGACCTGGACAATATCCAGGCTTGGGCTGACAAGTGGCAAGTAACGTTCATGCAACACAAGTGTCAGGCAATGACCACCTCCAACAAGAGAGAATCTAACCATCACCCCTTGACATTCAATAGCATTACCATCACTGAATCCCCCACTATCAACATCCTGGGGGCTACCAGTGACCACAAACTGAAATGGACTAGCCATATAAATACTGTGGCTACAAGAGCAGGTCAGAGGCTAGGAATCATGTGATGAGTAACTCACCTCCTGACTCCCCAAATCCTGTCCACCACCTACAAGGCAAAGTTCAGGAATGTGATGGAATACTCCCCACTTGCCTGGATGAGTGCAGCTCCCACTAAACTCAAGAAGCTTGACACCATCCAGGACAAAGCAGCCAGTTTGATTGGCACCACATCCACAAACATTCATTCCCTCCACCACCGATACACAGTGGCAGCAGTGTGTACCAACTACAAGATACACTGCAGGAATTCATCAAGGCTCCTGAGACAGCACCTTCCAAACCCACAACCACTACCATCTAGAAGGACAGAGGCAGCAGATAGATGGGAACACCATCATCTGGACATTCCCCTCCAAGTCACTCATCATCCTGACTTGGAAATATATTGCCGTTCCTTCACTGTCGCTGGGTCAAAATCCTAGAACTCCCTTTTTAACAGCACTGTGGGTGTAACTACACCACTTTGACTGCAGCGGGTCAAGGAGGCAGCTCACCACCTTCTGTTCAAGGGCAATTAGCGATGGTCAATAAAATGCTGGCCCAGCCAGTGAAGCCCACATCCCATGAATGAATTAAAAAAATATACTGACCAAAGTACATTAACCACTATTGTCCTAACCACCGCTGACATAAGCTCTGCTCATCCATCCTGTTGACCTACACATGTTCTCTGTCCCCCATGCAATAAATTGAAAATTCTCACCCTTAATGTCAAATCCTTTGCGGTCTTACTCTGCTTACACTCGTGAGTGGAGTCCATGCAGCTGAAAGCTTTGCAGCCACTAGGGTAAAGGAAAGGCATCGGGTCAAGAAGGATGAAGGGATGAAATAATGGCTGGAGGGTTGTGCAGACGTAGCCATTATTTCATCCTTTTTAACCCGATGCCTTTCCTTCACCCTAGTGGCTGCAAAGCTTTCAGCTGCATGGACCCCACTCACGAGAGTTCTCTGTATCCACTTATAACTTTAGTATTTAATGTTTGATGTTCATTACAAACACTACAGAAAACAGAAGAATTTCAAAATAAGGTCACAAAGATGGAGAAAAGCTGCTTAACTCATCCAACTGACCCTGCCGTAGAAATTTACAGGCCTAGTAAGGTAAGTCTTTAGGTCAGTTCTCAGGCACCAAACAGGCACAGGGTCTGAGATTTTGGTCAGTTTTCAGGGGTCCTTAATATGCTGGACATTGGTCTCTTTAACTGGATCTTGCTGTGCTTGCTTTACATCTGTGTCATGGGTGTACAGGGTCTAATTTCTAACGTACAATCTCTAATTTAGTACAAAGAACAAAGAAAAGTGCAGCACAGGAACAGGCCCTTTGGCCCTCCAAGCCTGCGCCGATCATATTGCCCGTCAACTAAAACATTTTGCACTTCCGGGGTCCGTATCCCTCTATTCCCATCCTATTCATGTATTTGTCAAGCTGCGTCTTAAACACCACTATCGTACCTGCTTCCACCACCTCCTCTGGCAGCGAATTCCAGACACTCACTACATTCTGCGTAAAAAATTTGCCCCGCACATCTCCTCTATAGTTTTCTCCTCTCACCTTAAATCTATGTCCCCTAGTAATTGACTCTTCCACCCTGGAAAAAGCTTCTGACTATCTACTCTGTCCATGCCACTCATAATTTTGTAAACTTCTATCAAGTCGCCCCTCAATCTCCGTCGCTCTAGTGAGAACAATCCAAGTTTCTCCAACCTCTCCTCATAGCTAATAACCTCTAGATCAGGCAGCATCCTGGTAAACCTCCTCTGCACCCTCTCCAATGCCTCCATATCCTTCTGGTAATGTGGCGACCAGAATTGCATGCAATATTCCAAGTGTGGCATAACCAAGGTTCTATGCAGCTGCAGCATGACTTCCCAGCTTTTATACCCCTGCCAATGAAGGCAAGCATGCCATATGCCTTCCTGACTACTTTATCCACCTGCGTTGCCATTTTCAGTGACCTGTGGACCTGTACACCCAGATCCCTCTGCCCGTCGATGCACTTAAGGGTTCTGCCATTTACTGTATAATTCCTGCCTGTATTAGACCTTCCAAAATGTATTACCTCGCATTTGTCCGGATTAAACTCCATCTGCCATTTCTCCGCCCAAGTCTCCAAACGATCTATATCCCGTTGTATCCTTTGACAATCCTCTTCACTATCTGCAACTCCTTCAACCTTAGTGTCGTCTGCAAACTTACTAATTAGCCCAGTTACATTTTCCTCCAAATCATTTATGTATACTACAAATAGCAAAGTTCCAAGCACTGATCCCTGCGGAACTCCACTAGTCACAGCTCTCCATTCAGAAAAGCACCCTTCCACTGCTATCCTCTGTCTTCTATGACCAAGCCAATTCTGTATCCATCTTGCCAGCTCACCTCTGATCCCGTGCGACTTTACCTTCTGTACCAGTCTGCCATGAGGGACCTTGTCAAAGGCCTTACTGAAATCCATGTATATAACATCCACTGCCCTTCCATCGTCGATCATCTTTGTCACTTCCTCAAAAAACTCGATCAAGTTAGTGAGACATGACCTCCCCTTCACAAAACTATGCTGCCTCTCACTAATAAGTCCATTTGCTTCCAAATGGTAGTAAATCCTGCCACGAAGAATCTTCTCCAATAATTTCCCTACCACTGTCGTAAGGCTCACCGACCTGTAATTTCCTGGATTATCCCTGCCACCCTTCTTAAACAATGGAACAACATTGGCCTTTCTCCAGTCCTCTGGGACCTCACCCGTAGCCAGTGAGGATACAAAGATTTCTGTCAAGGCCCCAGCAATCTCCTCCCTTGCCTCCCTCAGTACTCTGGGGTAGATCCCATCTGGCCCTGGGGACTTATCCACCTTAATATTCTTCAAGACGCCTAACAGCTCCTCTTTTTTGATCTCAACATGATCCAGGCTATCTACATACTCTTCCCTAGACAAATCGACCGCTAAGTCCTTCTCTTTAGTGAATACTGATGAGAAGTATTCATTTAGTATCTCTCCCATTTCCTCTGGCTCCACACACAGCTTCCCACCTCTATCCCTGAGTGGGCCTACCCTTTCCCTGGCTACCCTCTTGCTTTTTACATATGTATAAAAGGCCTTGGGATTTTCCTTAATCCTGGTTGCCAGTGACTTTTCATGACCCCTTTTAGCCTTCCTGACTCCTTGCTTGAGTTTCTTCCTACTTTCTTCATATTCTCCATGGGCTTCATCTGTTCCCAGCCTTCTAGCCCTTACGAATGCTTCCCTTTTCTTTTTGACTAATCTCACAATATCCTTCGTTATCCAAGGTTCCTAAAACTTGCCATGCTTATCCTTCATCCTAGCAGGAATATGCCGGTCCTGAATTCTTATCAACTGACGTTTGAAAGCCCCCTACATGTCAGTTGTTGATTTGCCCTCAAACATCCGCCTCCAGTCTAGATTCCTCAGTTCCTGCCTAATATTGTTATAATTAGCCTTCCCCCAATTAAGCACCTTAACCTGAGGACTCCTGTTATCCTTATCTACCAGTACCTTGAAACTTACTGAATTATGGTCACTTATCCTGAAATGCTCCCCTACTGAAATTTTGATCACCTGGCCAGGTTAATTCCCTAATACCAGGTCCAGTATTGCCTCTTTCCTAGTTGGACGATCTACATATTGTCTCAGGAAGCCCTCCTGGATGCACCTTACAAATTCTGCACCATCCAAACCCCTAGCACTAAGTGATTCCCAGTCAATAAAGGGAAAGTTAAATTCACCCACCACAACAACCCTCTTGCTTTTACATCTTTCCAAAATCTGCCTACATAACTGTTCCTCAATCTCCCGCCGGCAATTGGGAGCCTATAGTAAACCCCCAACATTGTGATTGCACCCTTCCTATTCCGGAGCTCTACCCATATTGCCTCGCTGCATGAGCCCACCGAGGTGTCCTCCTGTCGTACAGCTGTGATATTCCCTTTAACCAGCAGTGCAACTCCCCCACCTCTTCTACATCCCTCTCTATCCTGCCTGAAACATCTAAATCCTGGAACGTTTATCTGCCAATCCTGTCCATCCTTCAACCAAGTCTCTGTAATAGCAATAAAATCATAGTCCCAAGTACTAATCCAAGCTCTAAGCTCATCTGCCTTGCCTGTTATACTTCTCGCATTGAAACAAATGCATTTCAGAGGCCCAGTCCCACTGTGTTCAGTAATTTCTCCCTGCCTGCCCTTCCTCTTAGTCCTACTGGCCATATTCACTGGTTCCCAGTCATTTACTTCACCTGCTGACCTATTGCTCTGGTTCCCACCCCCCTGCCATACTAGTTTAAACCCTCCCGAGTGACACTAGCAAACCTTGCAGCCAGGATATTGGTGCCCCTCCTTTTTTTTGCAACCCGTCCTTCTTGTACAGGTCCCACCTGCCCCGGAAGAGATCCCAATGATCCAGATATCGGAAACCCTCCCTCCTACACCATCTGTTCAGCCACGTGTTTAGCTGCACTATCTTCCTATTTCTAGCCTCACTGGCACGTGGCACGTGAGATTACAACCCTAGAGGTCCTGTTTTTTAACTTTCTGCCTAACTCCCTGAACTCCTGCTGCAGGACCTCGTCACTCTTCCTGCCTATGTCGTTAGTACCAATGTGTACCACGACCTCTGGCTGTTCTCCCTCCCCCTTCAGAATGTCCCGTACCCGATCAGAGACATCCTGGACCCTGGCACCAGGGAGGCAACATACCATCCTGGTGTCTCTTTCATGACCACAGAAGCGCCTATCTGAGCCCCTGACTATAGAGTCCCCTATGACAATTGCTCTTCTGTGCTTTGACCCCCCCTGCTGAACAACAGAGACAGCCGTGGTGCCACTGCTCTGACTACTGTTGTTGTTTTCCCCTGATAGGCCATCCCCCCCAACAGTATCCAAAATGGTATACCTGTTAGAGAGGGGGACAGCCACGGGATTTCTGCACTGACTGCCTGCCCCTTCTAGCGGTCACCCATCTATCTGTCTGTACCTTGGGTGTGACCACGTCTCCACAACTCCTGTCAATGATGCTTTCCGCCACCTGAATGCTCCTAAGTGCATCCAACTGCTGCTCCAACCGATCCATGTGGTCTGTGAGGAGCTGCAATTGTGTACACTTCCTGCAGATGTAGTTGTCTGGGACACTTGAAGCGTCACAGATTTCCCACATCCCACAGGTGAAGCACTTCACCCCAGCAACTGCCACTTCTAGAACTATTTAATAAATTAATTTAAATCTTATAACTGCTTATTGACTCCTTATTAACTATACGTTCCCTAGGACTAGATTTCTACTATAAATGCTAAATTTTAAGAACAGTAATCCCTGATTCTGTTCTAGATACCCTCTACTTATTAATTAAGTGATTAATTTATTTGGTTTAATTAGTTTAACAATGTTTTAGTTTCAAATTCATTGTAGATTCTCTACCAGCCAATCAGGTCACAGATTTACCGTGACGCCACTTAATTTTTTTTTTAAGACCCGAGGTCCACGAATCCCCGAGGTAAGGTTTTTATACTCACCTCTCTGGAACTCCGCCCTCCGACTCTGCTCCCTGGAAATCTCTTCGCGCTCTTTTATCCTGTGTCTCCGCCGCTCTCCTCGTGCTCTTTTACCCTGTGTCTCCCGCCGCTCTCCTCGTGCTCTTTAATCCTGTGTCTCCTCTGCTCTCCTCGTGCTCTTTTATCCTGTGTCTCCGCTCTCCTTGCGCTCTTTTATCCTCAAAGTACTTGAACAGTATTTCAATTTACAATTATGAAAGGATGCATTTTCAGACAGACTAATTTTCACTTCTGTCAAGCAAAGCTCTCCACCAGAAACCGAGGTCTGGGTTTTCCCATTGGCATTGGCACACCAACATCAGAACCAAATAACAATCCTGAGCCAGCAATTGCTGATGCAATCTTCCCTGAGACAATGTCCTAATTGGCTGACCCCTGCGCTCGCCATCCTATTAAGGATGACAGACAGGATCTCGGTGCTGTGGGCCCAATCAAAGGGACAAGCTGTTCCAGTACAGCTAGATCACTGGCATCCACACAACAGTGTGGAAAATTGCCCACGTATGTCCTGTCCACAAAAAGCAGGACAAATCCAATCAGGTCAATTACCGCCCCATCAGCCTCCTCTTGATCATCAGCAAAGTGATGGAAGGTATCATTGATGGTGCATTTACACAGCAATAACCTGCTCACTGATGCTCAGTTTGTGTTCTGTTAGGGCCACTCAGCTCCTGACCTCATTACAGCCTTGGCCCAAACATGGACAAAAGCACAGAGGTGAGGTGAGAGTGACTGCTCTTGACATCAAGGCTGCATTTGGCTGAGTGCAGCATCAAGGTGACCTGGCAAAATTGAAACTGAGAACCGAGGGTAAACTCTCCACTGGTTGGTGTCATACCTAGCACATTGGAAGATGGTTGTGGGCTTTGGAGGCAGTCATCTCAGTCATATGACATTGCTGCAGGAGTTCTTTAGGGTAGTGTCCTAGGTCCAACCATCTTCAGCTGCTTCATCAATTACCTTCCCTACATCATAAGTTCAGAAGTGGGCATGTTAGCTGATGATTGCACAATGCTCAGCTCGGGCCACTCCTAGCTGATTCACAATTCCTCAAATACTGAAGCAGTTCATGTCCATATGTAGCAAGACCTGGACAATATCCAGGTTTGGGCTAATAAATGGCAAGTGACATTCATGCCACACAAGTGCCTGTCAATGACCACTTCTAACAAGCGAGAATCTAACTTTCGCCCTTTGACATTCAATGGCATTACCATCGCTGAATCCCCCACTATCAATATCCTTGGGGATAACTATTGACTAGAAACTTAACTGGACCAGCGATATATATGTTGTGGCTACAAGAGCAGGTCAGAGGCGGAGAATTCTGAGGCGAGTAACTCACCTCCTGACTCCCCAAAGCCTGTCCACCATCTACAGAGGTCAGGTCAGGAGTGTGATGGAATATTCTCCACTTACCTGGATGAGAATGGCTCCAACAACACTCAAGAAGCTCTACACCATCCAGGACAAAGCAGCTCATTTGACCGGCATCCCATCCACCAAATTAAACATTCACTCCCCCCACCTTCGCAGCAGTGTGCACGATGTACAAGATGCACTTGCATCAACTCTCAGACAGCACCTTCCAAACCTGCAACCTCTACTACCTAAAATGACAAGGGCTGCAGGCGCATGGGAACAACACCAGTTGGCAGCACCCCTCCAAGCCAGACACCATTCTGACTTGGAACTATATCACTGTTCCTTTACTGTTGCTGGATCACAATCCTGGCTAACAGCACCGTGGGTGTACTTCTGCCACGTGGACTGCAGTGGTTCAAGAAGGCAGCTCACCACCATCTTACCAAGGGCTAATAGGGATGGGCAACAAATGCTGGCCTTGTCAATGACATCCGTATCCCATGAAAGAACAAAAAACTCAACTGGGAAAGTTGGACACTGCTGAGGTAGGCCTGAAAATCGAAAGGCACCTTTACCTGGAGGTTGCCTGCACAGCAGTGAGTAAATAAACAGAATCTTGACCGCTAGGTACATAAAGATGGAGAGGAAACCCTTCTGCTGGATTGGGCTCAGCTGCGATTGTAGCCTTTCTTGCTCACAGCCCCATCACAGGGACATAGAGCTTCCAGCTCCAAAAACCCCACCAGCCTGCAGCAGCTAGCCCACCTCCATGGCCAGGGGGCTGCTTTGCCAGCAGGAAAATGCTGGAGCAGCTGCTAAATCACCCCTAACTGAGGCCTTATTCACCTCATTTCCTGCCTGTCTGTTGCAGGCAGCTGGTCTGGTTACTTGCCACTCCCAACCAATCCAACCCAATGCCGCTCTTATTTATTTTTAGGCCCTCCACCTCCACCCCCATCTCCACCGGGCTTGGAAAATCCAGCCCATATACAAGGTCTCCTTCATCCTTCATCCTCTTCCAGATAATATCAAATGAATTATTTATTAAGTCATCATTAATCTTTCGCACCTCTCTTAGAAGGCATCGTTTAATGGATGAGTTTACCCTATGCTCATCATTCTCCTGCAGATTGGACAGAGCTTACTTCTGAATAAAGCTTCTTACTATGGGTATCTTTAAATGTTTGCCACAACATTGCAGTGCATCATTGGTCTAACAGGATAATAAGCAGTAGCCTTCACTAATCTCCAAATGTATACTTGTTGCTATGGTAATATAAAATGATTGAATACCAAGTCAAGGTAATACAATTGTCTTACTTTTATCATTGTAAACTATGGTAGTGCATGTGAATTTTACAACATTTTCACTGTGAGGCAACTGGCCCAAAATTCCACTGAAACTTTAGTGAGAGATCAGATGAATTCCTGTGGAAAATCAGATATATTATTTTGCCTCGACAGCATATTGATCAAATGAGAGACCTTCGTTCAGTGCATTAAATATGCAGTACACAAAAGAAGTTATTATATACGTGGCGCAGAATTTCCAACTCTGAACATGCTTTATCTCTGTGATCGTGGCATTGCAGCTATTAATCTATGTGCTGGAAGTTTGATTTTCTGTTCCATTTCATTCTTTTCTCAAGGCTATCTGGCTTTACATTTAGACTCTGAGCTTCTCCACTGTCACTAAAAATATCTATCAATCACATTTGAATTAAAAATAAGGTGATAACCACAGGCATGAATTAATGTGGTGGGTTGTAGAATAAAAAGTAGCTAACAACCAAAATATGACATTGATGATCTAAAAGCTAGCGACAATCGTCTTTGAGAAGCAAACTGAAAATGTATCTCTAATTATGTGTAAGGTTTCAAGACTTCATCCAGAGGCTTTCTTGATCCTCTTCCAGATGACATGATATGAGGTCTTTACTAGGTCATCATTAATCTTTAGCAGGCTATATAACTCTCTTAGAAGATGTCATCTAATGGTTGTGTTTACTCTACGTCCATCATCCTCCTGCAGCCTGAATGCTGCAATGATAATGTCTCTTAAATCTTGGTTTCTTCCATGATCTTTGATGAGGCAAAGGACATCTTATTTCTTTTAACTCTCAAAAGGGTTTTCACGTCGGCGTGGGGGGGCGGACCCGACATGCCGACACGTAAAATGATGCGCAGTGACGTTGGGCGTGCATCCCGACGTCACCGCCCTTCATTCAGATCTTTCGCTCGGCCGGCGCATGCCAGAGGCGTCGGCGTGCCCGCCAAACTGTCAAAGGCCAGTTAAACCAATTAAAGCAATTCTCAATGCTACCCATCCAACCTTAAGGTTGGTGGGCAGGCGAAGAGCCCGAGTGGCCTTCGTGTTTTTCAGATTTCCTGAAGGTTTTATTAAATAAATAAATATTTTTTTCACAATTCATAAACATGTCCCAGCTCATGTGACACTGTCACATGAGGGGACATGTCTAAATAATTTTAATCTTTCTTTATTTCAAACTTTCAATATGAACTTAATCTCCAAGGCAAGATATCTGCGCTCTTGCGCGCTCGCGCGCAAAAGAGTGCAGGCCCCGAATCAGCCTCCTCCCCCTGCCCGCACAGGAAGCACTCAGCACTTCCAGGTGTGTGCCATGCTGGGCAGGCTTTAATTGCCCTGCCCAAATAAAGTGGCAGTGCACAGCCGAACGCGGGCGGCGATCTGCTCTGCGCCCACCCGCACCTGCTCCCGACCGGCCCATCCGACAGGCAGAAAATTCTGCCCCCAGAGTCTGGGAACCTTCTCTGTGATTTCATCTAAGATTGGATGGGAATGTGACAGAATGATGGAAAACTTAGGCAGTGAATTCTCAATGTAGTTCGCTTGGATTTCCAAAAGACATTCAAGAAGGTGCCACACAAAAGGTTAATACACAAGATAAGGATGGCTCATGGATTTGGGGGTGATAGATTATCATGGATAGAGGATATGTTAACGGACAGAAAGAAAAGCATAGGCATAAATGGTGCATTCTCAAGTTGGCAGGCTGTGACCAGCAGAGTGCTACAAGGATCAGTGCTAGGACCTCAGCTATTTACAATCTATATTAGTGATTTAGACAAAGAGACAGAGAGTAATGCACTTAAGTTTGCTGATGCTACAAAGCTGGGTGGAAACGTGGGTTGTGAGGAAGACACAGAGAGGCTGCAAAGAGATGTAGACAGGTTAAGTGAGTGTTGCAACAAGATGGCAGGTGAAGTGCAATGTGAGGAAGTATGAGATTATTCACTTTGGTCATAAGAATAGAAAGAGAGAATATTTTTTATAGGCAGGAAACTTGTCAATATTAATGTCCAGAGAGAAATGGGTGAGTTCATACAAGGAACTCAGAAAGTTAGCATACAGGTACAGCAAGCAATTAGGAAGGGAAATGGCATTGTTGGCCTTTATTACGAGCAGATTGGAGTACAAGAATAAGGAAGCCTTGCTGCAATTGCTTTGGTAAGACCACACCTGGAGTACTGTATGCAGTTTTGGTCTCAATATTTAATGTGCATTGGAGAAGTTGCAGAGAAGGTTTACCAGATTGGTCCCTGGGATGAGAGGGATATCCTACGATGAGGGGCTGAGTAAATTTGACTGATATTCGCTGGAGTTTAGAAAAATGAAAGGTGATCTCATTGAAACATACAAGATTCTGAAGAGGCTTGACAGGGCAGGGGTATCTAGAACACGGGGACACAGCCTCAGGATAAGGGGCCGATTATTTAGGACTGAGATGAGAAATTTCTTCACTCAAAAGGTTTTGAACCTTTAGAATTCTCTACCTCAGAGGATTTTGGATGTTCCACCATTAACTATATTTAGGCTGGGACAGACAAGTTTTTGGTCTCTCAGGGAATCAAGGAATATGGAGAGCAGGGGGAAAGGTGAAATTGAAGCCCATGGTCGGCCATGATCATATTGAGTGGTGACAGGCCATTTGCTCTACTCCTGCTCCTATTTCTTGTGTTCTTATGTTCCTACCACTATCCCATAGCTCACCACAGATTTCCTTTTCCCGGCTTCTCCCCAGGATGGCTGAAGGCTGCTTTTTTCTAATCCACCCCATGAAAATGGCAGTGAGAGGGCAGGGCACAAGCCCTCAATTGATCTACCGCTGTTTCCCAGGTCCGCCATGGGAAAGGTCTTGGAAAGCCAATCATTGCATCTTCGGAGCATGTCTGTCCCTTTGATTCCTTCGTTATTTCTCCCAGTGCTGCAGTAGTGTTGCCACTGAAGTACTGCTGGGATTTTGCAGCGAAGCAATGATGAGCTTTCTCATAGCGATTGGGATCCTGCTGGGAGCTCAGCCTAGATATTTAGGTTTGCTGGGGTTTCTGAATTGGACACTGTTACTAGGTAAATAGCAGTGGTCAGTTGCTTGATGGAGCTTAGAATTACATATTTGTGATGATGTATGCATTGCACGGCATTTCCTCAGGAAGTTCAAACTTCCGTTGGGCAATTGCCCTCCAATGGGAGCCATCCAAAAGTACGATACATATCGCAAACTTCAGATGGTTCCAACTTCTGAATGTCTTACAGTAATACAGTTCCGACCACCCATGGGACTCCCTTCACTCCCTGGACCACCCACTGGACCCCCTAACCAACCCCCAAACCCCCACAGGACTCCTGTCATGCCCCCAACCCTCTGACTAACCCCCTGACTATCCTTCCACCCCCAACTGCCCCTGAATATACCTCAACTACCCCTGAACCCTCCAACCAACCCCCAACTATCTCCCAACCCACAACTACACCCCACAATGCCCAACTACACCCCCACTGACTAACCCTCCAACTACCATTCCCACTCACTACTGACCACACTCCTGACCACCTGACCCACCCACTGGCCACCCCCCCCACTGACCACATGACCCACCCCACAGACCACCCCTCCACTGACACCCGCTGACCACCTGACCCCACACACTCAGCACCCAGCACCCACCCCCCCACTGACTACGTGACCCCCAACTGACCACCCCAACTGAACACCCCCCAACCACCTGATCCCCCAACTCAGCTCTCAACCCCCACCTCCCCACTGAACACCTAAACTCCCACTGACCACCTGGCCACCTGGCAGCCCCCTCCCCAACCACCTAACCCCCACCCCCTGACCACCTGACCCCCCGCCCCTCCCATCCTACCCACTTACCTTACAAACTTACCTACTCCCTGGCATCTCAAAGTGGCTGGACCTTTAAACTTACTTGCTTTATGGCAACTAATGACATAAAATGGTGGCATGGCTTCCTTACCTCCAACTCAACTGCCCTTGACACAAGGCATCAGGAACATGCTGCACTCCCAGAAGGAGAAAACAGTAAAAACTGGGAAACAAGAGTACATTCTGAATTGTTTTTCCCTTCTGGGCTATACTGTTCTCTTCCAATCTGAGTTGGAAGGTCAGCTGAGAAAGGAGCGGCTTCATTTCCAGGTACGTAAGTAGCAGGGGGGTGGCGATCTGACTCTTATTGCCATTCCATGGAAGTTATGGGTCATCACATTTTCCTCCATTTTATCAACATTCCTTCTTTAATTGTTCATTAAGCCTAAATATGTGATCCTCCATTTCTCTACATCCTCAATGTCTGAAAATCAGTACAAGTCACTCTGTTTCCAATTCAAATTTTGTCCCAGGACCTTGGGGTGGAAATTTACACCGGCAGGATTTTACAGTCCTGCCAAAGTAAATGGGCTTTTGAATGGCGCACTGCATTTTGCGGCCCTGCCCTCACCACAACAGGGCCATAAAATTCTGCCTTTGGAGTTCAGGAACTTTTTATCTCCTCAAGTTTATCTTCTGCTGGAAATTTAAGATCTCGGAACAAAGTGGCTGCCTCACTATTAATCATTGCTTTGGGTATTGACTTGTCTTCTGTTCTAATCTTTCTAACCATGGCATTGCCTTGGCCTTCTGACCATGGTCTCTACTTTTAAAGTTTTGCAACTTCTAAAAAGTAACATTTACCTCCAGGAATCAAGGTGTACCTTGGGCAGCCAATGAAAGGTAGACTGGCTTCATCACCAAGGAAAGGAAAATAAGCAAGTCACCCATGCATAAGTTTGTTCTTACGGCATCATGGAACACTATAACATGTTTTGAGATAATTTGTGTCATTGTATTGTATATCTAACAAACATACAAAGAACAAATGATTTTCAGTGAAGGCTGTAGTCCTTTAGCACATATTTATTAGCTCATAATTTATAGGTAAAAGTGAAAAAGATCCTGAACTTTCAAATTCCATTCATTGGAATCTATTTATGGATTTCCATTGCAGTCTTTCACATATAAATCACAATACAGATAACAGTTCCTGTGAGTCCAAGAATTAATATTGATTTCACAAACATAAAAGTGAATGGCATAGTAACGAGTATTCAGCATACTTCATTGTGCAGAAAGATAGATTATGCTGACTTGTTAGTCTTTGAATTTTGTTGAGCTGAGCATTTCCATTTGTAGTTGGTGCTACAGAACCTTTTAAAATATACTATTAATAGGCAATATCCTTCATGCAGAATGTGCCATGCAATTACTTAACCATTTTAAACCTAATAGACTCTGAAATTATTGCTTAGATATCTGCACCTGATTAAGCATCATACAGTCGGATTTGCGTCCAGAATTTCTTAGAGCTACATCTGCCACTGTAACTTTGCCAGAAATGCAGCAGAATCCCTGCTAATGTGTGCAGCTCAGAAAAGCTACAGGCCATGAAGTCCAAGTGCCATTTAAACCAATATTATTAGCAAACCTAAAGCATATTTAAAGATCTTAGTGTACAAGTTGCTTGGAAACACTGCTAATTAATTTTAAAGACGTGAAGTTCCAGGCCTGAAATTTCCTCAAAGCAGTTTCCTTTCCACCACCATAACTTCACCAAAAGTGTGTTTCTATAAACCCTGTTTATATGTGTAAACAAGATTATCATCACATTTGCAGCAAAGCTAGAACAGTGGAATGAGAGCAGGCCCATGGAAACTCTGAGTCTCGACCTTCTCGATAAGATTGCACAGTGCACATAGCTTGCCTGTTGCAAAAGGTCAGGAACCTCTGACCTTCCAAGAATCAATTTATATTAAATATGTAGGTATTTTTTGCTGCTGTAACTGTTACAAGACTATACCCTTTATTTTTGAAAATATGATTTTTCAACTTTTAGCTGACTGAAAATTTTGTAATTTGAACGGACACAGAGCAAGCTGCTTAAAAATGCAAGGCCACATTCCAAGATAAAGGTGAGAAACCAACAAATTATCATCAGAGGAGTGTGGGGAGAGAGACATTTCCTCTAGCCCAGATATCCATCGAAACATGTGACTGTCTAAGGAAGAGACATTAAAATTGCAAAGTACTGGATTTTGAAACAATGGCTGCCACAGGCAGACACACCCAAACTCTCTTGGAAATACACAATGGGTGAAGTGTTTCAAGGCAAGGCTGCCAACCACGAGAGAGAGATTGTAAGTGACATAGGCAGTGTCAAGAAAGTCTTCAGCAGAGGAAACAAGCTGAAGGCTGCTCTCTCTCTCTCTCCCTCTCCCGCTTTTGGAATAAGAATGTCACCCGGTTTGAGAAGCTAAACATTCCAGAAACCTATTAGCAAACAGAGATCTCGTAATAATTGCAAAATCGTCTACATCTGACCGCATCAGAGAAACCAGCCACAACGTTTAAAATCTATGCCTCCAGGACAATCAAAGACACTTACCCGTGTACTCTTTTACCTTTTTTTGATTGGACTCTAACTCCCTTTATTTCTGATACCTGAGTATGTGTGTGTGTATGTGGCCTCAAATGGTTATATGAGGGCTGAATGCTTGATGTCACATTTTTATTATTTTTCCTCTGGTTGCATGGCAATAAATTTGCTCTTTTTTAACTCAAGAAAACCTTGTTTGATTGGCTCCTTATTACCCACTGCATAAATAGTTGAATACGTTCTGATTTGGAAAAGGCATATCCTTGTGAAAAAGAAAGTTAAACCTTTGTTGTGACCAACCCAGGAGGTTGAACAGAGGGGTGCACTTGAATAGAGGAGTTCACTCCTTCCCACCTGGTCGTAGCAGTAACAAACGCCAGTGAAATGGATATTAGTGCTCTGTTAGAGTCTTTGGAAGTGGAAAAGGTAAAAGAAATTGTGCTTCCTTGCACTGTGGCATCCTGTTTCTCTGCTTCATCATCCTCCCAGCAATGTTTACCACACTCATCATGATGAGCTGCTCATCTAATAAGAGGTGGGGAGAGATCTAGAACAAACGTAAGCAGTCTAAGTGTAAATGAAACAGGGCAGGAGAACTTATGAAAGAATAAAGTAAAGGAGAACATTTATGGCAAGGGAATAAATGAAGTCATAGAATGGGAGTCAAGAAAGATGGTTAAACATAAAGTGGGAAAAATCCTATTAAAATGAGTTAAAATGTCCATCTATCAATGCACAGTGTCCTTAGTATAATAGGGGAGCTGGAGGCAGTCATGCATTGGATTACTCAGACATGGCAACAGAAAAAGCAGGACTAGGGATTAAACATTGCAAACTATGTAGAAAAGATAGCAAAGGAAAACAGGGAGGCAGAGTGACTGTACTTATTCAGGATAACATAATGGCAGCACAAAAAAGAGACACAGCTATCAGCAATACAAAAATAGAATACAAATGAATAGAGATAAAAGATAATAAAGGATCCATCACACCAACAGGTGAAGACTACAGATCACCTATTAGCAGAAGGGATGTGGAGGCAAATATGCAGGCAAATTAGGAAATTGAATAAAAACATAGAAAAATAATCATGGTGGATTTCAACTGCCCTGATATTAATTAGACAGGTGAGCAAGGTAAAAGTGATAATAGAGTTCCTACGATGTGTACAGGACTCTTTTGTAACCCAACATTTAAAAAGCACAACAAGGCAAGGTTTGGTATTGGATTGAGGAATGGGGAATGAACCAGAGCAGATAAGAGAAATAAAAGGGGAACATCTTTTTTTTTCCTTAATTCTTTCATGGGATGTGGGCATTGATGGCAAGGCCAGCATTTGTTGCCCATCCCTAATTGCCCTTGAACTGAGTGACCTGCTAGGCCAATTCAGAGGGCAGCTAAGAGTCAGCCACATTGCTGTGGGTCTGGGGTTATATGTTGGCCAGACCACATAAGGATAGCATCCTGGGAGTTACCATTGACCAGAAACTGAACTGGACTGGCCATATAAATACATATAAATACTATGGCTACAAGAGCAGATCAGAAGCTAGGAATCTTGCGGTGAGTAACTCACCTCCTGACTCCCCAAAGCCTGATCACCATCTACAAGGCACAAGTCAGGAATGTGATAGAATACTCCCCACTTGCCTGGAATGCAGGTCCGACAACACTCAAGAAGCTTGACACCATCCAGGACAAAGCAGCCCACTTGATTGGCACCACACTCACAAATATTCACTCCCTCCATCACCGATGAACACTGGCAGCAGTGTTTACCAGCTACAAATGCACGGCAGAAATTCACCAAGGCTCCTTAGGCAGCACCTTCAAAACCCACAATCGCTACCACCTAGAAGGACAAGGGCAGCAGATACATGGGAGCACCACCACCTGGAAGTTCCCCTCCAAGCCAGTCACCATCCTAACTTGGAAATATACCACTGCTGGGTCAAAAACCTGGAACTCCCTCCCTAACAGCACTGTGGGTGTACCAGTTGAAGAAGGCAGCTCACCACCACCTTCTCAAGGGCAATTGGGGATGGGCAATAAAATCTGGCCTAGCCAGCAATGGCCACATCCCATCAATGAATAAGAGAAAAGATTTCCTTCCCCAAAGGACATTGGTGAACCAAAGAGGTTTTACAACAATTGACAATAGCTATCACAGTCACCATCACTGAGACCAGCTTTATATTCCAGATTTTTAAAAATTGAACTTAAATTCCATCAGCTGCCATGGTGGGATTTGAACCTGTGTCCCCAGAGCAGCAGCCTGAGCCTTGTGATTACTAGTCTAATGACATTACCACTACATTAAGTACATAGACAGCAGAAAAGTGCAGGATAAGAGGAAATCTTAAGAGATTAGGAGAGAAACCAGAAATAAAACAATTATGAAGGTGGAGAGGAACTGTGACATTAAATTATCAAGAAACATGAAACAAAATACCTGTAGCAAAATATTTTCAATGAACATCAATAAAAAATGAATGCTGTAATGGGAATAGCACCTTTCAGGGTTAGAAAGGATACTGCCACAGACAACAATAGAAAGATGATGTAAATATTTAATAATTATTTCACTTCGGTATTTACCCAGCAGATAGAACATATATTGAATGATGTATAAATGCACGTAAAATAATAAAACGGCTGCGTTGATTAAACCAAATGAACTCAAAGAGGATAAAAGCCTGCTCCGGATGGATTACATTCATGTATTTTAAAATAATCTAGGAAAGAGATAGCAGAAGAATTACTACACATATTTAATCATTCATTCGAAAAAAAGTGTGGATAACTAATTTATTTAAAGAACGGGCAGAACAGCTTAGCGTCAGTGCTGGGAAAATGATGCAATCACTACTAAAGGATAGAATAGAAGAACATCTAAAAATGAGAAATATAATAATGACTTTAGTCAGCACGGGCTTCAAAAGGGAAAATCTTGCTTGACTAACCTTATTGGTTTTTTTGAGGAGGTAACAGAGGATAGGTAATGGTAATGCAGCAGATGTAATTTATCTGCGTTTTCAAAAGGTCCTCATAATAGATTAATGAATAAGATTAGACAATATGGAGTGAGAGGACAAGTTGCCTAATGGATTTCTAGCTGCCTTCAAGAGAGAAAACAGAGAATGTGAATAAAGTTTAGACTGGCAGAAGGTGGGCAGTGGTGTTTCACAAGGATCAGTCCTAGGGCCACTGCTATTAGCAATTTACAATAACAGTTTGGACTTTGGAATCAAAAGTACAATTTCTAAATTTGTAGATGACACCAAATTGGTGTGGGGGGCTGGTGGGGTGGGGGGTGGGTTGCAGTTGTCATTGCTGAGGGGGATTGCAACAAATTGCAGGAGGACATTACATTTGCAGAATAGGCAAATAATGGGCAAATGAAGTTCAAAACAGATAAATGTGAAGTAGTGCATTTTGGTAGGAAGAATAGGGATGTCACTGCTTGGAAGGTGCAAATCTAATTGGGGTAGAGGAAAAAAGGGATCTTGGAGTACAGATACATCAATCATTAAAAGTTGTGCCACAGGTTAGCAAGGTTATTAAAAAACAAGTACTCAGCTTAATTTCTAGAAGGTTATAATTAAAAAGTAGGGATGTTATGCTAACCCTGTAGTGAACCTTGGTTAGACCACACTTACAGTACTGCAAACAGTTCTGGTCATTATATTATAGAAAGGGTAATGAGGTGCTAAAGAGGATACAAAGAAGATTTACAAGGTTGATGATACCAGAAATGTGTGGGTATACACATCAGAAAAGGACTGACAGACTGGGTCTCTTTTCACTTGCATTTCAAATGATTTTGAGAAAGTGGATACAGGGAGAATGTTTCCTCCTGTAGAGAAAAGCATAACTAGAGACCAACAATATAAGAAAGTCACCAAGAAATCCAATAGCGAATTCAGAAGAAACTTTTTTACCAAAAGAGTGGTAAAAATGTGAAACTCACGACCACAGGGAGGCGGTTGAAGTGAATAGTATAGATGCACTTAAGGGGAAGCCAGACAAGCATTTGATGGCAAGAGGAATAGACGGCTATGATGGTAGGTTTGAATGAGGAAAGGTGGTTGGAGGCTCAGGTGGAAAGTGTACACCAGTGTGGACTGGTTGGGCTGAATGGCCTGTTTCTGTGCTGTATATCCTCTGTGTAATATGATTAGTGCCTTGGTGCTGGGCACCCGCTCTGCTGGGCAGGACATGTCATTTGCATGTCTGATACCAGACTCCTGAAACAACTACTCTACTTAGAACTCAGTTGTGGCAGGAGACTCCCAGGATGACAGCAGCAGCGCTTTAGGGATGTCCTCAAAGCATTCTTGAAGAGGTCAAACATCCCTGCAGACTCATAGGAGTCCCTGAACTGTAGCTGCCCAAAACGGAGAGGGTTCATTCGGGAAGGCACCAAACACATTGAAAGACTTTATTGGGAACACAGGCAAAGTCGAAGAGTCTGAGAAAGTGCGCAAACCTCCAAACAACTCACCTACCTGAGCCTTCCAGCAGCACTAACCCTGCATGTGGCAGGTTCTGCAGATTGCTTATTTGAGTCAACAGCCATTTCAGAATCCATCGAACTGGAGTGGAAACAAGTCATTCTCAATCCTGAGGAACTGCTTAAGAAGAATATGTAATGTAATTGATAAGCTATTCATATAAATCGGTACAACTCTTAGGGAAGAATTTTACATTCAGCGTGCGGGCATGCGCCCGACATGCTGCAACATAAAATGACACGCGGTGACGTTGAGCGTACATCCCGATGTCATCGCAAACTCTCGCGATATTTTGTTCGGTGGGCATGCGCCTGAATCGGCTGCACACCGGCCGATAATTGAAAGGCCTATTAAGGCCATTAAGGACCGAATTAACCTGAATTTTATGCTGCCCATCCAATGGGCAGGCGAAAAGGCCAAGCGGCCTTTAAGTTTTTTAGGAAACTGGACATGTGAGTTCAAAGGATGACATTAGCTGGGCCATTGAGCTCCAAAATAGCAGCATTGGCATTAAATCAGCATGTTGGTTGATGTCACAATCTGCCTACGCTGTATGCTTTTGACATTCACCCCTGAATACACTAACACCCTCATCAGAGTGATATTCAGTGTGGCTCACACCAAAAGTGCCAGGGATGGTATTTTGGGCACAAAACGAGACTAATAGCCATTGTATTTTGTGGTGCAAGGAAGCTGAACTTTGCAGCCAAAGGCTTTTAAAAGTCTTCAACTTTGAATGAAACCACTCTTCCTTTGGACTCAAGATAATCAATGACCTTTGTGGCCAATTACCTTTGCCTGTTAAAGGTTTGGGATCTTCAAAATACCTCTCAGCCAGTTAAAATGTCCACCATTGTCATATAAGATTAGAATGGGCAGAATTGACAGTGTAGCCTGGGAAATGGATATGATGCATCTTAGCAGAGAATGATTGGAGGGATTACCAATCACACAACTCCAATTTCGCCCCCTACACCTCACCACCTCCCCTCCTCCAGTGGAAATGGTGATTGCGAACAAATGGGGTAAAATCTCAACGGTGCTGGTTTCTGCCCCAAATTCCAGTCACTAATATGCAATCCAGCCATTCTCTGACTTTGCACCTAACTTGACTTTCAGGCCATCTGGCTTTTGTTAAACATCATTGAAACAACCATCAAAACTAAGCATGGACAAGAAAAATCATGGACAAATATGTCACTTCTGTCAGAGTGAGGTAATCTTATTTCCATAGGAACATGAAAATGTAGAGGACCAATGAAGCCTATCTGACTGGATCCAAAATTTGAAAAATAACATACATCATGCTACAGGCAACATATGGACAGTGCACCAAGTGACAGGGAGCAAATGCTTGAATTGTTTGCTTGTCACAACATGATCACTTTTAAGAAATATCAGTGTTGAGGATTCGGCCTAATTAATGAAAGGGTTAAAAAATTAACTCAGCTAAAAAAAGAGCTAAAAAACTTTGCCAAGAGCAGAAACAGACAAAATCATACACAGAATGGAAAGGCCTTGAGACGGCTTTCCTAAGTTTTTTCCAGACAAGGTCTTGAGACGTATTTATTGAAAGATGCACCTGTCTTATTAGAAATACATATTTTTGCTCCACCAATAATTCTCTCAAAGAGCCTCAGAATATAACAGACAATAATCATGTTATTCTAAAAGCAACAGATTAACGGCCAGCTGGAATGAAAGGTGCGCTGAAAGTCTCAGCGCTGCCGGGGTGGGGGCAGGAGGAGAACGAGCACAGAAGTCTATGCATGTGCGGGGGAGCACATGGTGACAGCTCCCTGAGGGCACAGGGCTGCCTCAAGGAGCTGAAGATATGGACAAAGGAAAATAAAGCTTTAATAAATTAGATAAACATGTCCCATGAAGCATGTTTAAAATAAAGTGGAAATAGGCCTTAATAGGCCTCTTAATCATCGGCGGATGCACTGCCGATTCTTGTGCATGCCCGCTGACTGAAAGATCACGAGAGTGCGCAATGACGCCCACCCGATGTCATCGTGCAAGATTTTAAGCACGATTGAGTTGGGCGCGCGTCCGCCCAACGGACGTAAAATCCTGCCCATGTGTATTTTATTCTGAAGTACTTTTGTTTAGTCTAAATACTCCTGGGAGGGAGGACATTTTATTTTAAGACCAAGTCTATAGCTAGCATAGTTGACTAAGCTCTTATAATGATTTGAAATTTCTCTCAGTTGAGGATTAAGACTGGCAATAAGTTCGACTGAATAAATTTACCTTGCCTGGGGGTAAAGATAGTAGAATCCTAACAGGAGAGATGTCACATCTCTTACAGTTTCAATATCAATACAAAAGTTTCTCTGACCTTGTTGAAGATTTTCATAGTAACCTTTTACATCTAAATGGCATATCTTTGATCTTTCTGTTATTTTCAGATTTGCACATTGAAGCTCTTTTGAGATAATTTGCTTGCATTATGAGTTGTACAGATTACTGCAGACTTTAGAAAAAAAATTCAATCTTCTAACATTTTAGCGTGATCACGTGCCATGATCTGGTTACTTTGTTTTACGCCTTTAGTTTGCATTTTGCAACTGATGATATACAAAACTTAATTCCATTGTTAGGTGGTCTTCTGAGTTGTTTTGCATTCTCCAGTTTTTGAAGGAAAGAAAACTTGCATTTTGACAGTGCCTTTCATGGCCTCAGGATGTGCCAAAGCACTTTAAAGCCAATGAAGCATGTTATAGAGTTAATTTTCCAGGCAACTTTTCTTGGTGGAAACATTGAACTTTATTTACACGACAGCAGCAGCAGCTAAATGTGTGCATCAAACTCTATAGCTAAAGAAAAACTCTTCCTTGAGGTTCCCTGCACTGTAAGCTGATTGGTTTACACAGATCATGTGATCTTACAACACAGGATTACTCTTAAATCAATAGTCTTACATTTCTTAAAACTATAATTACTACATTCCTCTCCATTTAACTTTTCTGTACATTTTGTATTTGCAAGGATATTTATCTCATGACATTACAATATTTACACAGGTCATGAAATTATAAGTTCAGCCTTTCAGGTGGTTTCCTGATCCGTGTGGAACATCGTAGCTCCACAACTTCCGAATCTTTGGCAGGAACCAACAGTCCCTGGAACTACAATAACATCAGGTACCTCATTAGGCAGAGGCAGTTCAGTGTCATCCACTGCGGCAGAGACATCGGGCATGTCTATCCTTGGTTGAGCAATTTCAACAGGAACCATAGGCTCAGCAATGGTTACAGGTGGAACATCATTTTGTCGGGGTATCTCCCTTCTTCTTAAATTACCCACTTGCTTATGGGTGAGCCGGCCCTCCACTTCTACGTGGTATGACAATAGTCCAGTCACAGAGCTTACTTTACCAGGTAACCACTTCGGTCCTGCACCAAAATTCTTTACATATACTGCTTCACCAACAGCAAATTATCTCTCACGACTATGCAAATCATGGGTTGCTTTTTGGTTCCCTTGACTGTTCTCCACCTTACTCTCCAAATTGGAAAGTATCAGGCTTAATCTTGTCCGAAGACAGTGCCTCATGAGTAACTCTGGAGATGTTGCACCTGTAGTAGTGTGGGGAGTTGTTCTGTAGTGAAATAGGAAACGAGCAACTTTAGTTTCCAATGATTCGCCTGTTAACTTTTTCAATCCCAGCTTAAAAGTTTGTACTGCTCTTTCCGCCAGTCCATTAGATGATGGATGGTATGGTGCATTCTTCATGTAGTTGATACCATTTAGGCTGACAAATCTTTGAAATTCAGTGCTAGTAAATGCAGTACTATTATCTGATTTGATTACTCCTGGCAATCCACGGATAGAAAAGCTTTGGTGTAATTTGTCTATAGTAGCGCCTGATGTTGGAAACTTAACCTCAAATTTGTCTAACCACTTGGAATGAGCATCTATAATCAGCAGAAACATGGTTCCAAGAAAAGCATCAACGTAATCTATGCGCAATCTCACTCAGGGCCTACCAGGCCACTCCCAGGGGTGTAATGGGGCTGCCGCCGGAACTTCTGTAGCGGTTTGCATTGCACACAGTGTTTAACCACCTTCTCAATATTGCCATTCATTCCTGGCCACCAAAGATAGCTTTGCGTAATCATCTTCATTCTTGAGATTCCCGGATGGGCACTGTGTAACTCTACTAAGAGCGGTTCCCTTCCTTGTGAAGAAACTACTACTCATGCACTCCATCATAGAATACCATTTTGACTGCTCATTTTGTGTCTTCGGTTGAAAAATGGATTCAATTTATCAGGGACTGGTTTCTGGGACCATCCATTTAACACTTGGCCTCTCACTCGAGACAGGACTGGGTCACGATTTGGCAAGTTTCTTATCTACCTGACACAGACTGGTGAGGATCCGGGAAATTCATCACTAATGCAATCTCTTGGGGAATTGGGACATGTTCATTTTTCTCTTGCAAAGGAAGGCAACATAGGGCATTGACATTGGTTATATGAATCCCTGGTCCAGACACAAAAAATGTATTCATATGCCGCTAAAATTAGGGCCCATCTTTGAATTTGTGCAGAAGCTGTGGGAGGGATAGCCTTTTCTTCACTAAGCAGACGCAAGAGTGGTTTGTGTTCTGATACTATCATGAAGTATCACCCATCCACATATTGGTGGAATTTTTTTACACCAAAAGCTTGACAGACCTTCTTTTCGATCTGAGAAAACCTTTTTTGGCTGTCATAAGTGTCCTGGATACATAGCCTATTGGCCTTTCTATATTGTCGGCCATCATGTGAGACAGTACCGCTCCCACTCCATAGGGGGATACATCACAGGTTAGCACCAATTCCTTTGTCAGGTTGTAGTTCACTAACAAATTTGAAGAGTGCAAGAGCTGTTTGGCTTTTGTGAAGACTTCTTCTTGGGGTGACTTCCAACATTGTTTTTTCTTTAGCAGTGAATATAGAGGGGCTAGAACGGTTGATAAATTTGGTAGAAATTGGTCATAATAATTTATCATCCCTAAAAATGATTTAAGTTCAGAGACGTTCTTAGGTGTAGGTGCCTCTCGGATAGCTTTAACTTCTCTTCAACAGGGTGTATCCCATGGGCATCTAACTGGTAGCCCAAATAAATGGCTTCATTTGCCTGAAAAGTACGTTTTTCCTTCTTCTAAAAATCATTTCAGGACTTCTTCCAGATTAGCCAAGTGTTCTGTTTCTGTGAATCCAGTTATTAGTACATCGTCCAGGCAGATCACAACTTGAGGTAGTCCTTGTAGCAAGCTCTCCATTGTCCTCTGGAAAATGGTGCAGGCTGAAGAAACACCAAAAGGCAGCGTGTGTATTGATATAGCCCTTTGTGTGTATTTATGGTCACAAATTCTTTGGAGGCATCATCCAGTTCCAGTTGCTGATATGCGTGACTCATATCTAGCTTTTTATACATTGTTCCTCCTGCTTGTTTAGCATAGAGGTCTTCAGTCTTAAGAATAGGGTACCTGTCTAGTTTGGCTGCTTTGTTGGCCGTTAGTTTATAGTCCCCATAGATCGGGACGGTCTGATCCAGTTTTAGGATGGGGGCTATAGGTGCTGCCCACTCTGCGAACTGAACCACTTTATGACACCCAGCCTCTCTAGCCAGTTCAGCTCAGCGTCAACCTTCTCTCTCAGAGCATATAGCACTGGTCTTGCTTTCAAGAAGCGAGGAGTTGCTTCTGCTTCTTCCACATTATATATATTTGACTTTGTTGCCTGGAAGCCTGTTTTAATCTCGCTTTGCAATATTTCAATATGTGCCCTCTTTTGTGACAAAAACAGCATTCCATCTCTTTAAATCGCCAATTGTTAGGAGTATGATTGTTTCCATGTTGATAACAATTAGTTTCTGAATTTGCTGCTGGACTGTTTCCTCTAAATTTTTGGGTAGTGGGGCTATTTCCCACTTTGCGGCAGAGTCCCAGCTTTTTGCATCACTTTCGGCTGACTGTTCCTGCCCAACTAGGGAAAAAGCACCATTTTGTGCACCTTAATTCACCTGTGAATCCCTTACAGTGCTTTCCATCGCAATCGCTATTTCTAATGCTTTCTTAAAATCAAGATCCACATTAGCCAACAATTTTCGCAGAATAGCATTATCTTGCACACCACAGACCAAACAATCCCTGAGCATGTCATTCAGGGTTTCACCAAAATATTCTGTTAGTTGCTTTAATTTCACCACGTAGGTAGCAATGGTCTCCCCTGGGTCTCTAATTCATGGATTGAACCTGAATCTTTGCATTGTGAAGGAGGGCTCAGTCAAAATGGGGTATATTAATTCACTAAAGATCTTTAAATCCGGGCACTGGGGGCCATCAAGCTTCAAATTAAACTGTAGGTTTTACTCCCACAAATACTTAGGAGAATCGCTCTCCTCTTTTCCTCCCCCGTGATTTTGTTGGCTTGAAAGTAGAACCCAAGATGTTCTATATATTGAGATGATTCACCTG
This sequence comes from Cetorhinus maximus, assembly GCF_964194155.1. Taxonomy (NCBI): domain Eukaryota; kingdom Metazoa; phylum Chordata; class Chondrichthyes; order Lamniformes; family Cetorhinidae; genus Cetorhinus; species Cetorhinus maximus. The sequence goes on along the minus strand of NC_135879.1, from coordinate 45,484,023 downwards.
TGGCTGGCTCAAAGGGATTGATTCTGCCAAACTGTGGCACCTCGGATGAGTACATCTTCCTTTCTTTTTAATTACCTTAGATACTCACAATCGCTGGGCGAAGGACAGCACCGGATCTGATTTATCCTCATCACCAGTTTGCTATAGAGTTGATTTTCCAGGCAACTTTTCTTGATGGAAACATTGAACTTTATTTACAAGACAGCAGCAGCAGCTACATGTGTGCACCTAACTCTATAACTAAAGAAGAACTCCATCCTAGAGGTTACCTGCACTGTGAACTGATGTTTGCACAGATCAGATGATCTTATAACACAGGATTATTCTTAAAGCTACAGTTCTATGTTTATCAAAACTATAATTACTACAAAGCACTTTTAATGTGTGGTCACTATCATGGTACAGGAAATATAGCAGGCAATTTGTCTCAATCAGCAATGTGAAAATGAGCAGATAATCTGTTTTTGAGTGATGTTGGCCAAGGGATGAATATTGACCATGATGCCCCTTGACATCACAATATCTCTCTTATCTTCTTCAGAATGGTGCCACATTCACCCAAGAGGACAAAATGGGCTTTAACATCTCATCTGGCATTTTTTGTCAGAATCTTTGAAATTCTCTACCTCAGAGGATTGTGGATGCTCCATTGTTGGATATATTTAAGGCTGAGATAGGCAAATGTTTGGTCTCTCCAGGAATAAGCGTTTAGGGGAACAGGTGAGAAAGTGAAGTTGAGACTGACAATGAGCCATCATCGTTTTAAATAGTGAAACAGGCTTGACAGTCCAAATGGTCTACTCGTGCTCATGTTCCTTATGTTCTTATAATTTGCACGGATATTTGAATGTTTCCTGACTATGTGACAAAGTCAAAAAGTAGCCAAAAATCCATTTAGTTTGGTGTAAAGTTAATGAAAGTAAAGGCAAAGAAAAACTGCCTGATGTCTATTTTTTGATGATGCACAGACAGTTCTCTGTAACATAGAAATGGAGTGATAATTCAGGTAAAATCCATCTAGGTTTCTTAGAAAGAACATTAAATAACAGGTTAAATAAAAAACACTACCAAGTTATCCAAATCCAACCTCTACAAACAATCATAATTTCAGAACCAGCCGAAATAAATTGACAAGATTCTCACATATCAGCAAGCTGCAGAAAATCATATACTACATAATAGATATCACCTTGACATCATCACAGCCAACAGTGCATGTGTTAAGTAACAGAACTTTAACCAATCAATGAAAATATATTATATAATGATTTTTATTTTGGTTTGTTCAGATAGCATTCCCTGCAAATCCATGATGTTATACAGAGCACAGTACATAAATCCACCAAAGAGCTTTTCATTTATTTCAATGTTGATGTGTTATGATCATGCACATCAGGGTAATGGTTATAAATTTACACTTTCAGCACAGAGCTTCACATACTGAGAACACATAATGGGAATTTGGACATGGAGGCCTGTGAGGCCGATAAGAATTTTGGTCCATTACAATTTGTGAAGTCCATCCCCATAACCACATGTGTTATTCAGTCAGATCAGTCTGTTGAGTAAATAAAGAGTAAACATTTTCAGCATTTCACATCACCGATGGGTAGGTGGCTAGTATTGCCAGCAATTTTTCACCCATAAACATGAACAGATGGACAAGTTCTCTCATTGGTGATGAAATACCATGATGTGAAGTTTTGCTCCCGGGTTAGGGGCACAGAGTTGGGACAATTCCCGGCTCTGCAAACCCGACCCGGGAAAAAGTGCCCCACAAGTTTTGATTTTTGTTCCACGGTGGGTGTTGGGGGTAGTGGGGTGAAATAGGAGTTGTAGTGGTCAACCACAGAAACATGCCGGAGGCAGCACAGGGGCTGCCGTTTGTGGAGGTGGGCTGGGTGGAAAGGTCCATCTTGGTGCTTCAGCACTTTGTCCTGGCTGTGAAAAAAAGAATGAAATAAAAAGGCCCTTCCAGCATTGACCCCTCACACACCCTCACACCCACACACTCCTATGCCTGATCCATACCAACCTGTGCCACTTCATACCACCTCCCACCCCATGGCCCTTCCTACCCTCCATGCCAACCTATACCCCTAACCACCTTGCATGGCCCCTCATAACCTTCATGACAACCTATGAACCTCCACCCACCCCCATGGCCCCATGGCCATTCCAACTTAGTGCCAACTCATGCCAACCTATCTCCCCCACCCATCATCCTTTTCTCTTACAACCATCATGCCAACTCACCAAATATCACCACGGGAAGACCTCAGAACCTATGCTGAGTTGAAATATAGTTCTTAAATGTCTATTGATAAATTCGCTATTTTTTAAAAAAGTTCTCTCATTGATAAAAGCCTATTAAATACATTCAAATTCCTTAAAATGCATAATCGCTTATTAAAATATGCTCTGGATTCATAGTCCCACTTCAAAGGCTTTATAAGCACTTGGAGCTGTCAATCAAACTGCGAACTGACAGGCACCTCACTGTGATAATGTTAGGTTGTGAAATCAGTCACGCAGCACTAATCCTATAGTAGTTCCCAGGCTTATGTCAACAGACAGGGTGAAATAGCAAGCACTGTTTTATTAAACTGCAGACAGTTTTATTTTCAAATGCTTAAAAGGCAGGAGATTTAAAGCTCTTGACAGTTTCATTTTACAGTTCCACTTGATGGTTTCATTTTACAGTTTCCTTTGATGGTTCCATTTCAGAGTTCCTTTTGTCAGTTCCAATGAGCTTAACAGTTCCGGTGAGTTTATCCACTTTTTACACACATTCACGTCTAATTTCAACAATCACAAAGGGCCCCTTCTCTCTTTCAAAGGGCACCCTACCACTCCTAAATGTATCCTGGGACCATATTGAAAAGGGTACCCTATCTCTCCAAAAGGGTACCCTACCTCTCCAAATAACCCAGTTAACTTTAGACTTTCTCCTACCAGGTCTAAAGTGCACAAGTCATGTTTTGGACATCCCACCAGCCAAAATCAGATCAGCCTGAAGTTAGCTGCAGTTTATCATGTTCAGTTGCTTCCATGAAGCACATTGTGTAAAGTGAGAACCGCCTCCGCTCCCTTCCCCCACAAAAATGTCGGGGGCTGGTGTAGTAACCTGATATGTAATATACCTTTCAGACAAGTGTTGTAATGTAAGATCATATGATCCTAATACCCAATAGCAGAGTAGCGCTGGCTACCTCTTGAGTTAGACACTGAAGAGTGAAGACAGATATAAGCGTACAAGTGTAGCTGCTGAGTTTTGTTTGTAAATAAACAGCATGTGTTTATTCTAACAATGATCTATTGATGTTCTCTGTCTCTGTACCAACTCTGTCACCCCGAAACAAGTATGCAGCCTGGATCCTTTAGCCCCAACAAATCTAATGGCACTGGATCCAACAAACTGGCGAGAGTAAAAGCATGAAAAGCCATGGAAAAATGAGGTAAAAAGTGAGGAAGAACGAAGGAAATCAGAAGGACTGAAATCGGGTCATATCTCGCACTGTAGCTATAAGTAAAAGAAAATTTCCTTCTTGATCGTAGAAGTAATTCCTTCAGAGCATGCCGCAATTTGGAGGAGTGGAGCCTTTCGACCCAAGTTCGGACGACTGGTCTCGTTATGTTGAATGCCTCGTGTTCTTCTTCCAGGTGAATGGCATTGCGGCGGAGGAGAAGAGGCACGTGATCCTCTGTTCATGTGTGGGAGTAAGACATGCAGATTAATTTGGAACCTGTTAGCGCCCAGTGCTCCAGATTCCGAAAGTTTTGATGACTTAGGAAACCTCGTAAAGAATCATTACCAGCCCAAGCTGTCGGTGACAATGCAACGGTTTAAATTTAACTCAAGAATTAGAACTGCGGGGGAGACAGTTGCTTCTTATGTGGCAAGTTTGAAGAAATTAACTTAATATTGCGAGTTTGGTACATCTATCAATGGTATGCTTAGAGATCATTTGGTGTGCAGTATAAATAAAAATGCGATTCAGAAGAGGTTACTGGCTGAAACAAATTTAGATTTTCAGAAGGCATTGGAAATCGATCTGGCAATGGAAGGTGCAGTGCGAGGCTCAGAAGCCATACGAGGAGGGTAAAATGGTGCCATCCTCCACACTGGGCAGGGAGCCTCAACCAAAAAGATTGCGAAAGTGCAGAACTTTACTCAGAAGCAGGAAGCAACCACCACCAGCAGAGAAATTAAGAGGAATAACTTAGCAGCAAAAACATGGGCTATGATTTCCCGGTCGGCAAGTGGGGGGTATGGCCCGCTCGCTGACGTGTAAAATGACGCGGGATGACGTTGGGCGGAACATCAAAATGTTCGGCCTCATTTCAATTTTCAGGTCAGTGGGGGCTCAGCAGAATCAGCTGCGCACCACTAACTTGTCAATGGCCAATTGAGGCTATTGACAAAGTAATTAAAGTAATTAGTGGACCTGCCCGTCCAACCTTAAGGTTGGCAGGCAGGCCAGGAGCCCTGGCGGGCATTGGAAAAAGCATGAAACCTCATCCACAGGTAAGATTAGGTTTCATGTAGGTTTTTAAAAATTCAGTAAAAGTGTATTTAAAAGTGATGGACATGTTCCAACTCATATGACAGTGTCACATGAGGGGACATGTCAGGGAAATTGTTTCTTTCAGTTTTTAATGTTTTTTACTGTGGAGCCAATCTCCCTGAGGCAGCACTTAGCCTCAGGGAAATGAGTGTGCTCTTTCGTGCGCATGCGCGAAAGAGCACACTCTCGGCTCAGGGAAACCCCTCCCGCCTGCACAGGGAGCTCATAGCACTTCCTTGTGGACATCACGCTGGGTTAAGGCCCTCCCATGTAAAATGGCGGCACACCAGCGATTGGGGGGGGCCGATCGGAGGCGCGCCCGCTCCTGAGCTTCCCCCCAACGGTGGGAAAAATTCTGCCCATGGAATAATAGTAACAGAGATGGAAATAGACAACCTTACAATGAACCAAAGTTTAAAAAGATTGAATGTTTCTTCTGCCATTGATATGGACACCTCATCAGACATTGTATAGATAGAATCAGGGAGACTTGCAGACGAAAGCAAAAACCCAATAAGGTAAACATGAAAAGCCTGAAGTAATAGATCACTGTATAATTTAAAAGTGGGAAGAACTGAGCCTATCTAGGTAACCATGAGAGTGAGTGAGAAGCCTATCAGAATGGAGGTGGATACTGGTGCAGCCACTACAGTGATCGGTGAGCATACTTTTAAATCCTGGAGAATGTAAGCTGAATTTAGAAGAAACTGATGACAAATTAAAAACTTAGACGGGAGAAGACAGATCAAGAGCGTATGTAAAGTCACAGTACATTACGGAGCTGAAACAGTGAGCTTACCCTTGATGTTAGGAGCAGGTGAGGGACCTAGTCTCCTTAGATGAAACTAGCTAAAAAAAATCAAATTGGAATGGACGGAAACCTTCCAACTGAGAACTAATGGGCTTTCAGAGCTACTACAAAAATATGCCTCTGTTTTCAAGGAAGAACTTGGGAAAAATTGAGGGGCTACAAGCAAAAACTCATATAGATCCAGAGGCAACACCAAGGTTCATGAAGGTAAGACCAGTACCTTATGCAATTGGGATAAGGTAGATGCCGAACTGGACAGATTAGAAAAACTGGGAGTGATACAGCCAGTACGATTTTCAGAGTGGGCAGCTCCAATTGTACCTGTTCTCAAACATGACCAAAATATTTGAATATGTGGGGACTATGGCCAGATGTTTCCCCCCGTTAGGGGGGTTGTGCTGGGGCAGGCGGGGGCAAGCGCGAACCCAATCAGCGCCCCCAATTGGGGACATGCCACCATTTTACGTGGGCGGGCCAATTAAGGCCCACCCAGCATGACGCTGCCCGGAAGCGCTGAAAGCTCCCTGTGCGGGCTGGGGGTGGGGGGGGGGATTCCCTGAGAGGTTCCCTGCGCGCTTTCGCGTATGACATTCTCGTGACTGGGCTCACAGGGGAGCTGTGTGCTCCCTGTGCGGGCAGGGGGGAGTAGGCTGAGTCAGGGCCTGCGCTTTTTCGCGCATGTGCGTGAAAGAGGGCAGAAATCTCCATGAGGCAGGTTAGTTGATTGTCAAAAATTTTAATAAACAAAGAAAAAAATTAAGTCATGTCCCCTCATATGACAGTGTCACATGAGCTGGGACATGTCAATGAACTGCAGTAAAACATTTTGTTCAATTTATAAACACTTCATGAAACCTCATCCCGCCCGTGAGGTTTCATGATAAATGCAAAGGCCGCCTGGGCTCTTCGCCTGCCCGCCAACCTTAAGATTGGATGGGCAGCTCAGTTAATTCCTTTAATTAGGTTTTAAATGGCCTTAATAGGCCTTTGACAGTTCAGTGGGCACGCAGCGAACTCCAGTGCACACCCGCTGAACTGAAGATCTGAATGACGCACATTTTATGCGTTAGCGAGCAGGGCCCACCCCCATACGCCGACCCAAAGATTCTGGCCACTGAAAAGGAACTTAGAAATATCGAAACATAGAAACTAGGAGCAGGAGTAGGCCACTCGGCCCTTCGAGCCTGCTCCGCCATTCATTATGATCATGGCTGATCATCCAACTCAATAGCCTGCTCCTGCTTTCTCCCCATACCCTTTGATTCCTTTCACCCCAAGAGCTATACCTAACTCCTTCTTGAAAACATACAATGTTTTGGCCTCAACTACTTTCTGTGGTAGCGAATTCCACAGGCTCACCACTCTCTGGGTGAAGAAATTTCTCTTCATCTCAGTCCTAAATGGTCTACCCCGTACCCTCAGACTGTGACCCTTGGCTTTGGACTCCCCCACCATCGGGAACATCCTTCCTGCATCTACCCTGTCTAGTCCTATTAGAATTTTATAGGTTTCTATGAGATCCCCCCTCATTCTTCTAAACTCCAGCAAATATAATCCTAACTGACTCAATCTCTCCTCATATGTCAGTCCCGCCATCCCAGGAATCAGTCGGGTAAACCTTCACTGCACTCCCTCCATGGCAAGAGCATCCTTCCTCAGATAAGGAGACCAAAACTGCACACAATATTCCAGATGTGGTCTCACCAAAGCACTGTATAATTGCAGCAAGGCATCCCTGTTCCTGTACTCAAATCCTCTGGCTATGAAGGCCAACATACCATTTGCCTTCTTTACCACCTGCTGCACCTGCATGCTTACCTTCAGCGACTGGTGTACAAGGACACCCAGGTCTCTTTGCACATTCCCCTCTCTCAATTTATAGCCATTCAGATAATAATCTGCCTTCCTGCTTTTGCTACCAAAATGGATAACCTCACATTTATCCACATTATACTGCATCTGCCATGCATTTGCCCATTCACTCAGCTTGTCCAAATCACACTGAAGCATCTCTGCATCCTCCTCACAGCTCACCCTCCCACCCAGCTTTGTGTCATCTGCAAATTTGGAGATATTACATTTAGTTCTCTCATCTAAATCATTAATATGTATTGTGAATAACTGGGGTCCCAGCACCGATCTCTGCGGTACCCCACTAATCACTGCCTGCCATCTGGAAAAAGAGCCGTTTATTCCTACTCTGTCTCCTGTCTGCCAACCAGTAGATTTGTCAAGCATGATTTCCCTTTCATAAATCTATGCTGACTCTGTTCGATTCTGCCACTGGTTTCAAAGTGCTCAGCTATTAAATCTTTGATAATGGACTCTAGAATTTTCCCTACTGCCGACATCAGGCTGACTGGTCTATAATTACCTGTTTTCTCTCTACCTCCCTTTTTAAATAGTGGGGTTACATTAGCTACCCTCCAATCTGTAGGAACTGTTCCAGAGTCTATAGAATCTCAGAAGATGACCACCAATGCATCCACTATTTCTAGCGCCACTTCCTTAAGTACTCTGGAATGTAGATTATCAGGCCCTGAGGATTTATCGGCCTTCAATCACATCAATTTCACCAACACCATTTCCCTACTAATACTGATTTCTTTCAGTTCCTCCCTCTCACTAAACCCTGTGGTCCCCAACATTTCTGGTATGTTATTTGTGTCCTCCTTTGTGAAGACAGAGCCAAAGTATGTACTTAATTGGTCAGCCACTTCTTTGTTCCCCATAATAAATTCCCCTGTTTCTGACTGTAAGAGACCTACATTTGTCTACACTAATCTCTTTCTCTTTTACAGTCAGTTTTTATGTTCCCCGCAAGCTTACTCTTGTACTCTATTTTCCCCTTCTTAATCAATACTTTGGTCCTCCTTTGCTGAGTTCTAAAGTGCTCCCAATCCTCAGATATTTTGATTTTTCTGGCCAATTTGTATGCATCTTCCTTGGATCTAATACTATCTCGAATTTCCCTTGTAAGCCATGGTTTGACCAACTTTCCTCTTTTACTTTTGCGCCAGACAGGAATAAACAATTGTTGCAGTTCACCCATGCGCTCTTTGAATGTTTGCCATTGCCTATCCACCGTCATCCCTTTAAGTAATGTTTCCCAATCCATCATAGCCAACTCGTGCCTCATACCATCGTAGTTTCCTTTATTAAGGTTCAGGACCCTAGTCTCAGAATCAACTACGTCACTGTCCATCTTGATGAAGAATTCTATCACATTATGGTTGCTCTTCCCCAAGGTGCCTCGCACAACCACATTGCTAATTATTCCTTTCTCATTACACAATACCCAGTCGAGGATGGCCTGTTCTCTAAAACAAAAATAAAAATACCTGGAAAAACTCAGCAGCTCTGGCAGCATCTGTGGAGAGGAACACAGTTAATGCTTCGAGTCCGTATGACTCTTCAACAGAACTAAGGAAAAATAGAAGAGAGGTGAAAAAAAAGCTGGTTTAAGGGGGGGTGGGACAAATAGAGCTGGTTAGAGGGCCAGTGATAGGTGGAGATAGCCAAAAGATGTCATAGACAAAAGGACAATGAGGTGTTGAAGGTGGTGATATTATCTAAGGAATGTGCTAATTAAGTGTAGAAAGCAGGACAAGCAAGGTACAAATAGCCCTAGTGGGGGTGGGGTGGGGTGAAGGAATAGAAAAAGGCTCAAAGGTAGAGATAAAACAATGGCTGGAAATACATTAAAAATAATGGAAATAGGAGGGAAAAAAAAAATCTATATAAATTATTGGAAAAAAAGGGGGGGATCGGAAAGAGGGTGGGGATGGAGGAGAGAGTTCATGATCTAAAATTGTTGAACTCAATATTCAGTCCAGAAGGCTGTAAAGTGCCTAGCCGGAAGATGAGGTGCTATTCCTCCAGTTTGCGTTGAGTTTCACTGGAGCAATGCAGCAAGCCAAGGATGGACATGTGGGCATGAGAGCAGGGTGGAGTGTTGAAATGGCAAGCGACGGGGAGGTCTGGGTAATGCTTGCGGACAGACCGAAGGTGTTCTGCAAAGCGGTCACCCAGTCTGCGTTTGGTCTCTCCGATGTAGAGGAAATTGGGAGCAATGAATGCAGTAGACTAAATTGAGGGAAGTGCAAGTGAAATGCTGCTTCACTTGAAAGGAGTGTTTGGGCACTTGGACGGTGAGGAGAGGGGAAGTAAAGGGGCAGGTGTTGCACCTTCTGTGGTTGCATGGGAAGGTGACGTGGGAGGGGGTTGAGGTGTAGGGGGTGATGAAGGAGTGGACTAGGGTGTCCCAGAAGGAATGATCCCTGTGGAATGCCATCGGAGGGGGGGGGTGAAGGGAAGATGTTTTTGGTGGTGGCATCATGCTGGAGTTGGCGGAAATGGCGGAGGATGATCCTTTGAATGCGGAGGCTGGTGGGGTGATAAGTGAGGACAAGGGGGACCCTATCATGTTTCTGGGAGGGAGAGGAAGGTGTGAGGGCGGATGCGCGGGAGATGGGCTGGACACGGTTCAGGGCCCTGTCAACCACCGTGGGTGGAAAACCTCGGTTATGGAAGAAGGAAGACAAGTCAGAGGAACTGTTTTTGAAAGTGGCATCATCAGAACAGATGCGACGGAGGTGAAGGAACTGAGAGAAAGGGATGGAGTCCTTACAAGAAGCAGGGTGTGAGGAGCTGTAGTCGAGGTAGCTGTGGGAGTCGGTAGGCTTGTAATGGATATTGGTGGACAGTCCATCACCAGAAATTGAGACCGAGAGGTCAAGGGAGGGAAGGGAAGTGTCAGAGATAGACCATGTGAAAATGATGGAGGGGTGGAAATTGGAAGCAAAATTAATAAATTTTTCCAGGTCCAGACGAGAGCATGAAGCAGCACCGAAGTAATCATCGATGTACCGCAGAAAGAGTTGTGGGAGGGGGCCGGAGTAGGACTGGAACAAGGAATGTTCCACATACCCCATAAAGAGACAGGCATAGCTGGGGCCCATGCGGGTACCCATAGTCACACCTTTTATTTGGAGGAAGTGAGAGGAGTTTAAGGAGAAATTGTTCAGTGTGAGAACAAGTTCAGCCAGACGGAGGAGAGTAGTGGTGGATGGGCATTGTTCGGGCCTCTGTTCAAGGAAGAAGTGGAGAGCCATCAGACCATCCCAGTGGGGGATGGAGGTATAGAGGGATTAGACGTCCATGGTGAAGAGGAGGCGGTTGGGGCCAGGGAACTGGAAATTGTTGATATGATGTAGGGTGTCAGAGGAATCACGGATGTAGGTGGGAAGGGACTGGACAATGGGAGAGAGAATGGAGTCAAGATAGCGACAAATGAGTTCCGTGGGGCAGGAACAGGCTGACATGATCGGTCTGCGGGGACAGTCCTGTTTGTGGATTTTGCGTAGGAGGTAGAAGCGGGCCGTCCGAGGTTGGGAGACTGTGAAGTTGGAAGCTGTGGAAGGAAGATCTCCAGAGGAGATGAGGTCAGTGACAGTCCTGGAAACAATGGCTTGATGTTCAGTGGTAGGGTTATGGTCCAGGGGGAGGTAGGAGGAAGTGTCTGCGAGTTGACACTCAGCCTCTGCGAGGTAGAGGTCAGTGCGCCAGACAACAACAGCACCGCCCTTGTCAGCGGGTTTGGTGACAATGTCAGGGTTGGACCTGAGAGAACAAAGTGTGGCAAGTTCAGAGAGAGACAGGTTAGAGTGGGTGAGAGGAGCAGAGAAATTGAGACGACTAATGTCACGCCGACAGTTCACAATGAAAAGACCAAGAGAAGGTAAGAATACAGAGGGAGGGGTCCAGGTGGAGGGAGAATATTGGAGGTGGGTAAAAGGATCCGTTGAACGGGGAGAGGACTCCTGCCCAAAGAAGTGAGCACGGAGATGAAGGCGGTGGAAGAAGAGTTCAGCATCGGGCCAAGCCCGAAATTCATTGAGATGAGGGCGTAAGGCCTGTCCTCTAGTTGGTTCCTCAACGTATTGGCCCAGAAAACCACCCCGTATACACTCCAGGAATTCCTCCTCTATGATATTGTTACTAATCTGATGAATTTGGAAGAAGTTCTGAAATGTTTTTTGCAGGTGGAAATGAGATTGAAAAAGGAAAAGTGCACATTCCAGGCAAAAGAGGTAATTTACCTAAGTCACAAGTTAGATTCACAAGGCCTACATCCAACTGAAGAAAAAGTCAAAGCCATTTAAGAAGCCCCAGGGCCAAAGAATACATCTGAACTGAAGTCATTCTTGGGGTGATCAATTACTATGGATGCTTCTTGCCTAATTTGTCAAGAGAACTGGCACCATTGTATTGCTTGCTCAAGAAAAACCAGAGATGGTCATGGCAAACTCCACAAGAAGCTGTCACAAAAGTGAAACAGTTGTTACACTTCTAGTACATTTTTACCCAAAAAAAAGAGTTGATATTAACATGTGACGCATCTCCCTATGGAGTGGGAGCAGTGCTTTCGCATCGAACGGATGATGGATCAGGACGACTTACAGTATGTGTGTTGAGAACACTCAGTGCCGCAGATAAAAAAGTACTCTCAAATTGAAAAAGAAGGTCTGGAAATCATTTTCTGTATTAAAAAGTTTCATCAATATGTACAGGGCTGTCGCTTTACCATCATAACAGACCACAAGCCATTGGACTATTCGGTGAAGACAAGTCTATACCCCCTATAGCCTCAGCAAGAGTACAAAGATGGGTGTTGATCTTAGCAATGTATGAGCATACTTTTATTCATAGACCCGGAAGTCAAATTGCAAATGCAGGTGCAATCAGTTGTTCACCCTTGCAAGTAAAAGATGAGGATGTTCCAATTCCTCAGGAACTCATTTTGTTTTTGAACTTCCTGGACTCAACACCGATGTGTGCAAGACAAATTAAAGATTGGACAAACCGAGACCCAGTCTTATCCAAAGTGAGAAATCAAATTCTTCATGGGTGGCCACAAAAACAAGAATCTGATGAAATGAAACCATATTTCCAGAGAAGATATGAGATAACCAGCCTAGAAGGTATTTTATTGTGGGGAGCTCATGTGATTGTTCCATCAAAAGGATGAAAGTCATTGTTATCCGAACTTCACAGTGCACATCCCGGAATGGATGCAGAAATAGAAAACTTAGTGAGAAGTTGTATGCAGGGTCAACAAGTACAAGAATTACCTGCAACAGCCCCATTATACCCCGGGAACGGCCAGGAAGGCCATGGGTACGAGTACACATCGATTCTGTGAGACCTTTTATGGGAACAATGTTCCTCCTTATCATAGACGCTCATTCAAAATGGGTGGATATATACGAAATGAGGTCACCCACATCTTCAGCAACAATAGGTAAGCTACGACAAAGTTTCTCAATTAATGGGCTACCTGAAGTGCTAGTATCAGATAATGGAACAGTAATCACAAGTGCTGAATTTAACCGATTTACAAGCCTCAATGGAATTGTTCATGTGAAAACATCTCCATATGGACTTGCCGAGAGAGCAGTTCAGACGTTCAAATCTGATATGAAGAAATTGTCTGGAGATTCTTTAGTGACTAAATGAGCATGGTTTCTCTTCCATTATAGAACCGCCCCTCATTTGACAAAAGGTGTCACACCTGCTGAACTGTTAATGAAACACCATCTCCGATCGAGACTGAGTCTGATTATGCTAAACTTGGGGTGGAAGGTAGAAAGAAGGCAGGAAAGTCAGAAAGTGGACATAATTGTCACAGTTGGGACAGAACATTTAATGTAGGAGAGAAATTTGTGAAAAATTTTAGAGAAGGACCAGCATGGTTGTTCGGTGAAATAAGTGCTGTTATGGGACTGCTTTCCTGCCATGTGAAAGTTGCAGATCGAGTAATTAGGAGACATGTGGATCACATAAGAAGAGGAGAAGCCAAATATCCAGAAGTTAATCTACCAATGTTCGAGACTGCATCAACATCTTCTGTTGAAAGAACTCAACCGAGTACAAATGTGTTTGGAGGGCTGACTGTACCTGAAAGAGCTGAAGAAACAGATTTACAGGAACCACAGTAGAATCAGATGCTCAGATGACTTTGGTAAAGGAGGTTCCAAATCAAACTTCAGAAGCTGTAGAGCTGAGCCAGTCTACATGCATAGAGAAACCCCCAGAGAGACTGACTTTGTAAATAATTGATCTGTGTAAATAACTTGATATATTTAAAAAATTGTAAAATGCATTTTTCAGTGAAGGGGGAGGGATATAGAAATCTGATATGTAATATATCTTTAAGACAAGTGTTGTAATGTACGATCACATGATCTTAATACCCAATAGCAGAGTAGTGCGGGCTACACTGTGAGAGAGTCTTGAGTTAGACACTGAAGAGTGAAGACAGATTTTGAGCTGTGAACACAGAAGTGTAGCTGCTGAGTTTAGTCTGTAAATAAGCAGCATGTGTTTATTCTAGCAACGCTCAACTCATGTTCTCTGTCTCTGTACTTACTCAATCGTCCCGAAACAAGTGTGCAACCCAGGCCCTTTAGCCCCAACAAACCTAAGGGCTCTGGATCCAACAGCCAGGCTTGGGGGCTGGACTTGCAGATCAAACCCGCCGTAGCCATTTTTGCAAATATGGAGAGCCTCTCTGTCTGTGTGAAAATTCAAGCCCAAGTATTGCTAGATTGGACAAGAACACATATCCCGCCAATACAATTCCCAGTTACAATGAGAAGCTTGAAATATTCTTGTGGGAATAGAGGTGGGAAAACCCCTTGTGAAAAGGGAAGTGGGCCAGAAAAAGCAAGAATTTCAATCCATGGACTCAAACCAGGGAGCGAGGAGCCTGAAACATCTCAGAGGGTAATATTAATATAATTCTAACTGTAATTGGACAATAGAGTGAGCCCGAATGGTAAGAAATCTGTCAATACAGTAACCAGGACCATATGGACAGAAATGGCACAGGCACTGAGAGGCAATTCTGCAACCAATTGGACTTCTGCAGATCCTTTTGCTGGATTATGGTAAGTACCCGTTCTTTCCTTCTACTATTAATTCTATAGTCCATCTTCCCTGGTTGTTATACCTGAGTAGGTATAGGGATGATAGCTGGCAGTTAGGGGTCTTTCATTACTCAGAGTGTACGGAGGGTTTCAACTTAGGTTTCCCTCCATCTCCTCTCTTGGGAAATCACATTGATCTCAGCCTAATTGACTACCTTCTCCAAGGTTGGGTCCGCTATGTTATTGCTTCCTGAGATCCACCACCCTCAAGATTCTTACCCAGTCCTTCCCTATTCCTTGCCACATAGCAATCCTGTGCTGGATGACCAAATTTCCTACTGTTAAAGCATTGTCTGCTTTACCTGGTCAGATACCTACACTCGTTGTCCCATTGCTGACCTCTTCAGCTTTGCACTTTCATATCTCCACTGCCCCCCCTGACTCTGGAGTTACCTGGGGTTTCACCTTCTGTACTTTTCCTTTCTTCCACTATTTCTGCCCAGTTCCTGTCCTGTTGCCCTATTTATCTTTCTAAAACATGATCAACTTCCTCAACACTGAAGCTTAGGTCAAGCCTGTGCTTCACAAATCAAGCCCTGACATGACTCTATTACTAATGGGTCCTGTACTACCTATAAGAGGTTGTAACAATAGGCAGAGATTGTCTCCTGCCAGGTGATTCTGATCCAATCCTCATTGTGTTTCATCATAAACAGGCCACAATCTGCTAGCAAATGCTTCTGGGTGTTCCTCCTCCCTCTGCATAATTTGTGCAATGATTTTAAATGAATCACCCCTTCCGTATCCACGTGCTTCTCTAACATGTTGTTTAATATTATTCCAAGATATCCTTGGTCAGGCACACTATGGTGTCTTCGGGTAGCCCAGCCAGAACCACCCCACACCACAATCAGACTAAAAATCAAACACCTAATCTTTCTCAGGTTTGCTGAAACCCTGAATTGCAGCCATCTGATGGAATTGTCTGTGCCCACTGGCATCGGGCGTGGTCAGTGGTGTGAATGGACAATATGGCGAGAAGGCTAAAAATCGGTTTTATGACGTTGTGAAACCAGTTTGTGATCATCCGCTCAGCCCGTCATTGGACACCGGGAACCTCATTGTAATGCATCTGCGTATCATTGTAAGGGCAGTCCGCCAGACCTCCCACCACGTCAGCAGGAAGACACGCTGGTGCAGAACACATCTTGACAACTGTGACGTGCAGGAGTCAGGACTTACCGCCAGGGCCTTGCTCACATTGCTGACATCCAAGGAGCAGAAGATGTTGGAATCCGACAGCAGCAGCACACTGGAGGAATGTCTATGGCATACTGGGTGGATTCTCATGGACATGGCTCTGCTGCAAAGCAGCTCACAGAAGTTGGAAAGTCACCGTTAATGTTCACAACGGATGATGGCTGCAGGGATGGGAGAGAATGGTCTAGGATCGACTGGGAGAGGAAGAGGTGTTGGGGGGGCTGAGGTTGGGAGGATGAAAAGAACATGTTGGGGTATGAGGCTGGGGTGTGAATAAAGGTTCTGGGGCGGGAGGTTGGGGGGGTGGGAGTATGGGGGGAGGATGAGGTAACAGGGGACAAGATGTCAACTAGAGAGGTAGATGGAGGGGGGGATGGAAGGTGCAAGGGAAGGAGTTTGGAGGGGGGAAGGAGTGTGGAGACGGGAAGGAGTCAAGAAGGAGGAAGGAGTGCAGAGAGCAGGGGAGAGTCCAGAGGGAGGAAGGAGTGCAGAGAGGGGAGGGTCCGTGGTGAGGAAGGAGTGCAGGGAGAGGCAGGGAGTAAGGGTGGAGGAAGCAGTGAGGCTGGAGGAAAAGTTATGGCTGGAGGAAGGGGTGGAGATGGGGGAACAACTAAGGGAGGCAGGAGAAATAAGGGTGTCTGAGGGAGTCAGGAAGGAGGAGGGACTAAGTGGGGGGGGTGGAAAGAGAAAGAGGGGGGTTTGCAGGGGGGGAAGGAGTTCCACAGAGAAGGGTTCCGGAGGGGCGAAGGTGTTCAGACGGAGGAAGGGGTTCCACGAGGTAAGGGGTCCGGACTAGGGATTGTCCAGGTGAACGTGCAAGGGAGGGGGCCTGATGAGTCCATGACTGCCTCCTGGGAAGTGAACTGAGGGTTGGTATGGAACAAGGGAATGGTGAAAATAACCAAGGGCAGAGTGAGGAGGTAGGGTGGGAGGGTGAGAATTCGACGGTAGCAATGGAAGGGATGTTAAGGGCGGTTGGTGGGGACTTGGAAGCAGACACAAGCCTTGTGGGTGGGAAGAAGGAGGTCGGGGAGGTGAATCTGGATGGGGTGGGGTTTTTGGGAAGGAAAGTAACATGCACGTTCACCTGGACATCCCTAAAGGAAAAGGGTTGTGGCTGGTAGGTCATGGAGGGGAGGTGGAAGATGATGCCAGTGGAGTCAACTGTGATTGGGGAAAGGGAATAAGTGACTGGGGGAGGGGAAAAGATGGGGGACCTTAAGAAAAAGCAAATCCAGACCATGCTGACTAAATTGAAAGTGAAACTATAGGGGGAGATCAGGTGCTACATGGGAGTGTGATAATTGGGTTGGTGGAGATGCAGGTCAGCTCAGATGGACAACTGAAAACGAATCCCAACAGGCAACATTGAAAATGCTCAGGACATTGAGGTGAGTGAGATACGTGAAGGATCCACATGCATGGGAGAGTGCTTGCACGAGGCTCCGAAAGGTCTTACCACATACACACACTTCTCCTTCCAGAATCACTCTGCCAGCTGCTCTCTCTGAGGTGACAGAGGACGGGGTTGAGGGGCTCACAGGCAAAGGGGACTCAGAGGGAGAGGACAGCCTCTGAGATTCCTGAATGGATGACCCAGGGGTGTCCAAATGCCGCTCCTCCTCCCTTCCGGTGCCCAAGGGTCCCGGTCTGACTCCTTGAGGGGAAGGAGCACCTGGGGGGACATTGAGGTGCCCCGTTTCCCTCTCACGTTGCCAATGCAGGAACTTACCCATGGCTGCCACGATGGAGTGCACGTTTGCACACATCTCCACGTTCTGCTGGACCAGGGGCTCCATGGTATCCGCCAATCTCCACATGGAGATCTCCGTATCGCTCTTGTGGGCACCACTTCATCAAGGAGCAGGCAGATGCACCCCTCTTATTCACGCGCCACTCTGTTGAGGGCTTCCAACAGCTCTGCGTGATGTTCCCACATCATCTGCTGACTTTTCAGGATGAGTTGGATGGCTGAATACAGAGGTTCGTCAACTGACTCAGACTGCACTGATGCCTCTTCCCCAGTAGTCCTCTGAGTGAGGTGGAACTCAGCCAAGCCTGCCTCCTGCTGCAGACATGTGTCCCTGCAGTGACCACCAAATTGTGAACCTGAGCCTGCTCTAGGTCTAGGTCCCACCGAGGTGTGTCTCTGTGCTGGTGCAGGGTGTGGGTAAGCGCTGTGACGGGTCTTCCAGGCTGCTTATTTCCAGCTCTTCAATGGAGGAGGTGACCTCTTGGCTGGAAGTGAGGATGTGGATGGAGATGAGGGACTGTCTGGCTGAGGGTGTCGGTCACTTGGCAGAGCTCCCTGTGAGCCAAAGTAGAGATAATTAACGCACAGCAGCAGAGTCAAAAGCAGGAGAGAGAGCACTCACATTTGTGCTGCGAGAGGGATATGTAGTGCAGGATCCTCAGGTGGGTGTTTGCTGTGGACCTCACCGTCACCGCAGGCACAGTCCACGTCCTCACCAGTCAGCACGATGGCACGCTCCTCAAAGTGGCTGAGGGGCCTAATGTGGGCCACTCCACTCCCGGTCTGGGACCTCTCCCTGATGATGTGAGCAGCCTTCTCCTGGATGAAAACAGATGGAGAGAGTGTGAGCAGGACACATGGTAATGCATGGAATGTTTGTGTAGTGAGCAGAGCCATGAACGGGATGAGGACGTGAGCTGAAGAGGATATGAGCCTGATGGAAATGTGAGGGTGTGTGTGAGAGTTAGTGGTGTTGTCTGTTGAGGTGTGAGATCCTTGTAGATGTGTGATGGGTTTGTGAGTGTGTGAGTTGACAGTGATGAGATGAGTGATTTACCCTGGTGGAACGGGTGAGACCATTCATCCTGTGGTGGCACTGGGTGGCTGTCATCTTGTGCAGGGCATTGGCGCTGACCACCACTGCCACTGCCTCCTACGCTCAATTGATGATGCCACTGCCCATCTTGCAGCCAGAGCGGGGGTAGAGAATATCTTGGCTGGCCTCCACGGTATCCAAAGGGCGTTCGAGGGTTGTGTCACTAAACCTGGATGCTGCAGTCTTTTTGCCTTTCGAGGCCATCCTGTCTTCCGTGCAGCAGTCCTGGGCTGGAAGCACTGAGAGGTGTGCATGCGATTGGACTTTAAATATTACACCCGGCGTGATGAAGCGGCGAGGTAATGGCATGGTAGGTGAATGAGAGCCCCGCCCGCCATGGAAAGGGTGTGTTTCCCAGGAATGTATAATTAATGCAGCGGGTTTGGGACAATACAGCACGAAAAGCTGAAATTGCGGCCGGTGGGTAAAACATTGTTTTACCTTAGTGCAAATCTGGGACGATTCCGCCCATTGTTTCTAAGTGCAAAAAATGACCTTCCACATCTCCTCCCAGTCTGAGGGTCCTAAATACCTTGCTGCTTCTGTGAATTGTGTGGTTGTATAAGATTCATCATAATTCAACACTATTGGATTTTGCCTAGCCACTGGCCTTGATATTGTGTGTTGTAGTGGACACGTTACTCCTCATCTTATACTATCATCACCTTTCTCTTTACCTTCCACAACTTCTTTTTGTCTTCTTCTACCATTTGTCTAATGTATTTCCTTTCTCTGCAACCCCTGCCATAGCACAGAAAATACCTCTTTGTCTGTAGAATCTGCTGGAGTTGTTCGATTCCCTCCTCACATGATGAATGACCAGTACAATTCTCACGTTCCTTGTGCTGCTCTTGCAGCACCTGTAACGCCGCTTTTAAATCACGACACTCCTGAGATACTCAACTATTTTCCTCCTATTCATGATCTACTTCTTGCAATTGTCCACACTTGTGTTGCAAATCAACTGCCTGTGCTCTAGGTAGCTGCATCTAGAATCATAGAATCTTAGAATGGTTACAGCACAGAAGGAGCCCATTTGGTCTGCTGTGTCTGTACTGGCCCTCTGAAGGTGAAATTCACCTAGTGCTACTCCCCTGCCTTTCCCTCATAGCCCTGCAAATGTTCCCTTTTCAGGTAATGACCCAGTTCCCTTTTGAAAGCCTCACTTGATCCTGCCTCCACCACACACTCAGGCAGTGCATTCCAAATCCTAACCACCAGCTGTATGACGAAATTTTTCTTAAGTTGTCAACGCCTTCTTCTGCTAACTACCTTAAATCAGTGCCCTCTGGTTCTCGATTCTTCCACCAATGTGATCAGTTTCTCTATATCCACTCTGTATAGATCCTTAATGATTTTGAATGTCTCTACCAAATCTCCTCTCAACCTTCTCTTCTCCAAGGAAAGCAGTCCCAACTTCTCCAATCTTCATCCCTGGAACCATTCTTGCAATTTTTTTCTGTACTCTCTCCAATGCCTCAATCCTTCCTAAAGTGTGGTGCCCAGAACTGGATGCAATACTTTGGCTGAGAAGCCAGTGTTTTATATAGGTTTAATATAACTTCCTGGCTTTTGTACCCTGTGTCCCCCATGATAAAGCTCAGCCATACCCCTGCCTACATGTGTAAATCCCCTTTTTGGACCCTAATTGGCCCCAGTCCACCTTTTACCACCCTTGTACTATTTATATACCTACAGAAGACTTTTGGGTTCCATTTTATGATAGCTACCAATCTCTTCTCATACTCTTTCTTTGCTTCACTTATTTGGATTTTCATATCCCTTCTGAACCTTTTTCATTTGGCCTGGTTGTCCATTTTATTACCCACCTGACATGTGTCATAAACTTGCTTTTTCTGATTCATCTTAATCTCTTATCTCTTTCCCATTGTTTAGTTACATTTTTGCCTGCTAATCTGTGATTCCAATTTTTCAGGGCCAGTTCCATTCTTACCCCATTGAAGTTGGCTTTCCCCCCAGTTAATTATTCTTCCTCTGGATTGCTCCTTGTCATTTTCCATAGCCAACCCAAACCTTACAATACAATGATCATTTGTTCCTTAGCTTTAGACAAATAAATTTTGTCCTTGACCCTTCTGAGACATCCTCTCTCTCCAGCATTGCAATGTTCTCCATAATCAATACTGCCACCCCTCCTTGACCTTTTCTTCCTTTCCTGTCTTTTCTGAATAACGTCCTCCTGGAATATTTACTGTTCAGTCCCGCCCTTCTTTGA
Source organism: Cetorhinus maximus (assembly GCF_964194155.1). Classification (NCBI taxonomy): domain Eukaryota; kingdom Metazoa; phylum Chordata; class Chondrichthyes; order Lamniformes; family Cetorhinidae; genus Cetorhinus; species Cetorhinus maximus. Next base: position 45,463,369 of record NC_135879.1, on the reverse strand, counting down.
GCCAGGTCTCTGTTTTTGCCACAACATCATATTATATTTCCACATAACTATCTGCACCTGCAACTCACCAATCGTATTTACTATACTCTGTGCATTCACATACATACACTGTAAGCCTAATTTAGACTTTATAACTTTCCCTTTTACATTGAACACATATAATACTTTCATATTTCCTGCTGTAGTAATACCTGTATATCCCAATATTCTTTGCACCTTAGTATCCTTCTCTAATATTACCTCCTGGTTCCCACATCCCTACCAAGTTAGTTTAAATTCTTCCCAATAGCAATAGCAAACCACCCTGCAAGGAAATTGGTCCTGACTCTGTTTAGGGGTAACTTGTCTGGCCAGTACAGGTCCTGTCTCCCCAGAACTGATTCCAATATCCCAACAATCTAAAGCCCTCCCTTCTGCACCATCTCCCCATTCACCTGCTGTATCCTCCTCTTTCTATACCCACTTGCACGTGGTGCTGGGAGTAATCCAGAGATTACTACTTTGCCTGCTATCTTGTCTGTTCACCCTCTCTCCTGCCTAGTCTCCAACATTTCTTTCATCAATCTTGCTATTACTGAATCCTTTTCTTACAGCTTTCATCCTTCTCCAGCAATATTTTGCCATATTGTTGATGTTCCTGTGCCAACTGTTGTGTTTTTCACCTAATTATATTATATGCTAACAACCACAAAAATCAAATGCAATTTTGGCTTTCTCTTGGCCAAAGGATTTTGCTCCCATTAACCTGCTTCTTTTAGGGAATTGGGCACAGCAGTGGCAACTCATACCCACCCGTCTCACCCTAGTACTGCTCTACCCTAACTTCCCTTATCTCCCATCAACCCCCAAATTGAGTGTCTCTAAATCTGTAGGTAGCTGAAGCTGCACATTTCCCCTTATACTTCAATTCTGGAGTCCAGCATGGACCTGTCCAGATGGGGTAAAAGGTTCAAGGGCCACAACTCAGTAAGACTTAGTATTCATTTTCCTATTTATTGTACCATACATACAAATGTTAGTATACTGCCCCTTTAATTCCAAACAGTACTCACAAAAAACATGCTTTCACTCCCTTCAATTTCAAACAGTACACATACAGGGCCAGATTTTCACCTCCCATTGGAGGTGTGAATTGTGTTGTGAAATGCTAAACTTATTTTTTTTTGCTGGAAAAACAAATTTCCTCTGTCATCCCAACCCCACACAATTTTTATGTGGTCTTTTCATGAGTTGGGAAGGCCTTGGGTGCAAAACACACATGCACCACTTCCAAGGTCAGGGTTCCCATTGTGAGGAGCACAGGAAAATTGTATTTCCTCGTGCAGACTAATTTCATGTGCTGTTGAGAGTTTTGGAAGCTCTAATATATCTCCTGGGAGAGTTCTTGATCACTGAGGAAAGTCTGCTGAAGAGTTGGGAACATTCTGAAAGGTGAGTGTAACATGTTTTCACACATTCAAATGTCAATATTAGATTTTGTATTGTTATGTAGATGTATTATAAAAGTAATGATTTGTCATAGGGCTCTGTCCAGTAAAGGTAAGTTAACCATTATATTGACCATCATTGTGTAAATGTTGACATTCTATAAAGTACTTTTTCCATTGGAGAAAGAGCCACGATGCATTCAAAAATGTAGAAACATGTGTTGCTCATCTCTTCCTGTCATGACTGGCACTGGGACTTAAAATTATAGACAGCCCCGACTGAAAAAAATCCCCTCTTTTTGAAAGGTAAGAAAAATCTAAGCACCTGCTCACCTTCATTGATTGATAAGCAATCAGCTTTGAAATAGAAAGGACACCATCTATTCTTTCAATTTCAGGTTCTTGCAGTTGCAATAGTTGCTATGACCATTATGAATGCTTGGCTCAATTCCAAAACAAACTGATGGAGTACTCAGTTCTGTTGGTATGGCTGTGCAGGGGAGTGATTGATAGTTTTACAAAGTTGTAATCATTGTGCCTTCAGTGTAGTTTCAGAGCACATGGTTGTTTGTTTATACAACTTAAGGGCTACTCAATTAACATTTTTTCAATGAAGGACAGGGGTTTTTTTCAGTGTCAGTGATGGACATTTGAATGAGAGCTCTATTCCCTTGTCATAGGTTTAATGTTTTACCACTGCACTTAATATAATTTGCTTTGTTATTGCATAGCCCCTGAGGACTGTACATAATGGATACCAGGTGAGTGGCTATGGAGGATACATGGGGGGCATAAGGGACCTGAGGGGGCATGGAGGTGCATGGGCAATATGAAGGGGCATAGGGTGGCATGAAGGGTGGGTGGGGATTGAGGGGCATGAGGGGATTGAGGTTTAGGAGACTTTAAACAATGTTGAAAGCTAGGCTGCTGTGTACAAGAACCAAGGCAGGCCTTCTAACCGACCTGCCTCCATATCTACACCTCTCCCACACTCCATCTCAGGTCAAAAACTGAACTGTGAACCTGATCCATGTGCAAGAAAACAAAAGTCCTGGGCAAAGTCAAAAGTGGGTCTACTTTATAGTTTGGAAGCCACAAAATTGCGACAGTCACATTTTTCTACACAAAAATTTAGGCCCTTAACTCTCCTTAAATTCAAACACTATTCACCCAGGCGATCACTCAGGGGTGTATGTTTCCCATCTGCGTGGGTGATCATGTCTGCCTGGGATTTCCTTGCCAGTTGTCAAGTCTGTCCCTAAATGCACATTTCTTACAGTATAAAGGTCATATCCATGACAATGATTCGCTCAACCCCACCTTCTGATCATAATTGTTTGTTTCTGTAAATGTGCAGAGTGTTTGATTTGATCACTCCCAGATCCCTGGTCTGTGAATAGTCCCTTATCACACAAGGAAATATCTCAATTCTATTTGATATTTTAACCATTATCACACTAAGATGTTATGATGGGGAAATTTCAGTGCTTATCAGCATCAGTGAATGGGTTTTACCCTCTGTTTTGAGATTAACATTTCCAAAGGATGCAGGAGCTGTGTCAGACATGGTGGAACCAGAATCATTATTATGTTCTGTTAACAGCTTGACCATGGGAAGCTCAATGGTCAGCGCAGTCACTTAACTTTGAATAAATGCACGCCATTGTGTGGTCTGATTACTCAAACTATTTCCTTGGTTAGCATATTCATGAAGCCAATCCATCGTGTCAGTGTCCCTGTTTTAATCATTTCTTTCCAGCCCGTAGCTTGTTTTAAAAGTTCAGCTAAAAGTCCCTTTGGTCCCTGGGATATGAAACTCAGGCAATTTCTGATGAATGGTCAATTTACAAACTGCCTTGTAGTTGCTTGATACATTAATGTCAATTTACTTTAAGTCAAATGCGTTCTTGCTGCAGAACTGGCTACACAACACAAACATCACCAGGAATCAAGTGGTATATACCTCACTAGCAATTTCAGTGCCCAATCACCTCATTCCTCACTGCAAAATCAAGATCAAAATGGTTCCTTGATATCATCATGGCTTAAATCCATCCTTTGAATGGCTGCACCTTAGTTGAGACAGATACATCTTCGACCTTCCCTCACCTCAATTTGAACTTAGGCTACAATTTAAAAGTAACACAAAATAGTGGCTCTACTCAAAGTGCCAAATTATGACCCTCAGTTAAAAGTATTTTTGAGCATTCCATGGCATGAATCATTGCTTGTTAAATTTGATCTTTGAATTCAGACTAAGGTTCAAAACACCCAAATTTTGGACATATGAATTAAAAAATTGTATTTTTCCAAATGTCAGACAGTGCTGGTAATATTAATGAAAATTTCAATAGCTGAAGGCTTTCTTTGTTATATTCATCAATTTTTCAAACAGATGGAATTATGGCCTTCTGCCTTTTCTGCTCTGAGGTTAGATTATCTTGAAAGGTGTCACATGGGGAGATAGGTGATGCTGAATGGATAGACACATTGTTGCTTTTAATGAGCACACACTAGTGTCCTGTCATAACAAATCATTGAGCAATGCTGGTGATTAACTTCACTTACATTTTGCACAAGAATTTATGGGCATGAGCCAGGTATCTCCAATGAAAAATGTCTGCAAAATTAATAAGATACTTCAATTTAAAATGTATCATTCAGTACTCGCTGCGACAAGGCTTCATTGTTGCCTGTGGTGTACAAAATTGAACAAGCAAATAAAGGCACAGTTCAGCAATGTTGTCTAAATGGCAGACTGGAAGTTGACAATGATAATTTAATTTTAAATAACTTTCTGATGATTCAAAACCTGGCATTATGAAGTCATAGAGTGGAATCTTGTGCCTTCCCCATTGGCGAGTTTGGTGGCAGATAGGCATTTAATCAAGCAGGAGGGTGGCAAGTGGGGCTCCCTCTGCCTTCCCCCCTCCATTCCCGATTAAGTCCGTGGCTAGACGGCCTTCCTGCACCGCCACCGATTGAGACCCATAAGTGGGCAATTAATGGCCACGTAAGGGCCTCATCCTGCCGCACTGGGTATTAACCTGCAGCAGTCAGGGAGCTCACCATACAGCATGTACAGCAAAGAGACCCCTGCATGCTTACTTGTCAGATCCCAGGGTGGGGTCCCTCGTTCAAAGGCACTCAGTACCTGAACGAGGGACCTAGCATTGGGAGAGAGGGTGGGGCCCTGCTGAAAGCCACCCCCAGCCCTTGCTGTCGACTCCCCTACACCCCCTTCCTGCAAAAGCTCTCCTGCCATTATTCGCCCGTGGACTGGGTCCTGGGTCTTGGATGATTGTTGTTCCAGCAGCTGCCACCACCTCCCTATTGGCGCTGCTGTTAAAAGAGCTGCCGGCTTCTGCTTGGCCCCAATCCCAGAAGGACCATCGAATTTAGCCTGAAACCAGCCAAGTCACCAAACTTCAAGAGCCTCATCCTCTTTAATAGGCTTTAAATTGCTTTCCCTATCCTCTCACTCTAATCTGTTCGTGTGTATGTATAGAAATTTACAGAGATGTAAAAGATTATGTGTATGCGTGGACTTTGGGCAGATTTTTATGTTTGTCGGGCGGGCGGGCCCGACCCAATCGACTGCAAGCACGTAGCCAATCTCCGCTGGCGAAACGGGCTGCGCCACCATTTTGCACAGGCGAGCCAATTAAGGCCCGCCCAGCGTGTTGCAGACTCCCGTGGACAGCGGGAATTTCAAATGTGCGGCGGGCGTGTACAGACCACCAGTTCCAATGGGGAACCTGCAGTCTGTATAAAGAAAGGCCAGGCAGCCTCCTTTAAGCTGTTCACCATGGCCAGCGACTGGGCTCCAGAGGAGGGCAGGGCAGAGGAAGAGAGGGGTAGGCCGCAGGTTAGGCCAGCGGCGGGGCCAATGTGCCCCTCGGTTCTCTGATGCCTGCCTTGCTGTCCTCGAAGAGGTTGCAGAACGTCGGGAGGTCTTGTTTCCCAAGGATGGGAGGAGGAGGGGTCCCCCATGTGACCAAGCAGGCCTGGCAGGAGGTGGCGGAGGTCATCAGCTCCCAAGATGCTGTGGGACGCAGTGTTGCAAGCGCTTCAATGATTTGTTGCGCTCTGGAAGGGTGAGTACCATGTCAGCATTGGCCATTTGACCCAGCAGGTAGCCTTAACCTTTGAGGCCACCCACCACCACCCCCCCACCCCCCTTCAACACCCGCCAACGTCTTAGTGTCATTACTGCATTGGGCATTTGGCGCAGGCTGGGTGGGCAAACAGATAATGACCATGCTTACATCAGCCTTAGTGGTTGAGGAGAAGATGGGTTCTCCCCGCAGCATATGTAGGTGTTTGTCGCATTTGAGTAGTCTGGGGGCAACCTGCAGGAGAGATAGCTAGACACATGCTCAGAACTCCAACACATGTCTTATTGATGGTGATGAGATGGTGGAAGGGGAGCCTCAAGGTGTCATGGCCAAGAGCCATCTACTGGCCTCGGCGCGACACCTAGTTGCGCCTCCTTGTCATGGACGCTAAGACCCGTGTGTTATTGAACGTGATGGACGCTGAATGTGTCCAAGGTTGGGGGAGGGGGTTTGGAGCAGCTGTACTATCTTCTGGGGACTGACCACCAGTAGTGTGGACAGGAGCCACTGGAGGCCTCAGATGGGCCACTGTGGTTGGGGTGCGGCGTACGCGTGCAGAGTACATGACCGATCAGCCCCAATACATGTTCTTCTCTGTTCTGCAGGCAAAAACTGAGAACAATATCCTGAGCGTCAGTGGACTGGTGGTGGGCACGCCGTGCTGCAGCACCTCACCGCGTATGAGGAGCAGGCCATGGAGCTGGGGAAGAGGCAGGCGGCCAGGTCGGCAGGTGTCGGCAAGGCTGGGGTGCAGCGGCCAGGTATTTGAGGGCCACAGTCCCATCCACTCTGTCTCCTCACCATCCAAAGCCCTGATGGTTGCTGCAATCGTTAATGCTGCAATCGTTAATGCTCATTCACAGACTAATACAGTCAGACGTGTGGGTCGTTCACAAAGGTCCCTCGGCCCCTTGAGGATGTGCGTCTCTAGCACCTTCCAAAGTCACCTTATCCCATTTGTGACCACTATCCCCATGGCCTAACATGCCATAGCATTGCTGCTGCACATCCAAAGACTTATTGCATCTTAGGAGGGTTTGTACCTCCACCCTTTCAGCCAGTGCGTCCTACATTACTCTGTCCAAAAGGTCCTCAGCACCTCACCCATCAACATCATGGCACTCAACTTAAATAAATGCCACCATGTTAGTCATCCCTGCGCCAAAGGGAAATGTTGCCTTCTGTCCACCTGTTCTATGCCCCTCATAACGGTATGAAGGTCAATAATGTGACCTGTCAATCTCCTGTTCTCCACGGCAAATGTCGTAAGTGTTGCAATGTTTCCTCATAACTCCAACTCTCCAGGCCAGCATGCATCCTGGTCAGGAACCTCTGTACTCTCCCCACTTCAATGCCATCCCTCCCATGAAGCGCAGGTCACAACTGAACATAGAAGTGTAGCTGTGGCCTCGACAGCATTTTCTGCACTTGCAACATGACCTCCCTTTTCCTACATTCTATTCCTCGGCTAATAAAGGCAAGTCTGGCTTCGACCTTGTTAAACGACTTATGTTCCTGTTCTGCTACCTTAACAGGTCTGCCCAGCAAGGTTCCTGTAATCGTCCTTACTTTCCACGGTCCTACCATTACTCATGTATTCCCGTACCTTGCTTGTCTTGCCCAAGTGCTTAACCACACACTTATCCACATAACATTCCATGTGGCATTCCTTAGGCCATCTGACCATCCTGTCTGTATGCGCATGCAATGTTTGGGCCTCCTCTTGACTATTTAGCACCCCACCAATGTTCGTTTCCTTAGGTTCTTGAAAGTTGAGCGCATTATGAGCCTGGGGGAAAGGGATGAAGAGTATTACTGACTGAACACTAACTGATCCACTGTCCTTGTTGTTAATTTCAGCATCACCACCGCATGGCCGCCACCAACACGTCCAGAGCACCCCCTCCACACCTGAGGGCCAAGACTTGCAACTTGCGTCACATCCTTTCAACGAGCCAGGCACCAGCGCAGAGACAAACACATCGGTGGGGATTATAATGTCGGCTAGTGTCCCGGGGCACAGTGGAGAGGGCACTTCACAATCGCTGGAGGAAATGGCACAGACAGAGAGTGCCGATGGCACCAGCCGCCGGATGACTGCAGGGGACTAGGCACATGCTGAGTCCGGCAGTGATGATGTGCCTCTGGAGATGTCAGCCATGCAGCAGCTGCAGGACAAGCGGCCGGGTGCATGGGAGCATCTGGCAGGGTTGCATGAGGGTGTGCTTCACTTGGTCTCTGTGGTGGAGGAATCCAGGCAGAGTGTCAGTGATGGCATGAACCTCAGGACAGAGCTTCAGGCTTCCTCCATTGAGAGATTGGCGACTCTCATGGAGAGGGGCTTCCAGCAGATTGAGAATCTTCTGATTGGGTTACGCTCTGACCTGCAAGCCCTCACAGCGCTAATGGCCACAGGTGGTCATTCGCAATGTGGGAGACGTTCTGGGCACCAAGTGTCCCAGCTTGGTGCCCATCCATCTGTAGTGAGCAGGGAGGTCCAATGTGACCTCACGTCGGCGCAGCAGCTGCCTGTCATCGCTGTGAGCTTCTCTCAGGGCGCTCCGGATGAGGGCAGCAGCTCCTCCGCCCCTCTGCCAGTGACCATTGCATCTGTTGAGGCTGCGACAACTGGGGAGGTGCCAGTTCTGGAACTGGCCACTCCCTCCCAGGCAGGGCCTTCACAGGCTCCACGGGCATATAGGACGTCCGCCAAGGTCATCGAGGCTAACAGGACAGCAGAGTCAGCAGGCTGTCTCACAAGCCACTCCGAGCGATGGGGCGGCACCAAGACGTAGCACCCGCAAACGTAAGCATAAGGCACGTTAGGCACACCACGGGTTTGTCACTGGTGATTTTGTGTTGGCCCTAGATTAGGGAATTTTTGTTTGTCAACGTCAGAGCTACGTTTTTTCATGTTTTTGGTGGCAATAAAGTCCACTTTTCTGACCATGGCTGAGGGTGTTTCCTTTATGCTGCATTTGTCTGTTTCACATGAATGTTTGAGTGGACATTGAAGTTTCTGTACTAAGCCCTTAGTTGCAGCTGATGAGGTGGAAGATGTAGCACCTAAGTGCCGCGTGTGGAAGCGCCAGGCAATGCTGGTCCTGCTGATCCATGTGTGTGCAGCTAGCTGAAGGTTCATTGGATTAAAGTCCCGGGTGTCCCTGCCTCCTTGGTGTAGTAGCGGGTCAGCGTGCTGCCCCTCATCAATGCCCTCTCATCCTCTGAGCCACTGCTGGATTCATCATGTGCAGCCTCATCCACTGTGTCAAGGTCTTCATTGTCCACTGCGTCCCCCCTTTTCAGCACAAGATTGTGCAGAGCGCAGCATGCTACCACTATCACAGAGACGAGATCTGGGGGTACTGGAGTGCACCCCCTGAACGGTCCAGGCATCGGAAGCACATCTTGAAAAGACCGATGGCTCTCTCCACCACAGCCCTTGTGGTGCTGTGGCTCCTATTGTAGCGCTGCTCAGCTTCTGTTCATGAGCCTTCTGAGGGAATAGCCCTTGTCACCCACCAGCCAACCATCCATCAAGCTGAGCCGGAGCACTGAAGAGCCCTGGCACCTGGGAGTGTCTGAGTATGTAGGCGTCGTGGGAGCTGCCTGGGTACCTTGCACAGACTTGCAGAATCAGCATCCTGTGATCACACACTATCTGCACGTTCATGGAGTGGAAGCCCTTCCTGCTGACGAAGGCACCGGGCTCACCTGCTGGTGCCTTGATGGCCACATGTGTGCAGTCTATTGCACCCTGGACACGGGGGAAGCCAGCAATGACCGTGAAGCCTCTAGCTCGCTGTGTCTGGCTTGTCTGGTCGCAGCAGAAGTGGATGAAGGTCAATGCATGCCTGAACAGAGCGTCTGTAACCTGCTTGGCACAAGTGTGGACAGCTGATTGGGAGACACCACAAAGATCACCCACCGAGCCCTGGAAGGAGCCAGAGGCATAGAATTGGAGGGCAACTGTGACCTTCAGAGCTGCTGGCATGGGGTGTCCACCCAGGACTGGTGAATTTACCCAAAGTGTTGAACAGAATCTGATAACGAACAGAATTATAGGGGTTGTGGTTAACAGAAGCTGTCATAACAAAGGAAGCATAGGGTGGATTCTTCCTGGCTCAGTAGAGGTGGCTTAAAGCGGGAGGGCTGGGAAAATCAGACCAAGGCACATCAAGCCGCTTCCCGAGATTTTCCTGGAGGCAAGTTTCCTGCAGCAGCAGCTGCCTGCCTTTCCATGGAGGGTTGCCAATCATTTAAAAGGGCAATTAGCCCTTAATTGTGCACAGCAATGAGACCTTATGGAAGGTGTGTGGGGTCACAGCCTGTGTCAGGAGTCTGGCATTGCATTGGAGGTGGCCTTATGGCAGGAGGTCAGAAGGACATTTGAGGCTGCTGTCCATGCCGCCACAGAACCGCAAAACTGATGTGGACAAATCCATGTTCAAAAGCATTCTTATGGAGACTGATAGCCCTAACAGCTCTGAGTCTTCATTTTTAACAATCCCTCCAATGCCTTCCACATCACCTCCATTTTTAGGCACTTTCTTACTTTGCATTTGCCTCTGCAGCAATCAACTGTCAGTCGTATGTCAGCGATTCAGAGACCAGAAGATTTGACCCATTAAATTTGGTGTCATTCAAGGCACTCTGATCTTGGAAACACCTTTCAAAAAAATAATCTGCTGGAGAAACAAATGTTCTTTCTCATAGGTGTGTCACTTAGAAAATGTCCCACCATAAATTCTCATAGGCATAATGGGAAGCAGGTTAAAAGGGTTTTCACATCTCTGGACATTCATTTCCATTTGTCCTAGTGCTAGAGTAAGTTTCCTTTCTCCCTGTAAATCTATAGAGATGTGCATCTATATAACCAAATCACTAACTGGGATTTTCCACGCCCGATCGTGATGGGCGTGTTTGGTGGTGAGGTCAGAGAATCTCGCAAGACCGGCCTAGGCCCGTTTCCCAGCAACAAGAATCCAGGAAGCAATTGTCACTTCAGTGCAAGGGGGGAAGGGGAGAAAGGAACCTCAGAGCAAGGGCTACAATGCAAGCGGGAGCCATGGCAGCACAGACTGAAGTTTGAAGACAAACACATGTGGGGTGGGGGGAGAAAATGGCTGGGTAAATGCCAAAACATGTAAAAGATGAGCTCTCTTCCGCAGCTGAGAGCATTTAACTTGAGCTCAATTGACATGTTTGGTGTCAATTGTGCCCACTCAAGCAGCATTAATTCCTGACAGTGCCAATGATTGTTCCTGTATTGTTAACCCCTCGCGCACATACTTCAAACTCGAATGAGTGCTATTGTGCTGCAGAACCATTGGATGGCTGAGCAAGCTTGAGGATCCCCTTGGGAAAGGCGGCCATGGAACACTGACAGCGGGCTGCGCTCCTAATCCCTTGCATTATGTTTATGTTGACATTGAAAATTCACCCTCATGGTTCAAGCAAACAGGGAAGCCTTGGAGTGTAGGTTAGGAAAATGCCTGTGTCTGAGATGAGAGTTCAGGATGCAGTCGATTGGCTGAAGCTGCCGCCACTCAGTCATGTGGTGTGGGACAGTGCTGGGTGTGGGCATGGTGAGCCATCATGCTCACTAAATACTGGGCATCCATGTGGTCGTCTGGACTCTCCGACATGCGTTAATGGGCCTTGAGAGGCAGCTACAGGTGATGACTTGACCAAAAGTGGTCTTCAGGACATAATTGCTGACCCTCATGTCTCTCTCTTTGATATTGCAGTGAGGAGACCATCAGGAACATGGGATCCGGTGATCTCGCTGCCTGCCTGCTTTTTTATAGGCAGGAAAGAAGGAGGGGGAGAATGCGACGGAGGCGTCTGGCTCGACAAAGGGAGGAGCAGAACCCCCAAGACCAAGGGGAGGCAGGGCCTCCTCTTCATGCAGAGGATGAACCCCAGAGAGCCGTTGTTCATAGGCGCATTGCTAGGCCCAGGGTCTACAGACGGCGCATGTGCTATCTGCAGATGAGCGAAAACCAGTGTTGTTGATGCCTGCGCATGGCAAGGGAACTGGTCACTCACATAATCCACCTCCTGCAGGATTTGGCACCAGGGGGACTTGGAGGGCATCCACTGCCAGTGCCACTTAAAGTTACCGCCACGCTCAATTTCTACAGCAGTGGCTCCTTCCAGGGCTCCACTGGGGGCCTTTGCGGGATCTTGCAAGCCTCCATCTACAAATGTATCCACAAGGTCACATTTGTCTTTTTTGCCAAGGCACACACCTTTGACAGGGATCAGGCAAGTCAGGAAGCAAGGCTGCTGGGATTTACTGAGATTTACGGATTCCCACAGGTGCACGGCACCATCGACTGCATCCATGTGGCTCTTAAATATCCCTGGCACCAATTGGTCCAGTATGTGAACCGCAAAGGCTTCCACTCTCCCATTGTTCAGCTAGCCTGCGACCATAACAAACGGATCATGTAGGCTTGTGCAAGATACTCTGGAAGTGTCCCAGACTCACACATCCTCAGCAGATCTCAGGTCCCTGACATCTTCAAGGGACCACACAGACTGCAGGGTTGGCTCCTCAGGGACAAGCGCTACCCGCAAAGGACGTGGCTGATGATGCCCATGCGGTGGCATTAGACTCCTGGTGAAAGAAGGTACAGGAGGCTCATGCCATAATCCAGAGTTTGGTGGAGCACACCATTGGTATCCTGAAAATGAGGTTCTAGTGCCTGGACAGATCTGATGGAGCACTGTGGTACCCTCCCCAGAGAGTGTCGCGCATCATAGTGGCTTGCTGCGCGCAGCATGACCTGGTGATGCAAAGGTGGGAGGACCTGGACAATGAGGAAACGGAAGGGCTGCACATCTCCTCCGATGAGGAGGAAGTCAGAGGGGATGAGGGTGATGAGGTCATGGAAGGCGAGGGTGCAGGCAGTGAGGCCATTGCGCTGGCCAGATGAGGCAGGCATGCTCGTGAGGCCCTCATAGCCACAAGGTTCCAGGAGGATGGTGATGAGATGCAGTGAGGACACTCCTGAGTTCTTCACATTGCATCTGGGAATGTCTGACACTTGTCTGGCTGAGGGCAGCGCACATTCACTCTGTGAAGATGTTCCTATCATGGAGACACTGCTGAGATACAGCAGGCACCTGGATTTTAAGACTTAATCCTTTGGCAGGCTTCATCACCTGTTCCCTTCAGCACCACACCTTCACCTGTCAGGAATGCTGATAAGATAGGGGGGGTGGGGAGAGGGGGGGGTGGTGGGGGGTGGGGAGCAGCCCCGCCTGCTGAACACACACAGAGAACATCACAGAACCCAGTGATGCTTGGGTGTGAGATTCTTGCAGCAAACACAAACCACATCGAGGGGCAGGCGCCACTGATCTGAAGAGTGACTTTGAAGCCAGACAATCACTGTGCTCAGAAGGTTACACACTGCACAGGGGAGAGGCCCTGGACTGTGACAGTAGCCTTCGTTTTGTGTAGAAAGCAAGGTTTCACATCTGATTGACATGAGCACTACTAGTCAGAACAAGGAGCCACAAACAAGGAGACTTTCTTGAGAATGTATTTACAATTTACAAAACATTAAGTACAAGTGATTACCACCATGCCCATGTTATGAAACTACATCTTCTTTGCTTTTCTACCCTGGCTACTACCTCTTGGTGCATCCCTGACATCCAGAGTGGAGGTGGAGGCAGCCTGCTGACTGCTACATCCTGTTGTCTGTGATGACCTTGGCAGGCGTCCTCTGGAGGGCTGAGACCTGGGTGGCCCTGGCCTGCTTTCAGGGTCCTGCTGTGTGGCAGTGGCACCGACCTCGGCCTGTGGAGCTGGAGCTGCTGGGGTCACAGGAAGAGGGGATTCAGATGGGCAGGACACTCCTGGAGTCACCTGGGTGGATGGCCTTGGGGTGTGAGCCTGCTGATCCTCCTCCCTCTGGGTGCCCAAGGGCCCCTAGCTGACTCCTTGAAGGGAAGAGGCAGCTGGAATGAGCACAAGATGCCCTGCGCCCCCTCTCGTGTTGACACTGATGGATGCCTGCAGATGCCTCAGTGATGGAGTGCAGCTCCTGCATCAGTGCAGGACCCATGTCCCGGACCAAGGTCTCCATGACAGCCGCCATCCTACCAGTCTTGACCTTGGTGCGTTGGCATGCCAGCGCTATCACCTCAGACTGAAGATGGACAGACTCCTCCATTGTGCCTTGCCATCTGAGGAGTGCAGCAGACACCCCTTCCTGATGTTCCCGAGCTTGTCTTTGCAGCTTCAGCAAGTGAGGTATGGCCGAATCCAGAGGCTCCTCATCTGACTCAGACAATGCAGATTTCTGGCCTCCAGCAGCCCTCTGCGTGCCAGCGCCCTTGGATTTCCCCGCCTCGACCTACTGTGGATCAGACAGTGCGATGTGCTTACCGGGTTGTGACCCCGAGGCTATTCTAGGACTCAGATTTGTCACCTTGAATGAGGTTCTTTGCCCAGACTCGGGGTAGAGGGCATTGCGGTGGGCCTCCCCTGCATCCAGTAGGCGCTCAAGGGAGGCATCGTAAACATTGGGGCAGCATGTTTCCTCCCTTTGGCTGCCATCAGTACCCAGCATCTTCCTATCCCTTGAAGAATGCTAGCTCTGTGCAGGGGCGGCCTTGAACTATGACGCCCATTTGCTGAAGGCCATAGGTGGCGGTGAGGCAGGTGAATCAGAGACTGCCCCACCAGCGACCCGATGTGAAACCCATGCCTCTCAATTTTTTAAACATATTGGTGCATGATACGGCAGATAAAGCTGTCAATGCGATCGGCGGATCACACATCAATTTCCTCACCTGATATTGGATTTTACCGATTTCTGGGGCAATTCTGCCCAAGTCAAAATGTGTATTTGTCTGTGAGGGAAGAGGGACATATGGAGGAAATCCAAAATCTCAGTGATGAACTTCCCTTTGCCATCATCGCTAAAGCAGAGGTAAACATGTGCCTATAGATGGAATCATCTTCTCTGTCACAAAAATATCACTGATTTGCACGCTCCATACTTTTGGCAAAATTATCACAAACTTGCATCTTTCACAGTTACGTAAAGCAGTTCAAATGCATGAATGTGATCTAACTCTCCCTTTGATCTGATACACTCTGCAAATACTGAGAGAGTGATTGTACCCTAAGAGAAAATAACCTCTCTAAGAGGTCAATTTTCACTGCCATAGGCCCCTCTTACCATGAGAATCAGGTTTCTATGACATGGATAGGAACACGGTTACTGTTTTAGGTTGGAACTTCCCGAAGCCGGCAGAGAACACCTTCCGACAAGTTTGGGGGGGACCTCCACAAAAAGGAATCAGTGCCAATGCTTCCCGGGCCTGTTACCCACTGTGAGTGTCTCCCATCCACCCTGCTACTTACCTTGCTGGCAACCGTTGCAGCCTGATTTTCAGACCTATTGAGTTACACGGGGGACACCTGTTTGGCATCCTGCAACTCACCTGCCAGTTTTAAATAAGGCCAGGGCCTCAAAATCTTTGCCAGTTAATCACCCATAACTCAAAATTCACTCATTAAAACATAAGAAATAGGAGCAGGAGTAGACCATATGGCCCAAAGAGCCTGCTCCACAACTCAATACAATCAGGGCTGATCTTGGGTTTCGACTCCATTTTCCCATCCACTCCCCATATCACTTGATTTTTTTCTGAAAGACCAAACATCTGTCTTTCTCAGCCTAAAATATATTCAATGATGGTACATCCACAAGCCTCTGTTGTAGAGAATTCCAAAGATTCACAACCCTTTGAGTGAAGAAATTTCTTCTCATCTCAGTCCTAATTGATCGGTCCCTTATCCCGAAACTATGTTCTACATTCCCCATCAAGGGGAAACAATGACTCAGTATCTACACTGTCAAGCCCCTTCAAAATCTTGAATATTTCTTTGAGAACTCCTCTCATGCCCCTAAGCTCCAGAGAACATAGGCCACTTTAATCATCGCCTCATCTTAAGGCAACTCTCTCCTCCTAGGCACCAATCTAGAGAACTTTCGCTGTGCCACATCAATGCAAATATATCCTTCCTTAAATATGGAGACCAAAACTGCACACAGTATTCCAGGTGTGATCTCACCAAAGCTCCACACAACTGTAGCAGGACTCTTTTATTCTTGTACTTAAATCTCCTTGCAATTAAGGCCAACTACTATTTGCCCTACTAATTGCTTGCCATCCCTGCTTGCTAACTTTTTGTGTGCATTGTATGAGTACACACAATTCTCCTTGAACGCCAACATTTACAAGTTTCATGCCTTTTAAAAATATTCTGCTTTTCTATTCTCGCCACCAAAGTGAATAACCTCATACTTGCCCATGCTATACTTCATCTGCCATCTTGTTGCCCACTCACTTAACCTGCCCATATCTGTTTGCAGCCTCTTTGTGTCCTTCTCACAGCTTGCACTCACACCTAGCTTTGTATCATCAGCAAATGCAGATACGTTACTCCCTCTTTGTTTAGGTCATTAATATAGATTGTAAATAGCTGAGGCACTGATCCTTGCAACACTCCACTGGTCACAGCCTGCCAACTTAAAAATGCCCAATTTATCCCTGCTCTCTTCTTCCTGTCCATTAACCAATCCTATACCCATGCTGATGTATCATCCCCAACTCCATGAACCCTTATCTTTTATATTACCCTTTTGTGTGACACTTTATCAAATGCCTTTTGAAAATCTATGAATACCCTACTACTTACATCCTCAAAAAACTCTAATACATTTGTCAAACCCTTTTACAAAATCATGTTGACTTGTCCTGATCATACTGTGTTTTTCTAAGTGTGTTATTAAAGCTTCCTTAATAATTGATTCCAGCACTTTCCTGGTGACTGATGTCAGGCTAACTGACTTATAGTTCCATTTTCTTCGTCCTTTCTTGGATTGTGGTGTTACATAACTTACAATCTGTTGGGACTGTTCCAGAGTCAAGGGCATTTTGGAAAACCATAGCCAGTGCATCCACTATCTCTGCAGCTATCTCTTTTAGAGCCCTAGGATGCATCAGGTCCTGGGGATTTGTAGGACTTCGGTCCCTTAAATTGTTCCAGTATCTTTTCTCTGCTGATAGTAATTACCTTAATTTCCTCACTACTATAAGTCCCTAGGTTCCCATTGATTTCTATTATGTAGCTTCTGTCTTCTACTGTGAAGACAGGCACAAAATATTTGTTCAATTTGTGCTATTCCCTCATTCCCCATGATAATTTTCCCTGTCTCTGCTTCTAAGGGACCAATGTTTACTTTAGCTACTCTCTTCCTTCCTATATACTTGTAAGCATTCTTACAATCTGTTTTTATATTCCTTGCTAGTTTACCGACCCAAGCTCCATGCTTCACCTGAATCTGAAGCAAGCCACATGAGATTTAAATTTCCACTTTTATTTTGAGTATTAATTAGGTGTGTGTACAGGGGTAACTGGATTAGGAAATTAACACTTGAAAAGAAAAGGGTTCATATATTAAAAAATGTAAAAACTACAAATGCTATAGATCTGAAACAAAATCAGAAAATGCCTGAAATATGCAGCAGGTGGGTCAGGATCTGCTGAGAGATAGTATGTGAAAACCTACACTCAAAGGGCTGACCTCTCTTTTCTGACACTGATTGACCTGCTTTGCATATCCAGCATTTTATTTCAGCTCCTTGAGTACAGTTCTTAACACACAGCAAGTTTTATGAGACATGCATGATCCTGACAACATCTCCATAGCAATACTATTTTATTAGGGAAAATTCACCATTGTTAATGAGCATCTTGTACAGGAGATGATGCCATATCTGCCAAAGTGGAGAGAGAGAGCCATCACTATCTGGTATAAAGCCCAGAACATTTAAATTCTTTGGCCCCATTTGAATATTCAGAATAGACATTAATTCCACAGAGCAGGAATAGACAATCATGGGTAGTCAGGTTGCCACCAGATACCCGGTGATGTTGTTGTGGCACTGATGACAGAATCAGGCAGCATCTTTAAGAGCTAAACTAGGCCCCCACCTCCAACACCCATCCCTCATACTTACCCACCAAAAATGTTGCAGTTCGATTCTCTCAACACATTCTATTCATTGCACTCATAGATTTCTCACACTTCTTCTCCTGCAGAAGAGATTGCAGAGCACCGGGGTGAAGCACCAGTCATAGCCACCCTGACTGTTATGGAGGAGGACGTACTGGAGTCCATCAGGGGGTCAGAATGCAATGTCATTAGTGAGGGAGAGATGGGGCTCTCCCAGATACCTGGTGACAGAAGTAGATATATCACACAACCACCTGGCATACAACACTCACGCCTGTTGACTTGGTGCTAGCAGCCGCTGAATAATGATGTTCTGCAGAATGATGACTTTAAACCGTTTCACTTTGTCAATTCTAATTCATGTCTTTAATCTCCCACTGGTCATTCAGGCATTATATAGGAGCTGGTGCAAGAGGAGGACGATGAAGACTCCTCAGGGAAGGTCATGGACTCTAAAATAAAGAACCATCACACAGCTCATGAGCACCATCCATCAGCTCATACACACACACATTGGTGAAATCTTGATAACAGGTAGATGGGTTATCACATGGTGAGGTGCATATCAGGGGTGCGCAGGAGCAGGTGTTGTAGACAGGAAAGCAGTGAAGCACTCCTGTCGGAGGGTGCAGGACACGCCAAGTTCTGCTCAGTTGGAAGCAAGTGCTGAGCCACAGAGACCATCAAGGAAGAGGATTATTCTGGTGTAGTAGAAAATTTTTGAATATCTGTCAGCAATTCCAGAGGCAATGAGTACTATTGGAAAGAGAGAATGGAGGAGGCCATCTCTAGCATGAGTGCCATGATGTCTCAGGCCTAGGCGCTGATGTCTACCTCCATGGAAAAAGTGGCCACCTGCATGGAGTGTCAGCTGTGTCAGGTCATTGGGTCCAGGCTGGCCCACACCAATGGCTTGCACACTTAGTCTGTCAGCTTAAATAGAATGGGGGAGCACCTTGCCCTGACCAGTCAGCACCTCACTGAAGTGCATCAAAGTGCCCAGCTCCTGGCTAGCAGGGAAGTGCAGGTGAGCTATGAGAGGAAAGATGAAGAAAGGGAACATGGAGGTTGGAACTTTGCTCAAGCCACTCCTTCCATTTTGCCCTCCCCTCAGTCAGAACCACACATGCTGACTCCTGCCCCCATGGCCAAGTTTCCCCTCCACAGGTGCAGGTGGGACAGTCCTTAGTGAGGCCCTTACAGGCACCAAAATTCAGATGACGTCCACCATGAGCATCTGAGCAGTCAGAGTTGAGGAATGAGCAGCCTGCCTCGACTTCTGTTGAAACAACGGGAGCAGCGCCATTCAGAGGTAATAGGAAAAGGAAGAGAAAGACTTTAGTAGTTTCACTAAGGAAATCACTTGGGTGTTTGAAAGTGTGTTAAATTGTCACTTTAATTGTCAATGTTTATGCACCCATGTAATTGATGCCAAATCTCCATTGTCCAGCCTCCATTGTAACCTATTGCCTGCCAAGTGGCTATTAGCCTTGATGTAAATGGTAAGGGTAGTAGATGAGTTTCACTAGAATGTAAAGATTATTAACTGTCGAATGCTGTGCATTTGGAAAGGGAGGTATAGGGGTGTCCAGTGGTTCAGCACTGGTGTTTCAAATGGCTGCACAGCCATAGGTTGCTGAATTGTGCCTGTATGAGTTGATCCCATGTTTCTCTGGAGGGTAAGCAACTGCAGGAACCCTGGCTGCATCAGCCTCTCTCTCTTCTTCTGAAGATCCAGAGCAGTCATCATTAAATCTCCTCCTCCTGAAACTCCAGCCTGTAGTGCAATGTGCAGCAAACTACCACCACCCTGCACATTCTTGCTGGTGCATAATATACTGACGGATGTCCCCAGATCAACCTGGGTGTCTGAGTTGTGTCTTCAGCAACCTGGTGGCTAGCTCAATGAGCGCTCTTCTGTTCATGAGGCCTCAGTTATACTTTTCCTCTGCATCAGTGGTAGGGCTCCCTGTGACGAATAAAAACAGAAAGCGCTGGAAATACTCAGCAGGTCTGGCAGCATCTGTGAAGGGAGAAATAGCATTTTGAGTCAAATATGACTTCTTCAGACCTGAAGGAGGGTAAAAATGTTATGGGTTTTATACCATCAAAAAGGAGGAGTGGGGTGGAAGAACAAAAGGGAAGGCCTCGGATAGGGTATGGGGCGGAAGAGATTAAATAACAAAGATATCATGGAACAAAAGGCAACAGGAGTGGTGATGGTTGTAGCAAAGAGATAAAACATTTGTCCAGAGTGAATGTAAATAAACAGCTCTGTCCAAAAGCAAAAACATAAATACAAGATTCAGACCGGCACATGGCAAAAAAAAAACTGATTCAAAATGGTGGGCAAAGTTCACGGTCTGAAATTGTTGAATATTGAGTCCAGAAGGCTGTAAAGTGTCTAATCAGAAGATGAAGAGCTGTTCCTCAAGCTTGCTCCAGTTGAGCTTCACTGGAACACTGCAGCAGGTCGAGGACAGGAATGTGAGTGTGGGAGCAAGATGGTGAATTAACTCCTCACAGGTGTCATCAGCCATGTCCTTTGGGGGGGTCCCTTGTCTCCAAGGAGCCACCTGCTGATCCTGCAGGGCAACAAACTTATGAGGTTATATACATTTAAAAAAGGTATTCATAAAATTTACAACATACGTTTGCAGAAAACAGCTTAGCATCTGATACAAAGGGTTCCTGAAGACTTTGATGATGAGATTCAATTCTCTTAGATACTGCCGATACTGGCAGAGGATGAAGGTTCATGGATATCTTGTGCAAGCACGCATGAAAACCTTCCAGTGGTCACGTACTGGCTGGACATTGATGGATGGATTCTGCTGGTTGATCTGAGGGCACCTTGATTGCCACAAGGCTGCAATCTATGACTGGGAATTCAGCTAGACCAGCAAATCTGAGGGTCCACTCATTCTGACTGGGCTCATCAATAGCAAAGTGGATTCAAGTGGCAGCTTTCAAAAATATATTTAAAAAAGTAAAAACTTGCCTTTACCATAGAACCATAGAAAAGTTACAGCACAGAAGGAGGCCATTCAGCCCATCTTGTCCATGCCAGCCCGAGGTCACCCAGGTGCCCTTTCTAATCCCACCTTCCTGCACCCGGCCCATAGCCCTGCAGCTTACAGCACTTACGGTGCAGATCCAGGTACTTTTTAAAAGAGTTCAGAGTTTCTGCCTCTACCACCAACTTGGGCAGCGAATTCCAGACACCCACTACTCTCTGCGTAAAAAAGTTCTTCCTCATGTCCCCCCTACACCTTCTGCCACTTATCTTGAATCTATGTCCCTGGTTCTAGAATTCTCCACCAAGGGAAACAATTTTATCCTGTCCACTCTATCCATTCCCCTCATAATTTTGTACACCCCAATCAAGTCACCTCTCAGCCTTTTTTGTTCTAAGGGAAATAACCCCAACCTATCCAATCTCTCCTCGTAGCTACACTTTTCTAACCCTGGCAACATTCTTGTAAACCTCCTCTGCACTCTCTCCAGATCTATTATGTCCTTCCTGTAATGTGGTGACCAGAACTGCACACAATACTCCAGTTATGGCCTCACCAGTGTTTTATACAATTCCAACATTATATCCTTACTTTTATATTCTTTTACCTCTGCCAATGAAGGAGAGCATTCCATATGCCTTCTTTACAACCTTGTCTACTTGAACTGCTGCCTTCAGGGACCTGTGTATTTGTACGCCAAGATCTCTCACTTGATCAACCCCTCTTAGTATATTCCCATTTATTGTGTAATCCATGTAACTGTTTGACCTCCCTAAATGTATGACCTCACACTTCTCCATGTTAAAATCCATCTGCCACTTTACCACCCACTCCACCAACCCATCTATATCGTTTTGGAGATTATGGCTATCCTCTACACTATCCACTCCTCGGCCAATCTTTGTGTCATCTGCAAATTTCCCAATCGTGCCCCCCATGTTCATGTCCAAATCGTTAATATATAACACAAACAGCAAGGGTCCCAACACCGAGCCCTGTGGAACACCACTTGAGACAACTTTCCATTCGCAAGGGCATCCATCAACCATTACTCTTTGTTTCCTGTTACAAAGCCAACCTTTTATCCAGTTTGCCACATTACCCTGAATCCCATTGGCTTTTACTTTCCTGACCAATCTGCCATGTGGGACCTTGTCAAATGCCTTGCTAAAATCCATGTACACAACATCCACTGCACTACCTTCATCAACCCTTCTTGTCACTTCCTCAAAGAATTCAATCCAATTTGTGAGACAAGACCTTCCTTTAATAAATCCATGCTGACCATCCCAGACTAGTCCATGCCTTTCCACATGACAGTTTATCCTATCTCTCAGGACTGATTCTCCACCGATGTAAGACTAACTGGCCTATAATTGTTTGGCATTTCCTTTGATTCCTTTTTAAACAA
The DNA here is from genome assembly GCF_964194155.1 of Cetorhinus maximus. Lineage (NCBI taxonomy): Eukaryota > Metazoa > Chordata > Chondrichthyes > Lamniformes > Cetorhinidae > Cetorhinus > Cetorhinus maximus. The sequence continues at coordinate 45,441,343 of NC_135879.1, read as the reverse complement.
TGGAACTACGTTTGCATTTCTCCAGTTCTCCTCTGTATCTAGTGAAGATTGGAAAATCATCCTCAGAGCATCTGCTATCTCCTCCCTGACTTCCTTCAGCAGCCTCGGAAACAATCCATCTGGCCCTGGCGACTCATCAACTTTCAAGGATTTCAACCCTTCGAGTACTTCCTCTCTCTTTATGACTATCCCGTCCAATATCTCGCAGTGTTCCTCCTGGACTACTATATCTACATCCTCCCTCTTCATCTCTGGTAGATCCCACTTTTTCCTTAACTAACCTTTTAGCATTAATGTATTGGTAAAACATCTTTGGGTTATCTTTAACTTTACTTGCTAATCTTTTTTCATGCCCTCTCTTTGATTTCCTTATTTCCTTTTTTACTTCGTGCCTGCACTTCCTATATTTGTCTAGGCTATCTGCAGTGCTTAGTTCTTTGTGCCTATCGTACGCTTTCTTTTTCTGTTTGATCTTCCCCTGTATTCCTCTAGACAACCAGGGGGGTCTAGATTTGGCAGTACCACTCTTATTTTTGTAGGGGACATGTCTACTTTGTACAATTAAGATCTCGCTTTTTAGTGCTTCCCACTGGTTTACAACTGTTTTATCCTCCAGCAGTGCTGTTCAGTCCACCTCAGCCAAGTACCTTCTCACTTCTGCAAAATTTGCCTTCCCCCAGTTCAAGAGTTTTACTCCTGCCTTATCTCTGTCCTTTTCCATGGTAATTATAAATCTAACTGAATTGTGATCACTGTCCCCGATATGGCCGCCAACTGACTCTTCACCCACTTGCCCTTCTTCGTTCCCAAGACTAGGTCTAGAATTGCATCTCCTCTTGTTGGGTTTGTCACTAATTGGTTGAAAAAATTTTCCTGGACACATTGCATGAATTTTTCTCCCTCAGTGCCCCTTATATTGTTTGAATCCCAGTTGATATTAGGATAGTTGAAGTCTCCTACTATTATTGCCCTCTTGTTCTTACAAGCAGAAATTTGCCTACACATTTGTTCTTCTATCTCCCTTTCACTATTTGGGGGTCTGTAGTATACTCCCAGTAGTGTGACTGCCCCTTTTTTATTTCTAATCTCAATCCATAAAGCCTCGTTTGTTGACCCATTTAGTATATCATCCCTTCTCACAACTGGAATTGATTCTTTAACCATTAGTGCTACCCACCCCCTCCTTTTTTATCTCCTACTCTATCGTGTCTGAAGACTCTATAACCAGGGATATTAAGCTGCCAGTTTTGTCCCTCCTTTAGCCAGGTCTCCGTTATAGCAATGACATCCTGCTGCCATGTGTCTACCTGTGCCCTTAACTCACCTACCTTGTTTGTAATACTCCTTGCATTGAAATATAAACAGTTTAACCCCTTCAATTTCCCTTGCTGGACACTTTTTAAACTTTGCTTCTCCTGTAACTCCATGTCTATCACATCGTCCCTAGCTAATGTTCTACCTCAATTTTTCTGATCTGAATCTGACCTATCTGATCCTACTTCTGGGATCCCATCCCCCTCCCACACTAGTTTAAATACTCCCCAACAGAACTAGCAAAAGCCCCCACAAGGACACTGGTCCCAGCTCTGCCTGGGTGCAGCCCGTCTGGTTTGTACAGGTTCCACCTTCCCCAGAACCAGCCCCAGTGCCTCAAGAATCTGAATCCCTCCCGGCTACACCATCTCTCCAGCCACGTGTTCATTTGGTCTATGCTCTTATTCCTGCTCTCACTAGCACGTGGAACTGGGAGTAATCCTGAGATTACTACATTTGAGGTCCTGCATTTCAATTTATCTCCTAGTTTCCTGTACTGAGTTTGCAGGTCCTCATCCCTTAGTTTACCTATGTTGTTGGTACCAATGCATACCACGACTACTGGCTGTTTACCTTCCCTCCCCAGAATGTCCTGCAGCCGCTCCATGACATCCTGGACCCTGGCACCAGGGAGGCAACATACCATCCTTGATTCACGTTTGCGGCCACAGAAGCATCTGTCTGTGCCCCTAGCTATTGAATTCCCGATCACTATAGCCCTGCCACTTGTTTTCCTCCTGCCCCTCTGAGCAGCAGAGCCACCCACGGTGCCGTGAGCTTGGCTGCTGCTGCTTTCCCCTGAGAGGCAATCCCCCCAACAGTATCCAAAGTGGTATATCTGTTAGAGGGGGGATGACCACAGGGAACTCCTGCGCTACCTTCCTGAGTCTTTTACTGTTCCTTATGGTCACCAATTCCCTTTCTGCCTGTGTAATCTTCACCTGCGGTGTGACCACCTCACTAAATGTGCTATCCACGACTTGCTCTGCATCGTGGATGCTCCACAATGAGTCCACCCGCAGCTCCAGCTCCAAAATCCGGTTAGCTAGAAGCTGCATTTGGACACACCTTCCGCACACATGGTCACCAGGGACACTGGAAGCGTCCCTCATTTCCCACATCCTGCAGGAGCAGCATATCATGGGTTTGAGTTCTCCTGCCATGAGGTCCCTCTCAATTAAGCTAGTTACTCCCTTAAAAAATACGCTAGCTTGGGGCCTTATTTATGTTAGCTAGGAACCATGTTTCTTGACTAATTAAACTTGTACAGTACTACTCTATATATTTTTTTTAGCTCCTACCTCAGTATTAAGCAATGAATTACTTTAATAGATTGAAAAAAAAAATCACCAGGATTTACTGACCAATCAGCTGCTTTTTAAAAAAAATCCACTTTCAGAAGAGTGTCCCTTGCAGGTCTGGTGCACTCCTGAAGATACTGCCTCTCCCTCGCTCTCTCTTTTTTTTTTGGTTTGAGGAAGAGGGAGGGATGGAAACACTACAGCAATGTAATGTTTGGGGCTATTCCGTTCTTTGACAGCAGGTCCTCATACATAGTACCTTTCACAACCACAGGATGTCACAAAGTGCTTTTTTACATCAATTAAGTGTAGTCACTGATATAATTAGGAAGTGTGACAGTCAATTTGTATACAGTACATTCCCAGAATAATGAACAGCTCTAACCAAAAGCAAGAACATGAAAAACAAGACTCAGACCAACACATGGCAAAAGAAGACTCAAAATGGTGGACAGAGGTCATGGTCTGAAATTGTTGAATTCAATGGCCGGAGTTTGCCAGCCCCTCACACCAATGGGATCTTCCGGTCCCGCCGATGTGAATGGAGATTTCAATGGCTTGCTGGCCCCGCTGTGAAGGTGCTGGAAATTTCCATCCAATGAATCCAGGAGGCTGTACAGTGCCTAATAGGATTACGGTGCTGTTCCTTGAGCTTGTGTTGAACTTCATTGGAACACTGCAGCTGACCAAGGACAGAAATGTGAGCATGAGAACAAAGTGGTGAATTAACTCCTCACAGGTATCATCAGATACATCCTTAGAGGGGATCCCTTGTCTCCAAGGAGCTATCCGCTGACCCTGCTTGGGGGTGTGAACATCTGCAGAAATGAGATAATGAGCAGATGATTTATTTTTGTGATAGTGAATGAAGGGTGAATATTGGCCAGTATGCTGGGGATAAGTCCCCTGTTCTTCTTTGAAAGAGTGCCATGAGATATTTAATGTCAACCTGAGAGGGTTTAACATCTCATCCAAATGACAGCAACATTGACAGTACAGAACTCGCTCATTACTTCACTGGAGTGTCAGCCTTGTTTTCTGTGTTCAGTCCTGGAGTGGGACTGAAAACACACAACCTTTTAATTCAGATGTGAGAGTGATACCAGCTAAGCCACAGCTGACAATTTATGACATCAGTCACCTGGGCATTGTACTTGTTGTCTTGTCTCTTGTTTCTTGTTTTAATGATGTACACAGGCCGTTGACATTGTAGCTGAGCTAACTTCATTGATGACAAATTTTCCTAACGTATCTCCAGTGTCTAAACACATCAAGACAGGCTCCAACATGTGCTATCTGACCTTCAACCCCCAGGTCAGGTGACTCATATATAGTACAGAGTACCGGATACTATCTAATACTGGAGTCCACTACCACAATCAATTATCATGACACTTGGGTGCAGCAGATTGAGAAATCCTGCAGATGTCACCAGCAGATCCCTGGAAGGAACTGAAGATGAAGAAATTCAGGGCTGTGGTGACCTTGACTACTATAGGCAATGTGTGCCCACCTGGCCCTCTTGGATGGAGGTCTTGTTCCAGTTGGCAGCAGATGAGTTGTTGTGAAAGTCTGAGCTTCCTGAGGCACTGGTACTCAACCACATCCAGAAATCTGATCCTTTGTCAGCATACCCTGTGTTGTGGTATCACCTCCTGTGAGCTGGGGCTCTGTGCTCACCCCCTCTGCCCTGTGGAATGGCTGGTGCATGAGGGGAAGGCAACTGCAGCTTCTTCTGGTGTTGCTCCTGCTGCTGGTGGTGTTGCTGGTGCTGCTCTTCTTGTTCCTTATCAAAGCTCCAAGATAAAGCTCATGTAAACATATGTGAATTCATTTCTCTTTCTTAATTTACCAAACACCCTCCTGTTCCTTGAATCTATTTTTTTTACATATTTTTCATTATTTTCAGGTTACTCCTACCACATCATTCACCACATCACAATGGTATACCAATGCTTATCTCACTGACAATCAAATGCTTTCATTGGTTTACTTTCTGCCAAAAGCTGTTGCTGAGCTATTTGCATTGATCTTCCATTTATGTCTGTCTTGTGTCTCTAAGCAAAATGTGTTTTGAACTGGTTTTAATAACTATTTATCAAGCCAGTAGGACCTATGGGACTGAGGCAGTTAACAGTTTTCTTGGCAGTATTTCAATAAATTACCATATACCATTGAGTTTGGCTTGCTGCTTCTTTGCAGATTTATTCTTTTGAACTAAAATAACTGAGCACAGATAAAAGGAATAGTTACCATAGTAGCAGAGCTGTTTTATGATTAGCTGAATGGGCTTTGAATGGGAAATTTATCAGCTTTAATACCTGCAACAAAAAAGACTGTTGTCTTAGTACTTTGTAAGTAAGCAGAGCATAACTAGCACATAATAATTAGACGGGCTAGATTGCAGATACAGATTTGAGAGTCTTCCAGTGACTGAAGAATCTTATCCTGTCTGATTCACAATTGTGGCTTCCATGTTGCAAATAAAAGCTCATTATGCAAACGATTTTAAGTGAAATAGAGGAATGCAAATGTTATTGACTGAAATGTAAAATTATTCATTTTGTTGTTATTTATTACATAAATAAGATAAATAAATCAAGATAAATAATAATTAAGATAAATAAATAAATACACCCCCATCACTCACCCAGCAGCATTCCCTGACACTCAGGACTAACCCCTAAAATCCCACTCCAGGCTTCAGCACAAAAAAAATTCAATACTGAGGGAATGCTGAACAGTCCTGGTGCAGTCTTTTGGATGAGATGTTAAATGAATAGATAAGGGAATTCTGATGGCTGGAAATTTGTTTGCATTGGTTTTTGGGAGTAGGAATTGCGATTTGTGACCTGCCCCTGCTGGCTCAAAACAAGATGGGCAGCACGTAAAATTGGTGTACCCACCTCACCTTCATGATAGTAGCATGGCCACAAGCAACTCCCATGCTGAGCTAATCTCTTTAGCACTGTGAGGGACCCTGCAGTATGCAGGGGGCCATGGAGTGTCCTGAAGAAATAGCACGCTCCATGCAGCCCTTCCATTTTTAAAAGCGCTATTCCTATAATAGGGAAGTTGCAGCAATGAATTATTGGCTTCTGGATAATCACATTGAAGCACTGCGGGAGAAGGAGGGTGGCACAACACACCAAGGAAAGTGCTCCCTGATTCATTGGTGCCACACTGGATCCATTGGTCAGACAGGTAGAGGCCAGAAAGAGGTTATGTTTCTCGCTGGGGGCAGGAAGCCTTCATGAATGGGCCTCAGAAGGGAATGGGAGCAGGTGGCAATGCCAGTTAATGACCAAAGTGTGGCACCCAGAATACACCAGCAGTGATAAAAAAGGTTTAATAATCTCACTCGTGTCATCAAGCTGAGTAAATGCACATCAGGTGTCTCTCCCACCACATAAGCCACCTCTCACACTGCTCAATGTATGACATCCTCACCACTCACCCAGCAGCATTCCCTGACACTCAGGACTAACCCCTAAAATCCCACTCCAGGCTACAGCACAAAACAAATCAATGCTGAGGGAGCGCTGAACTGTCCTGGGTGCAGTCTTTTGGATGAGATGTTAAACCAGGGCCTCATCTGCCTGTGAGGGTGGGTGTAAAATATCCCATGGCACAATTTCGAAGGAGAGAAGGAGAGGGATCCCCAGTGTCCTGGCCAATATTCATCTTTCGATCAACATCCCAAATGAACAGATTATTTGACCATTATTACATTGTTGTATGTGGGAGCATGCTGTGCACAAATTGGCTGCTGCCTTTCCTACTTTACAATAGTATTTCATTGGCTGCAAAGCATTTTCAGATGTCCAGTGGTTGTGAAATATAAATACAAGTCTTTCTTTCTTATACTGCACTTCACCATACACACAGCTACCAACTATGCCAGATGCACACACCTCTACACACCTCCTCAACCCTACAGCTATTTGACTAAGGCAGGCACATCACCCAAGCACACTGACACACAATCACTGACAATCTACCCTCTCTTTTGGATGAGAAAGTGGTCCACAGAGGCACAAGACCCAGAGGACTGGTGGAGGGACCAGCATTCCTGTATCCCCTCAATGCCCTCGAGGGGATGGTCCAAAGAATCTTCAGAACCAATAGCATAGAGCCAGTGACATCCGGTGCTGCTGAGTCATCGAGGTGATGGCAAATTTCTGGATTATGCTCACAATGAGTGGTAGAGGTTTGAAACTATCTTCCACAAATGGCAATTGATGGTAGATCAACTGTTAAATTTAAATCTGAGATTGATAGATTTTTGTTAACCAAAGGTTTTGAAGAATATGAGGAAAAGGTGTGTGTATGGAGTTAGGTCACAGGTCAGCCATGATCTCAGTGAATAATGGAACAGGATCAAGGGGCTAAATGCTGTACATCTGTTCCAATTTTCCGATGTACCTTCTTCTGTCACTTTGCATCCTGAAAGGTGTCATGAAATGGAAAATGCAGATGAAGAGACAGTCAACCTGCTGTTTTCCTTTTCACCTGCTCTTTCACCCCAGTTCGCCCCTGATGCATTTGTGCTTTCAGACAGTCAAGAAGTGCCACTTGGCCAGCCACTACAACTTCAAGAGGAAGGGCAAGAGCAAGAACAAACCTCTGATGAAGATCACCATCACTTGACCTTACACTTCCAACCACCAATTCAGACTTCAGCACTGCATGTACGTTAGGGAGCTAGTATAGAGCCTATATGGTGAGTCATTGGGCATGAAAGGGCTGCAGCCAGGACAGTGGGATAGGTCAGTTCATGTGTGAACACCCAGGAGGGCGAGGTCACACACCAGCTCTGTTGCAGCGGACTCAGATGAGGACCTTGTTGGGACAGATTACAAGAAAATGCTGATGAAACTATGTACCGAGATGCTGGGTGCATTGACAGCCCTCAGTCTCTGACTAGGAGCATGATGGAGTCCAGCTGTACCATAACACAGGGCATTGCACTGAGCATGAAGCTGATCCTTTCCACCATGGAAGTAGCGGTGCTCTGTCAGACTGACCTATGATGGGTGTCTGCTGGTCACTGTGTCAGCTTCCAGTGCGGTGATGGTGGAGACATCGTGATATCACAGTGGAAGCTCAGAAGGAGATCATGAGATCCCTGGCTGCATGGCACGCAGGTTCTCACAGCAGTCCAAAAATCTGTGCTCCAGCAGATTACGAGGAATGCTGAGTTGCCACCAATGGGATTGGCATGGCACCATGCTGCACAAACCTGCTGCCCTCTATCAGAATGATATACTTTCACTTTTGCCAATATGCCAGTGCCCCTGACAGCCAGTCCAGACTGTTGCCACCATGCTGAAGTGGTTCAGTGTAAAGCCATGTTGTAAGGACTAGAGATACTTGTGGGCATCCAACAAGGCCACCTGCAATCTCCCCAACTGAAAGTCAGCAGTTAACACTGGCCATGCTGTAGTCACTGCAGCAGCACTGTGTAGAAGCACTAGGCCAGGCAAGGGCAGCCTGAAGGCAAGCATGAAGGGAATGCGCAAGGGTGATTATTTCTGTTTTTTCTTTGTATTCCAAATGTGTTGCTGGATAAAGTTTCTGAGTGGTTTTTGCTGTTGGCTTGTACTGAGTGATGTTGGCCAAGTGGACTTTGTATCGGGAAGTCTGATGTACTATAAGTGAATGATGGCTCCATGCTGGGCTAGTGAAGCTCATTTTAATTGAAGGAAAACCTCACTATGTGGTCCTTCTCACTCGATCCAGCTACACACGGTGGATGTGGTCTCCTACCTGCCTCCTCCTCCTCCTCTTCCTGAGGTAGCTCTGGATCCCAGGAGGTAGTTGCTGAGCTCTTAGGATTGACAAGTTGTGGAGGATGCAACACACAATCACAAACTTGGACACCGTCATGGGTAAGCAATGCAGAGATCCCTCGAGCAGTCTTTGCAGCAAAGACTTTGCTATAGGAGATCTTTAGCTTGCTCAATGGGGTGTTGCAGATGGTTCTATGGATTTCATTGACGACTCTCTGACATTTCATGGTGAGATGATCCAATGGGGTCATGAACCATGTGTGGAGGGGGTAGCTATTGTCGTAGAGCAGCTTTCCTATTGTTTGTCCTGGAGGCCTGTCAAGAAGCTATTAATGTACATAATACTTTGGGAAATAGTTTTCTTTTAAAATAGAGGTTTAGTCTGCAGGTAAGTCTTAACTGGATTAAAGCCAGCTAGTCTGGGTGCTTTGATATGTACTAGTTTTGATATGTAAGTGAGGTAGCATGCATTTGCATTTTTTGAATAAATCATTCAAGAAGTGGGGTGAAAATTGATGCCTTTCTAGCAATTAGCAAGCAACATGTTTATATTACTAATAAAATTGGTATTATGAAAGGGGTTTCATTGTTAAAAGGTAAAGTTCAAAGAGGTTTGTGAGACAATGAGAATTAACATTCAATGGGACTAGTAGGTATAACTTCAGCAGTTTTCGGGTGTGCAGGCAGCAGCAATGTAAGATCAAAAGGCATGGCTCCACAGTGAAAAGAATCTCATTTTGAATTCGTAAGGTGAAAATGCTTTGCCTGGTGTTTGGTTAAGCCTATGGGTTGCTGTTGCCTTAATGGGAATTTGTTAAAAGTTATGATAGTAGCAACCTGTAGCCATGTGTAGGTATATTTTAACCTGTGTAAAATGTTTCATTTAGTTTAATGTAAAACCTCGAGAACTAGTGGTCTGATTCCTGAATTTAGAGCTGCATCTCAAACATAACACTTAAAATAATAAGCTATGACAGTTGTTTAAAGTTTCCCTTTGGGTTTTCTTTAAATAACTCCTCCTTACCAACTGCTACAGTCATAACACTTGGGGGCTGTGCCCGGGACAAATTATATTTCTAATTCCTCGATTGGTTAGGAATTGGTGAATCTTAAGCTTACGAGTACAAGAGGCTCTTTGAATTCAGGAGTTGGTGAGGTATTTTAGAAGTGATGAGACTGCAAAATGGCTTTGGCAATTGCTAAGGCTTGTCTGGGAGTAGAAGAGATAACTCTGAGTGGGTTGGAGAAAATAACCAAAAGTGAGTTAACAGAGCTGGTGGATAAGTTACAATTGGGGTTACCTGCAGAAGCTAGGAAATCAGATATAGTTAAAAGTACAGCACAGCATCTACAGTTGGAAGTGAAACCTGACACTAGTGAGTCACAGCTGGAGGTAGTGAGACTTCAGTTGCAAATAAAAAAGCTTGAACTAGAAGCAAAGGACAGAGAAATGGCTTTTAAAAGGGAATTAGAAATTGCAAAGATGGAGAAGGAAGAAAGAGAAAGAGAGGGAGAAAGAGAATTCCAACTGAAAATGTTAGCAGTTAGAAAAGAGACGTCAGTAGGTGAGGAAGGATTTATCTCTAGAGTAGAACCCAGTGGGGATATGTTTAAATTTATATAAATTCTTCCAAAGTTTGAGGAAACAGATATTGAAGCATTCTTTATTTCATTTGAGAAGCTAGCTAAACAGATGAAATGGCCAAAGGAAAACAGGACATTATTATTACAATCTAATTGTAGGGGGCTTGAGGTATATGCTTCACTTTCAGAAGAAATGTCAGTGAATTATGATGTGGCGAAAAAAGCTATTTTGAGTGCATATGAGTTGGTTCCTGAAGCATACAGGCAGAAATTTAGGGATCTGAGAAAACAGCCTGGGCAAACTTATATTGAGTTTGAAAGAGTAAAACAAAATAATTTTGACCAGTGGATACAGGCATTAAAAATAGAGACAACCTATGCAGCTCTTAGGGAAGTCATTCGTTTGGAAAAATTTAAAGATTCAATCCCTTTGGTAGTGAGAACTCATGTGGAGGAACAGAAGGTTGATTCTGTAATACAAGCAGCAGAGATAACTGATGATCATGGGTAGAATTTTCCCCCATCGGGAGGGATGTGTAGGGGTGGGAGCCAGCAGGCGCAGACCGGATCAGTGCCCCCGATCGGGTCCACACCGCTAATTAAGGCCTGCCCAGCATGACCTGCACCCGGAAGCGTTGTGTGCTCCCTGTGCGGATGGGATGAGGGGGATTCCCTGAGTCGGGAGTGTGCTCTATCACTCATGCACGCAAAACAACACAGAAATCTCCCTGAGGCATGGAGGTGCCTCAAGGAGATAAATTTTAAGTTTTAAAAATTTTAATAAAGAAAAAAATAATTAAGGCATGTTCCCTTATGTGACAGTGTCATATGAGCCGTGACGTGTCAATGAAATGATGTGTCAAATTAATGAAGACATTTATTTAATTTATAAACCCTTCAAGAAACCCCACCTGTGAATGAGGTTCCATGAAAAATGCAAAGGCCGCCGGGGCTCTTCGCCTGCCCGCCAATATTAAGGTTGGATGGGCAGCTTTCTCAATAGGCTTAATTAGTTAATTAATGGCCTTAACAGGCCTTTGACAGTTCAGTGGGCGTGCAGCCGAGTTGGCTGCGTGCCCGCCGAACTGAAAATCTAAATGACGCGCGGTGAAGTCAGGACGCACGCCCGACGTCACCCCGCGTCATTTTATGCTTTGGTGAGCAGGGGCGGGGCCCGTTCGCCGAGCCGCAGATTCAGCCCTATGAGTTAACTCATAGAGCTAAACCTTTTCTCCGTCACCCTTTTAAATTGGAAATGGATAAGAAGTGGGAATGTGTTCACAGTTTACTCAAGAGAATTCTGAGGAGCAGGTCACAGAAATGTTTAAGGACTTTGTATGTGAAGGGAAAGTCTTTCCATGTGTACAGGGTGGAGTAGGTAAAGATGTTAAAATATTAAGAAACACAGGGGCTAGTCAATCCTTAATTTTGTGGGATAGTGATATTCGTTGTTCAGAGGGAGTGTTGCAGGAGAAGGTAATAATAAGTGGGGTTCATGGGGATGCTAAATCTATTCCATTGCGGAAGGTAAAATTAAACAGCAAATGGAAGAATGGTGAGGTTATAGTTGGGGTGGTGGAAAAATTATCCATTGCAATATTCAATTTATTCTGGGTACTGATATAGCTGGATCACAAATGTGGGTGATGCCTTTAGTAGTTGAGCAGCCTGTAGAAGTTTTCTCAACAGAAGTGCTACAGAAGGAACATCCTGGATTGTTTCCTAATTCCACTATAACAAAATCAAAGGCCCATCGGGAAGAACAAAATAAATAAGATAAGCAGGCAGTTCAAAGGCAAGAAGAAGGTATCGAAATCCAATTAGTTGGCACTGTATTTGATAAAATTGTTCAGGAGGAAGGAATGTAGGACAGTTCAGTTGAAGTGTTTAACTCAAAGAGGTTAGTGGAGTTACAGAAAAATCATTTGCAATTTAAACAGTTCTATCAAAAAGCTTATTCAGAAACCAAAGCAAAATGTATTCCAATATGTTATTACCTTCGAGGGAATATATTAATGAGAAAATGGCGATTGGATTACCTCGCAGCAAATGAAAACTGGAGGGAAATGCATCAGATTGTTATCCCATTAGGTTATAGAAATGAGATTCTGAGGATTGCTCATGAAATTCCAATGGGGGACATTTAGAAATTAGGGGCAGGATCTTTAGGTCGGCGAGCAGGGGATGGGGCCTGTTCACCGACGCGTAAAATAACACAGGATGACATCGGGCAGAACTACCAGCGTCACCCCGTGTCATTTCAATTTTCAGGTCGGCAGGGGCACAGCCAAATCAGCAGTGCGCCCGCCGACCTGTCAACAGCCTATTGAGGCCATTGACAAAGTCATTAACCCCACTAATGGAACAGCCTGTCCAAATTTAGGGCTGGCGGGCAGGCTGGGAGCTCTGGTGGACTTCAGAAAAAGCATGAAACCTCATCCATGGGCGGGATGAGGTTTCATGAGGGTTTTAAAAAATTTAATAAATGTTTGATTTGACGTGATGGACATGTCCCAACTCATGTGGCAGTGTCACATGAGGGGACATTTCAGGGAAATTTTGTTCTTGTACCTTTACCATTTTTACATTTGGAGCCGATCTCCCTGAGGCAGCACTTAACCTCAGGGAGATCAGTGTGTTCTTCCACGCACATGCACAAAAGAGCGCACACCCGGTTGAGGGAATCCCCCCCACCCCGCCCGCACAGGGAGCGCTCAGTGCTTCCTGGCGGACATCATGCTGGGTTGGCCTTAATTGGCCCGCCCATGTAAAATGACGGCCGCCCCCAGGATTGGAGGTGCGTCTGCCTGAGTCTGCTCCTGCACTTCCCCCCCCGACGGGGGGAAAATTCTTCCCTAGGAAAACACAGGAAAAGATACTGAGGGTTTTTTTTGGCCAGGATTGCATAGGGATGTAGCCACATTCTGTAGAACCTATCTTATATGTTAAGTAACAGGAAAAGCACAAGCAGTGACTAAGCCGGCGCCTTTAATCCCAATACCAGCATTTGAAGAACCTTTTACCAGGGTCATGATTGATTGTATAGGACCCCTCCCTAAGACTAAAAGTGGAAATCAGTATTTATTAACAATAATGGATGTGTCTACCAGGTTTCCTGAAGTGATACCTTTAAGAAATATTACAGCTAAGAAGATTGTGGAGGAGTTAATTACATTTTTCACAATATATGGTTTATCTAAAGAAATACAATCAGATCAGGGGTCAAATTTCATGTCCCAGCTGTTTAAGGAAGTAATGAACAGTTTGGGGATAAAACTGTTTAAGTCAGCATCTTATCATCCAGAGTCAGAAGGACCTTTGGAAAGATGGCATCAAACGTTAAAAACTATGATAAGAGTATACTGTCTTGATTATGCACAGGATTAAGATACAGGAATTCAATTTTTGTTATTTGCTATTAGAGATGCTCCTAATGAATGGACTGGTCTTAGCCCTTTTGAACTAGTTTACGCTCATGAGGTAAGAAGGTGGGTCAAAATTCAGAAACTGTTCTCCTGGATTACGTATCAAATTTCAGGGAAAGATTGAACAGAGCATATGAGTTGGCTAGGGAACATTTAAAGATATCACAGCAAGTGATGAAAATGAAAGCAGATAAGAAGGCTAAAATTCACAGTTTTGTTTCTGGAGAGAGTTTTGTTGCCAGTACTAGGGGATTCATTAAATGCAAGATTTAGTGGGCCTTACAGGATTGAAAAGAAATTGAGTGAGGTAAATTATTAAATAAATACTCCAGATAGAAGAAAGAAGCAGAGGGTGTGTCATGTAAATATGCTTAAAAAGTACGTTGACAGGGAAGAGGAACGGAAAGAGGTATTAGTGATGGTGGTTGATGAGAAAGATGAAAATTTAAATAAAATATTGAGTTACCTTCCAAGCAAGTGTCAAAGTGATTTGGAAAAGGTATTGCAGTCACACAAGCCTATTTTTGGAAATAAGTCGGGAAAGACACATTTAGCTTTACATGATGTACGTATAGGAATATCATCTTCAGTGAGGCAACAGCCTTATAGATTAAATCCAGCAAAGTTATCACAAGTACAAAAAGAAATTGATTTCATGCTTCAAAATGATATCGTTGAGTCTAGTTGCAGTACCTGGAGTTCATCTATTGTACTGGTACCAAAACCGGATGGAACACAAAGACTGTGTGTGCACTTTTGAAAGGTGAATGTGGTAACAAAAGCGGATTCATATCCCATACAACGGTTTCAGGATTGTGTTAAGAAAATGGGACAATCGAAACTTATCACAAAGATTGACTTGCTAAAAGGATATTGGCAGGTACCATTGTCACAGAGAGCAAAGGAGATATCAGCTTTTGTAACGCCAAGTGGACTATATCAGTTTAAAGTCATGCCATTTGGTATGAAGAATACACCTGCAATATTTCAAAGACTGACAAACAAAGTAATTGTGGGTCTAAGCAATTGTGTGGTTAATATTGATGATCTAATTGTTTTCAGTCAGACATGGGAGGAGCATTTACAGAATCTGGAAGAATTATTTACTTGGCTACAAGAAGCTAATTTGGTGATGAACTTGGCTAAACTTTCCAAAAGTGCAAGTTACGTATCTAAGCCATACCATTGGACATGGTAAGGTGACTCCGAGAGATGTGAAAGTCAAGGCTATCGTGGATTTCCCAGTGCCTACAACAAAATGAGAACCATAGAACCATAGAAAAGTTATAGCAAAGAAGGAGGCCATTCAGCCCATCTTGTCCATGCCAGCCTGAGGACACCCAGGTGCCCTTTCAAATCTCACCTTCCTTCACCCGGCCCATAGCCCTGCAGCTTACAGCACTTTAGGTGCAGATCCAGGTACTTATTAAAAGGGTTTAAAGTTTCTGCCTCTACCACCAACTTGGGCAGCGAATTCCAGACACCCACTACCCTCTGTGTAAAAAAGTTCTTCCTCATGTCCCCCCTACACCTTCTGCCACTTATCTTGAATCTATGTCCCCTGGTTCTAGAATTCTCCACCAAGGGAAACAATTTTATTCTGTCCACTCTATCAATTCCCCTCATAATTTTGAGATTTCTGGGTATGAGTGGGTTTTACCAGAAATTTGTACCAAACTTTAACCAAGTGGTTGCTCCACTGACTGAACTATTAAAAAAGAACAAGAAGTTTCAATGGACACTGGAATGTCACAGAATCACAGTGCAGAAGAGACCCTTCGGCCCATCGAGTCTGCACCGACACGTGAGAAACACCTGACCCACCTACCTAATCCCATTTACCAGCACTTAGCCCATAGCCTTCAATGTTATGACGTGCCAAGTGCTCATCCAGGTACTTTTTAAAGGATGTGAGGTAACCCGTCTCTACCACCCTCCCAGGCAGCACATTCCAGACCATCACCACCCTCTGGGTAAAAAAGTTTTTCCTCACATCCACCCTAAACCTCCTGCCCCTCACCTTGAACTTATGTCCCCTTGTGACTGACCCTTCAACTAAGGGGAACAGCTGCTCCCTATCCGCCCTGTCAATGCCCCTCATAATCTTGTACACCTCAATCAGGTCATCCCTCAGTCTTCTCTGCTCCAACGAAAACAACCCAAGTCTATCCAACCTCTCTTCATAACTTAAATGTTTCATCCCAGGCAACATCCTGGTGAATCTCCTCTGCACCCCCTCCAGTGCAATCACATCCTTCCTATAATGTGGTGACCAGAACTGCACACAGTACTCCAGCTGTGGCCTCACCAAAGTTCTATACAACTCCAACATGACTTCCCTACTTTTGTAATCTATGCCTCAATTGATAAAGGCAAGTGTCCCATATGCCTTTTTCACCACCCCACTAACATGCCCCTCCGCCTTCAGAGATCTACGGACACACATGCCAAGGTCCCTTTGTTCCTCAGAACTTCCTAGTTTAATGCCATTCATTGAATACTTCCTTGTCAAATTACTCCTTCCAAAGTGTATCACCTCACACTTTTTAAGGTTAAATTCCATCAGCCACTTATCTGCCCATTTGACTATCCCGTCTATATCTTCCTGTAGCCCAAGACACTCAACTTCACTGTTAACCACCCGGCCAATCTTTGTGTCATCCACAAACTTACTAATCCTACCCCCTACATAGTCATCTATGTCATTTATATAAATGACGAATAATAGGGAACCCAGAACAGATCCCTGTGGTACACGACTGGACACTAGCTTCCAGTCACTAAAGCATCCTTCTGTCATCACCCTCTGTCTCCTACAATTAAGCCAATTTTGAATCCAACTAAGCCAGTTTTGAATCCATGTCAGAAGTCATTTGATAGTTTGAAAACTGTATAAACTATGACACCCATTTTGGCAGTACTCAATTATGCCAAACAATTCAAGTTGGCCATTGATGCAAGTGATATAGGCATTGGGGCTGTACTGTTACAAAAAGATGACACTGGAATTGAAAAACCGATAGGGTATTTTTCACAGAAACTGAAGATATTCAATGATTGACAAGGAGAATTTGAGTTTGGTGTTAGCATTGCAGCATTTTGAAATTTATGTTACAAACAATTCATCAGAAACAATCATTTATACAGACCATAATCCTTTGAGGTTTTTGGACAAATTTCATGACAAAAGTGTAAGGCTTTTCAGATGGAGTCTATTGTTACAACCATTTAATCTATGTATTATACATATTGCTGGAAGAGAAAATCTGTTTGCAGAAGCATTATCAAGAGTTTGAAGCTTAAAGCAAATTGGGGCATTTAAAAAAAACATGGACACTGAACTTGAGTGATTTCTGTTGATACCAAGGACTTGTATATATATAGTTATGTTAATGCATGCATCTGGGAATGTAATAGTGTAATGAGTATAGGAGATAGTGTGAGATGGGTTATTAAAATGAAGCTGTCTTTTAGAATTATGACGGTTCATTTTTTGATAAGGAGGGGCATGTCATGATGCTATTAATGTATATGATATTTTGGAAAATATTTTTCTTTTAAAATAGAGGTTTAGTCTGTGGGTCTGTCTTAATTTGATTAAAGCCAGCTAGTCTGGGTGCTTTGACATGTACTAGTTTTGATATGTAAGAGAGATAGTGTGCATTTGCATTTTTTGAATAGATCATTCAAAAAGTAGGGTGAAAATTGATGCCTTTCTAATAGCTATCAGGCAATATGTTTATATTACTAATAAAATTGGTATTATGAAAGGGGTTTCCTTGCTAAAAGGTGAAGTTCAAAGAGGTTGTTGATACAATGAGAATAAATATTCAATGGGCCTGGTAGGTATTACTTCAGTAGTTTTCGGGCATGCAGGCAGAGGCAATGTAAAATCAAGAGGCAGCTACAAGCCTCCAACTGGCTCCACAATGAAAAGAGCCTAATTTTGAATTTGTAAGGTGAAAATGCTTTGTCTAGTGTTTGGTTAAGTTTATGGGTTGCTGTTGCCTTAATGGAGAATAGTTTGGGAATTTGTTAAAAGTTATGATAGTAGTAATTTGCAGCCATAGATACATATATTTTAACCTGTGTAAATTAATAAAATGCTTCATTTAGTTTAGTGTGAAACCTCGAGAACTAGTGGTCTGATCCTGAGTTTAGAGTCGCTCCTCAAACATAACACTTAAAGTAATAGGTTATGACAGTTGTTTAAAGTTTCCTCTGGGTTTTTTTTAAATAACTCCGCTTTACCAACTGCATCAGTCATAACAAGGCCCGAGGACACTGAATTGTTGACTATTGCAGAACAACTTCTTGGTATGTTCACTGCATATTTTAGGATGGTTATTCTTGCAGTTGTGGTATCACTTCCTTTTGACATTGGGGGACCTGTAAAGCCACATATACTGGATGGCATCCTGGACCATCAAGCAGCCCAGTATCCTAGCAAAGCCACAAGGCCCTTTCAATCTAGCGCTCCCTCCCCAGGAAGAAAAGGACGTTACCGTCTTTCTACATTGTGTTTCTGTCACCTCCCTGATTCGATACTTTGCTGATGTTGTCTGTTCATGCATGGAGGGATCCTGTTGTATAGAATGTAACGGTGACTGCGGCCTATGCACCCACTGGGACGGCAGTCCTCACTTGGTTTGAGGCTCCAGATTGGCATGAAGGTGGTGGCAGACTTCTGTGACTACCTCCTCTGTGAATATCAGCCTCCTCAGGTACTGTTCATGGCTCATTGTTCAGCTGGAAGGATGCTCCCAGAAGACTTTTTTATGGGCTTTCTATGAAGACCCCTCATTCTCCCCTCTCCTCACACTTCCATTGTCTTCTTCCTCCTCTCTATGCCCCGCTTGTGTTACAGATCAAGTGGCAATTCAACTGCTGCCCCCACATGTATGAAGGTAATTTTGTTTCTTGCTTTCCTGTGGTTATCAAAAATCTCCAAATTGCTCCAGCAGCTAACTACAATGCTTTCAAAACTTTTGCCTCATCAAAGTAAGTCAAATGCTTTAAAAAAAAGACATACGGGATCCTGGGCTTTATAAATAGAGGCGTAGGGCAGAACTTTTAGCTCAGCATGTGGGCGCTAGCCTGACCCGCTCGAGTGTAAAATAACGCATGATGCCGCAATATTTCGGTCGGCGTGCGCATGCGAAAGTTGGAAGCGCGTCTGCCAACAATTAAGAGGGCAAATAAGCCCATTAAAGTTCCAATCGTTTCTGATTTTTTTGTGGTCCATCCAACCTTACGGTTGGCAGATAGGCGAATCTGCTAGGTGGACTTGCATTTTTGATTAAACCTCATCCAAGGGTAGGATGAGGTTTCTGTTATTAAATGAAAAAAACTGGACAGAATTTTCATCATCTATATGTTCAGGTGACTGATTCTGATGTGTAGACATTATTTTCTCGATTTTAGAACCTTTATTGATTGCTTTTAAATTCTTCAGCTCCCTGAGACAGCTCTCGGCCTTTAGGGAGCTTTCATTCTGCAACCCCCCCTTCCCGCGCTTACCGCAGCACCTGCACGCCTCTGCCCACACCCCGGCAGCACTGAGCATTTCAGCACACGTTTCATGCTGGCTGGTCGTTAACTGGCCATCTAGTGTGAAATTGCGGTGTGGGGCTGATTCCTGGCCTTTCCTGGGCCCATGATCGTGCGTGCATGCACCTGCCGCGCTAAAAATCCTGCCCGTAGAGCACAAAAGTAAGGAAGTCATGAGATAGATTGGCGAGGACTGAGCAGGTTTTTGCATCGTATTGGTTCTCTCACCACTTACCACAGCCCAGTTGAGCAGCTATGTCCGTCAGGAATCAGCAGTTCAGTCAGTCATGGTGCTACCAAGACACACTTGGTGATAGAGATTGAAATCCTCCATCCAAAGTACATTCTGTGCCCTGGCTACCCTTAGTGCTTCTTCCAAGTGATGTTCAATATGGAAGAGTGCTGATTGATCTGCTGAGGGAGGGCAGTAGATTGTAATCAGCAGGAGGTTTCTTTGTTCCTATTTGACCTGATGCTATGAGTCTTCATGGTGTCTGGAGTCAATGCTGAGGATTCCCAGGGCCACTCCCTTCTTAATAACTGTACACCATTATGCCATCAACTCTGTCCATACCACATTGTCTCAACTGGAGTACTGTGTCCAGTTCTGGGCACCACACCTTAGGAAGAATGTGAAGCTTTTAGACAGGGCTGTACCACATTCTCACCAACCTGTCGCAGATGCATCTGTCCTTGACAGTATCGGTAGGGCCGACAATCCCACAGCCCTCGTGGAGACAAAGTCCTATCTTCACACTGGGGACACTGTCCATCGTATTGTGCAGGGTGACCACCATGTAAAATGGGATACATTCAGAACAAATCTAGCAGCTCAAACTGGGCATCCATGGGGCACTGTACGCCATCCTGATCCAAAGAGATTATAGGAAAAAATGCCAAGAGAAGCACCAGACATATTAAAAGGTAGATGCCAACCTGGTGAAGCTAAAATGCAAGATTACATGCATGCTAAACAGCAGAAGCAGCATGTTATGGACAGAGCTAAGCAATCCCACAATGAATGGATCAGATCAAAGCTCCGAATTCTGCCAAATCTATTCATGAATGGTGGTGGACAAATAAACAACTGACCAGAGGAGAAAGATCCAAAACATCCCCATCCTCAATGATGGCAGAGCCCAGCACATAAGCACAAAGGACAAGGCTGAAGCATTTGCAACTAGCTTCAGTCAGATGTGTCAAATGGAAGGTCCAACTTGGCCTCTACCTATGGGCCCCACTATCACAGGTATCAGTATTCAGCCAATTTATTTCACTTCACTTGATATTAAGAAATGGCTGAGCACACTGGACACAGCAAAGGCTATTGACCTTAATAAATTCCAGCTGTTGTGCAGAAAAATTGTGCTCCAGAACTAGCCATGTCCCTAACAAAGCTGTTCAAGTGCAGTTACGATACTGGCACCTACTTGAGGAAAATTGCCCAGTTATGTCCTGTCCACAAAAAGCAGTACAAACCCAATATACCCCAGCAGCCTACTCTCAATCATTAGCAAAGTGATGGAATATGGCATTGACAGCGACATCAAGAAGAATTTGCTTACCAATAACTTGCTCGCCAATACTTAACTTGGGGTCCATTAGGACTACTAGATTCCAGACCTCATTACAACCCTAAGGTTGTAACATGGTCAAAAGAGCTGAATTCTAAAGCTGAAACTTTGAGGCAGTATTTGACAGAGTGTGGCATCTAGGAACTCTAGTAAAATTGAAGTAAATGGGAATCAGGGGAAACTGTTCACCGTTTGGAGTCAAAACAAGCACAAAGGATGGTTGTGTTTGGTGAAAGCCAATAATCTCAGCTCCGAGATATCACTTCAGTAGTTCCCAGGATAGTGTCCTAGGCAGAAATATCTTCAGCTGCTTCATCAATGACTTTCCCTTCATCATAACGCCAGGAGTGGGGATGTTCCCTGATGATTGCACAATGTGTAGAACCATTCACAACCCCTGAGATGCTGAATCTGTGTGAGCCTGCATGCAGCAAGACCTGAGCAACATTCAAACTTGGGCCGATAAATGGCTTGTAACGTTCCAAAAAAAAGGAAGACTTGCATTTATATAATGCTCTCATGACTACTGGATATCTCAAAACACTTTACAGCTAATGAAGCATTTCAGACTTTAGTCACTGCTGTAAGGTAAGAAACACAGCAGCCAATCTGTGCACAGTAAACTCCCACAGCTTGTCTTTAGAAAAGGAGCTGGGACCTGCACTGACCCACTCACTGGCCTCCCTCTACCTGCTTTTCCTATCCAAATAATTTCAAACATTTCAGTAGAATTGTTGCGTTGAGTGCTGGCAGTGAGTACAGGGAGTCAGTTGGTACACTGTCATCCTGCTGTTACTTGGTTTCTTTTATGCCATACAAATGCCAGACAATGAGTGTTGCCAGCAAAAGAGAACCTAACCATCTCCCCTTGACATTCAACAGCATTACCATCACTGAATTCTCATCATTTACATTCAGGGATTACCATTGACCAGAAACTAAACTGGACTAGCCATATAACTAGAAGAGCAGATTAGAAGCTGGGAATTTGTGGCAAGTCAGTCCCCTCCTGACTTCCTGAAGTCTGCCCATTATCTTAAAGGCACAAGTCAGGAGTCTGTTGGAATACTTTTCTTTTGCCTGGATGAGTGTAGCTCTAACATCAAGATGTTTGACACCATGTAGGACAAAGCAGCCCACTTTACTGGCATCCCATCCTCCACATTAAACATTCACTCCCTTCATCACCATTGCACAGTGGCAGCAGTGTGTACTATATATAAGATGCACTGCAGCAACTCAGCAAGGGTCTATTGACTGTACCTTCCAAACCCATGATCTTCACCACCTAGAAGAACATGGGCAGAAGATGCATGGGAACACAACCACCTGCATATTCGTCTCCAAACCACACCTATTCTGACTTAGAAACATAGCGCTGTTCCTTCACTGTCATTGGGTCAAAACCCTGGTACTCCCTTCCTACCAGCACTGTGTATGTGCCCACACCAGATGGACTCCAGCAGTTTCAGGAGGTGGCTCATCACCACCTTCTCAAGGGTAATTAGGGATGGGCAACAAATGCAGGTGATGTCCACAGCTATGAATAAATAAAACTAAAAAAATAACTCGCCAAGTTCTGTATCCTGGGGCTGGATTTTATGGGGCAGTGTGGTCTTTGCCTCCTTGTTAAAGAGTTGGGGTGGGGGGTACCTAGCCAGCATAAGAACAGCTGCCCCCAGAGACATTAACAGCTGAGAAGCCATTAATAGACTGGAGACAAAATTTCCAACTCTCAGGCATAGTAAGTCCTACCTCAGAATGCTGTCTTCCAATCTGATCCACAGCAGGCGGTAGTAGGGACTTCCCAGGTCTCAGGCACTCAGAGGGCTGCTGAAGGCCAGAAATCTGCTAAGTGCGAGTCAGGTGATGGGCCTCTGGAATCCGTCATACCTCATTTGCTGGAGCTCCAAAGGCAAGGTTGGGAACATCATGAAGGGATGTCTGCTGCACTCCTCAGATTGCAAGGCACGATGGAGGAGTCCATCTGCCTTCAGTCTAAGGTGATAGTGCAGCATGCCAATGCACTGAAGTCAACACTGGCAGGATAGTGGCTGCCATGGAGACCTTGGTCCAGGACATCGCTCCTGCACTGCTGCACAGGCTGAACTCCATCGTTGATACCAGAGTTGGCCTCCAACAGTGTGTGCACGAGTGGGATGTGGGGCAGTTCGATCTCACTCCAGCTACCCCTTCTCCTCAAAGAGTCAGCCAGGAGCTGTTGGGCCCCCATAGGGAGTAGGGTCAGCAGGTGCATACTCCGAGGGCACCCACCCAGGGGGTGTCTGGTCCATTCGAACCCCCTCTTCCTGTGACCCCAGTAGCTCCAGCTCCACAGGCTGAGGAGGGTGCCACTGCCACACAGCAGGATCCCGAAAGCAGGCCAGAGCCCTCCAGGTCTCGGCCCTCCAGACAACGCCTGCCAAAGTCATCACAGACAGGACGCTGCCTCAGTAGGCAGTCAGCAGGCTGCCTTTACGTCTGTCATGGATGTTCGGGGAGCACCAAGCCATAGTGGCAGGGTTGGGAAAGTTAAGAATGTAGCGGCACAGCCTGGGCATGGGTGTTAATCACTTGTACATACTGTTCACTATTGTAAATAAACTCCCTGCTTATGGCTCCTTGTTCTGATGAACAGTGTTTATGTCATTCAGATGTGAAACCTTGGTTCCTGCACAAGATAAAGGCAGGTGTCTCAGTCCAAGGCCCCTTCCCTGTGTTTTGTGCAGCCTTCAGACCAAAGTGATGGTCCGGCCTCACACCCTGAACACATTACTGATGCCTGCACCTCAGTGGTGCTGGTCATTGCTGCCAGAATGTTGTGGGCAGGCATCACAGAGTTCCGTCATTCTCTCCGTGTGCTCTCAGCACCTTTAAGGTGGGGCTGGCTCCCATCTCTTCAGCATCTGCCCAGTGATGCTGTGTTCCTGAAGGGGGCAGGTGCTGAAGGCTGACAAAGGATCAGATGCATTTAAAGTTTCACGGCTGCGTCTCCATGATATGACCCTGATCACAGAGCACAAGTGAGCTGCCCTCAGCCAGACAAGCGACAGAGGCTATGTGAAGATCTATGGAGTGTTCTCACTGCATGTTGTCATCATCCTCCTGGAATCGAGCAACGATTAGGGCCTCCAGGAGAGGAGCCTTATCACAGAGGGTATGTGCGCTGCCTTCAGCCAGACAAGTGTCAAACATGTAAGGACCTATGGGGTCACCTCACTGCATGTCATCATCAACTTCCACAGCTATGAGGGCCTCTCAAGTGCGCCTGCCTCGTCTAGCCACTGCAATGGCCTCATCACCATCATCGTCACCTTCGAGGACCTTCTCACCCTCATCCCTGTCGATGTCCTCCTCATTGGAGAAGACCTCCAGCTCCTCCATCTCATCCTCAGCCAGCTCATTTCCCCATTGCAGCGCCAGTTTGTAAGGGCACAGCAGACCAGAATCTAGACCAGAATCAGGGGATTACTGTTCTTAGAATTTAGCATTTATAGTAGAAATCTAGCCCTAGGGAACGTATAGTTAATAGTTAATAAGGAGTCAATAAGCAGTTATTAGATTTAAATTAATTTATTAAATAGTTCTAGAAATGGCAGTTGCTGGGGTGAAGTGCTTCACCTGTGGGATGTGGGAAATCTGTGACGCTTCAAGTGTCCCGGACAACTACATCTGCAGGAAGTGTACACAACTGCAGCTCCTCACAGACCGCATGGATCAGTTGGAGCAGCAGTTGGATGCACTTAGGAGCATTCAGGTGGTGGAAAGCGTCATTGACTGGAGTTTTACAGACGTGATCACACCCAAGGTACAGACAGATAGATGGGTGACCACTAGAAGGGGCAGGCAGTCAGTGCAGAACACCCCTGTGGCTGTCCCCCTCTCTAACAGGTATACCATTTTGGATGCTGTTGGGGGGGATGGCCTATCAGGGGAAATCAACAGCAGTAGCCAGAGCAGTGGCACCACGGCTGTCTCTGTTGTTCAGCAGGGGGGTGCAAAGCCTGTGGCTGTGGTTTAAGCTAGTATGGCAGGGGGGTGGGAACCAGAGCAATAGGTCAGCAGGTGAAATAAATGACTGGGAACCAGTGAATATGGCCTGTAGGACCAAGAGGAAGGGCAGGCAGGGAGAAATCACTGAACACAGTGGGACTGGGCCTCTGAAATGCATTTGTTTCAATGCGAGAAGTATAACAGGCAAGGCAGATGAGCTTAGAGCTTGGATTAGTACTTGGGACTATGATTTTATTGCTATTACAGAGACTTGGTTGAAGGATGGACAGGATTGGCAGATATACGTTCCAGGATTTAGATGTTTCAGGCAGGATAGAGAGGGATGTAGAAGAGGTGGGGGAGTTGCACTGCTGGTTAAGGGGAATATCACAGCTGTACGACAGGAGGACACTTCAGTGGGCTCATGCAGCAAGGCAATATGGGTAGAGCTCCGGAATAGGAAGGGTGCAGTCACAATGTTGGGGGTTTACTATAGGCTCCCAATTGCCGGCGGGAGATTGAGGAACAGTTATGTAGGCAGATTTTGGAAAGATGTAAAAGCAAGAGGGTTGTTGTGGTGGGTGATTTTAACTTTCCCTATATTGACTGGGAATCACTTAGTGCTAGGGGTTTGGATGGTGCGGAATTTGTAAGGTGCATCCAGGAGGGCTTCCTGAGACAATATGTAGATAGTCCAACTAGGAAAGAGGCAATACTGGACCTGGTATTAGGGAATTAACCCAGCCAGGTGGTCAAAGTTTCAGTAGGGGAGCATTTCGGGAAAAGTGACGATAATTCAGTAAGTTTCAAGGTACTGGTGGATAAGGATAACAGGAGTCCTCGGGTTAAGGTGCTTAATTGGGGGAAGGCTAATTATAACCATATTAGGCAGGAACTGAGGAATCTAGACTGGAGGCGGATGTTTGAGGGCAAATCAACAACTGACATGTGGGGGACTTTCAAACGTCAGTTGATAAGAATTCAGGCCCGGCATGTTCCTGCTAGGATGAAGGATAAGCATGGCAAGTTTCAGGAACCTTGGATAACGAAGGATATTGTGAGATTAGTCAAAAAGAAAAGGAAAGCATTCGTAAGGGCTAGAAGGCTGGGAACAGATGAAGCCCGTGGAGAATATAAAGAAAGTAGGAAGAAACTTAAGCAAGGAGTCAGGAGGGCTAAAAGGGGTCATGAAAAGTCACTGGCAAACAGGATTAAGGAAAATCCCAAGGCCTTTTATACATATGTAAAAAGCAAGAGGGTAGCCAGGGAAAGGGTAGGCCCACTCAGGGACAGAGGTGGGAATCTGTGTGTGGAGCCAGAAGAAATGAGAGAGATACTAAATGAATACTTCTCATCAGTATTTACCAAAGAGAAGGACTTAGCAGTCGATTTGTCTAGGGAAGAGTGTGTAGATAGCCTGGATCATGTTGAGATCAAAAAAGAGGAGGTGTTAGGCGTCTTGAAGAATATTAAGGTGGATAAGTCCCCAGGGCCAGATGGGATCTACCCCGGAGTACTGAGGGAGGCAAGGGAGGAGATTGCTGGGGCCTTGACAGAAATCTTTGTATCCTCACTGGCTACGGGTGAGGTCCCAGAGGACTGGAGAATGGCCAATGTTGTTCCATTGTTTAAGGGTAGCAGGGATAATCCAGGAAATTACAGGCCGGTGAGCCTTACGTCAGTGGTAGGGAAATTATTGGAGAAGATTCTTCGTGACAGGATTTACTACCATTTGGAAGCAAATGGATGTATTAGTGAGAGGCAGCATGGTTTTGTGAAGGGGAGGTCGTGTCTCACAGTTTTTCGAGGAAGTGACAAAGATGATCGACGATGGAAGGGCAGTGGATGTTATATACATGGATTTCAGTAAGGCCTTTGACAAGGTCCCTCATGGCAGACTGGTACAGAAGGTAAAGTCGCATGGGATCAGAGGTGAGCTGGAAAAATGGACACAGAATAGACTTGGTCATAGAAGACAGAGGGTAGCAGTGGAAGTGTGCTTTTCTGAATGGAGAGCTGTGACTAGTGGAGTTCTGCAGGGATCGGTGCTGGGACCTTTGCTGGTTGTAGTACACGTAAATGATTTGGAGGAAAATGTAACTGGGCTAATTAGTAAGTTTGCAGACAACACTAAGGTTGGAGGAGTTGCAGATAGTGAAGAGGATTGTCAAAGGATACAATGGGATATAGATCGGTTGGAGACTTGGGCAGAGAAATGGCAGATGTAGTTTAATCCGGACAAATGCGAGGTAATACATTTTGGGAGGTCTAATACAGGCAGGAATTATACAGTAAATGGCAGAACCCTTAGGTGCTCTGCGGGTTGCACTTTTCCCTGAGGAGCCATCCCTGCAGCCTTTGTGCACCCTGGAAGACTTCAGGGACCTGTAACTGACTGATAACATAGGAGTCTGGACACTCCTTGGGAACCTTGTGCAGACCTGCAGAATGTGTTTGTGGCGGTCGCAAATTCAGCAAATGGAAGCCCTTGCGGTTGACATAGTTGACCGCTTGTTGCGACAGAGATCTGAGTGCCACGTGAGTGCAGTCGATCGCACCCTGCATCGGTGGAAACCTGAGATCTGGGCAAATCCCAGCACTCTTGCATTCTGGCTTTCCTGGTTCTGGACAAGTTGAACAAAGTTATGTGCCCTCGTGAAGATGGCATCTGTGACCTCATGGATGCATTTGTGGGTGGAGGCTTGTGATATCCCACAGAGGTCACCTGTAGAGCCCTGAAAGGAGACACTTTGTCCTGGAACGTGTTGAACTTCTTGAGTGTTGTTGGAGTTGCACTCATCCAAGCAAGCGGGGAGAACTCCTTCACACTCCCGGCTTGTGCTTTGTAGATGGCAGACAGGCTTTGGGGAGTCAGGAGGTGAGTTACTTGCCACAGCGTTCCTAGCCTCTGACTTGCTGTTGTAGCCACAGAATTTCTATGGCTAATCCAGTTCTTCCTGGTCAATGATAACCCCCAGGATGTTGATAGTGGGGTATTTAGCGATGGTAATGCCATTGAATGCCAATCTTGTTGGAGATGGTCATTGCCTGGCACTTGTGTGGCGCAAATGTTACTTGCCACTTGTCAGCCCAAGCCTGGATATTGTCCTGGTTTTGTTGCATTTGGGCATGGGCTGCTTCAGTATCTGAGGAGTTGCGAATGGTGCTGAACATTGTGCAATCATCAGTGAACATTCCCACTTCTGACCTTATGATGGAAGGAAGGTCATTGATGAAGCAGCTGAAGATGCACTACCCTGAGGAATTCCTGCAGTGATGTCCTGGAGCTGAGATGACTGACCTCCAACAACCACAACCATCTTCCTTTGTGCTTGGTATGACTCCAACCAGTGAAGAGTTTTCCCCAGGTTCCCATTGACTTTAGTTTTGCTAGGGCTCCTTGATGCCACACTCGGTCAGATGCTGCTTCAATACCATGGGCAGTTATTCTCACCTCACCTCAGGAATTCAGCTCTTTTGTTCATGTTTATACCAAACCTGTAATCAGGTCTGCACCTGAGTGGTCCTGACAGAACTGAAAATAGGCATTGTTGTGTGTCGGTTATTTGTAAGTATCAGTTGATGGCATTGATTATGACACCTTCCATTATTTTGCTGATGATTGAGAGTAGATTAATTTATTCGATTGGGTTTGTCCTACCTTTTGCGGACAAGACATAATTGGTCAATTTTCCAGGTTTCTTTTGTCGGTTGGAATCCACTGTTGTAGCTATACTGGAACAGCTTGGTAGGTCTGTGAAGAAGGGTCAGCTCTGAAAATGCTCATATGGACTCGAAATGTTAACTATGTCTCTTGCTACAGATACTGCTAGACCTGCTGAGATTTTCCAGCATTTTCTCTTTTGGTTGGTAGGGCTGTGGTTGGCTCTGGAGCACGCATCTTCAGCACAATAACTGGGATGTTGTCAGGGCCCACAGCCTTTGCTGTATCCAGTGAACTCAGCCATTTCTTAATATTGCATGGAATGAATCAACTTGACTGAAGACTGGCATCATGATACTGGGGACGTCAGGAGGAAGCCGAGGGGGATCGTTCACTTGGCACTTCTGGCTGAAGATGGTTGCAAATGCTATGACCCTGGGCGGAATCATCTCAGATTTGCACTAAGTGTGGTAGCGAGCGAGTAAAATATTTTACCCGCCAGCTGCAATGGCAGCTTCTCACGCTGTACCATTCCAAACTCACCACATTCATTCTGCATTCTCAGGAAACAAACCATTTCCATGGTGGGCGGGGTCTTATTCCCCCGCCATGTCATCGCCTCGCCGCTTCATCACACCGGGCGCTACATTTAAAGAGCAGCTGCATGCACACCTCTCAGTGCTCCCTGCCTACGACTGCTGCATGGAAGACAGGATGGCCCCGAAAGGCAAGAAGACTGCAGCCCCCCCACTTCAGTGCCACATCCCTCGAGCACCTTTTGAACGCCATGGATGCCCGCCGTGATGACATCTAGCCCTGCTCTGGCGGTAGGATGGGCAGCAGCATCACCAATCCAACATGGGAGGTGGTGGTAGCAGTGGTCAGCGCCAATGTCCTGCAAAAGTGAATAGCCACCCAGTATGAATGGTCTCATCCATTCTGCCAGGGTAACTCGCTCTTCTCATCACTCTGAACTCACACTCAAAACCGCATCACACACCCACAGGGATCTCACACCTCAAGGGACATCACCGCTAACTCTCACACTCACCCTCACATCTCCATCAGGCTCATACCCTCCCGAGCTCACATCCTCATCCTGTCCATGGCTCCGCTCATCACACAAACTTTCCACACAGTGCCATGTGTCCTGCTCACTCTCTCCATCTGTTTCCACAAGGAGAAGCCTGCTCACAGCAGCAGGGAGAGGTCCCAGGCCGGGTCCACATTAGGCCTCTCAGCCACTTTGAGGAGTGTGCCATCATGCTGACTGGCAAGGACGTGGACCCTGCCTGTGGCAGTGGGGAGGTCGGCGGCAAACATCCTTGTGAGGATCCTGCCTCAAATCACCCCTCTCTCAACGCAACTATGAGTGCTCTCTCTCCTGCTTTTAACTCTGCTGCCATGTGCTAATCATCTCTGTTTTGGTTCACAGGGAGCTCTGCCAAGTTACTGACACCCTCAGCCAGACAGTCCCCCAGCTCCATCCAGGTCCTCATCTCCAGCCAAGAGGACACCTCCTCCTTTGAAATAAGCTGGAAATAAGCAGCTTGGAAGGCCCGTCACAGCGCTTACCCACATCCTCCATCAGCACAGAGACACACACCTCGGTGGGACTTAGATCTAGTGCAGATTCGGGTTCACAATTTGGTGGTCACCGCACAGACGCCTGTCCACAGCAGGAGGAGGTAGGCTCGGCTGAGTTCCCCGGCACTCGAAGGGCTGCTAGGGAAGAGGCCCGAGTCAGATGGGAACATCACACAGAGCTGTTGGAAGCCGTCAACAGGGTGGCATGCGAGTAAGAGGGGTGTGTCCACCTGCTGTCTGATGAAATAGTGCCCACAAGTGCGATACGAAGATCTCCATGTGATGCCATGGAGACTCTGGTCCAGCAGAATGCGGAGATGTGTGCAGACCTGCACTCCATCGTGGTAGCCATGGGTGGGTTCCTGCAGTGGCAACGTGAGAGGGAAAGAGGGCACCTCGACGTCCCTCCAGGAGCTCCTACCCCTCAAGGAGTCAGGCCAGGGACCCTGGGCACCTGAAGGGAAGAGGTGTGGCAGCTGGACACCCCTGGGTCATCCACTCAGAAATCCCAGAGGCTGTCCCTCCCCGCTTTTGCCTCTGAGCCCCTTAGCCTTGTCCTCTGTCACAGCAGAGGGAGCAGCTGGCCAATGAGTGATTCTGGAGGGAGAAGTGTGTGTGGGGCAGGGCCTTTCGGAGCCTCGTGCAAGCATTCTCCCATGCACACGGACCCTTCACGTATCACACTCACCTCAATGTCCTGAGCATCTTCAATGCTGCCTGCTGGGGGTTCGTTTTCAGTTGTCCATCTGAGCTGACCTGCATCTCGCCCACTACAGCTGTCATTTCACTTTCGATTTGGACAGCATGGTCTTGATTCAGTTTTTCGTACACTCTCCCGTCTTTTCCTCTCCCTGAGTTGCCCATTTCCTTTCCAGCATATCAAATGACCCCCCGGCATCACATTCCACCACCCCTCCATGACCTACCAGCCGCAACTCTTTTCCTTCGGGGATGTCCAGGTGAACGTGTACGTTCCCTTCCTTCCCGAAAATCGCACCCCATCCTCATTCATCTCCCTGACCACCTCATTCCCACCCACAGGGTCCGTGCCTGTGTCCAAGACCCCACCAACCACCCTCACCGTCTCTTCCACTGCTACCGTCACACCCTCACCCTCCCACCCTACCGCCTCACTCTGCCCTCGGTCATTCTCACCTTTCCCTCGTTCCATATCCACCCTCACTTCGCTCCCCTGGAGGCATCATGGATTCACCAGAGCCCTCCCTTGGACGTTCACCTGGACATCACCCCCCTTCCTGCTATCCGGACCCCTTCCCCTCTTGGAACACCGCCTCCGCCGGACTCACACTCCTTGGACCTCCCACCCCTCCGGACTCCGCCCCCGCTTGTCCTTCCCCCTCCCTGACTCCATCAGACACTCTTACTTCTTCCGCCACCCTTTGTCCTTCGCCCCCCCCGAGACTCTTTCCTCCAGCCTTACTTCTTCTTTCAGCTTTACACCCTCCCCTCTCCTCATTCCCCCAGACTCCTTCCCTTCTCTGCACTCCTTCATTCACTCCCCACCCCCACCGCCCCCCCAATCCCCCCGCCTTCAGGCTCCCTCCCCCCTCTGCACTCCTTCGGAATTCCAAACTCCTTCTCTTACACCATCAACCCCCCTTACCCAGCGACAGTGAAGGAATGGGGATATTGTTCCAATTCAGGATGGTGAGTGGCTTGGAGGGGAACTCCCATGTGCCTGCTGCCCTTGCCTTTCTAGATGATAGTGGTTGGGGCTTTGGAAGGTGCTGTCTAAGGAGTATTGGTGATTTCCTGCAGTGCATCTTATTGATGGTATGTACTGTTGTCACTGTGCGTCGGTGGTGGTGGAAAGTTTTATGGACGGGATGCCAATCAAGCAGGCTGCTTTGTCCTGGATGGTGTCGAACTCCTTGAGTGTTGCTAGAGTGGCACTCATCCAGGCAAGTGGAGAGCGTTCCATCACACTCCTGATTTGTGCCTTGTCAGACCTGCTCTTGTAGCCACAGTATTTATATGGCCAGTCCAGTTCAATTTCTGGTCAATGGTGACCCCAAGGATGTTCAGTGATGATAATGTAATTGAATGACAAGGGGAGATGGTTAGATTCTCTCTTGTTGTAGATGGTCATTGCCTGGCACTTGTGTGGCATGAATGTTACTTGCCGATCAGCTAAAGCCTGGATATTGTCCAGGTCTTGCTGCATGTGAATGCTGACTGCTTCATTATCTGAGGAGTCGCGAAAGGTGTTGAAAGTTGTAATCTTCCTTTATGGGATATCAGCATGACATCACTCGAAGGGAAGTGTGTCATGCGATCCAGTCATTGTTTCACTTTTGCATTTGAGGAGAGCACACACACATACAACGTTCTGCTACAGATGTCTTCAAGCTTTCTACCTATGTGTAAATATTCTCATGTGCCTAGGTTAAATAAATGAACCCACAACATGTTTGCCCATTCTCTTAAGAGTGATTGGTGCCTTTATATCAGCATAACAACACAGCATCAAGAATGGTGCTGAACATTGGGCATTCATCCACAAACATCCCTACTTATGACCTTATGATGGAGGGAAGGTCATAAGACCATAAGACCATAAGGCGTAGGAGCAGAAGTAGGCCATTCGGCCCATCGAGTCTGCTCTGCCATTTAATAAGATCATGACTGATCTGATAATCCTCAACTCCACATTCCTGCCTTTTCCCCATAACCCTTGATCCTCTTACTGATTGAAAACCTGTCCATCTCAGCCTTGAATATATTTAATGACCTAGCCTCTACGGGTGTCTACGGTAATGAATTCCACAGATTCACCACCCTCTGAGAGAAGAAATCCCTCCTCATCTCTATTTTAAGTGGGCGGCCCCTTACTCTGAGATTATGCCCTCTGGTCCTAGACTCTCCCACAAAGGGAAACAAGCTCTCAGCATCTACCCTGTCAAGCCCCCTAAGAATCTTGTGTGTTTCAATAAGGTCGCCTCTCATTCTTCTAAACTCCAATGAGTGCAGGCCCAACCAACTCAACCTGTCTTCATGAGGAAACCCCTCCATCCCGGGGATCAACCTAGTGAACCTTCTCTGGATTGCCACCAATACCTTTCCTGAGATAAGGGGACCAAAACTGTTCACAGTATTCTAGGTGTGGTCTAACTAGTACCTTGTATAGTTTTAGCAAGACTTCCCTATTTTGATATTCCATTCCCCTTGAAATAAAGGCCAACATTCCACTTACCTTCCCTATTACCTGTTGAACTTGTATGCTAGCCTTTTGGGATTCATGCATGAGGACCCCCAAATCCCTCTGTTTGTGCTGCAGTTTTCTTCAGTCTTGCTCCATTTAAATAATATTCAGCTCCTCTATTCTTCCTGCCAAAGTGCATAACCTCACACTTTCCCACATTATATTCCATCTGCCACGTTTTTGCCCACTCACTGAACCTGTCTATATCCCTCTGTAGACTCGTTGTGTCATCCTTACCACTTGCCTTCCCACCTATTTTTGTGTCATCTGCAGACTTGGTGATTCATTTACCTCATCCAATTCATTAATATATATTGTAAATAATTGTGGCCCCAGCACTGACCCCTGTGGCATTCCACTAGTTACAGGTTGCCATCCTGAAAATGCCCCCCGTATCCCAGCTCTCTGTCTTCCATTAGTTAGCCAGCCCTCTATCCACGCTAATATACTACCCCCAACATCATGGGCTCTTATCTTATTAAGTAGACTTATGTACCATATCGAACGTCTTTTCGAAATCCAAATATATTACATCTATCCTGCTTCTTACCTCCTCAAAGAATTCTAATAAATTTGTCAGGCATGATTTCCCCTTTGTGAAGCCATGCTGACTCTGCTTGTTTATATTATGCATTTCTAAATGCTCTGCTATTACATCCTTTATAATAGACTCCAATATTTTCCCAATGACAGATGTTAAGCTAACTGGCTTAAGTTATTAAGTTATTAACTTAAGTTAATTAATTAATTAAATTAAGTTAACTGTTTTTTGACTCCCTCCCTTTTTGAATTACATTGTTACATTGGCAGTATTCTCATCATCTGGGACTTTCCCAGAATTTAAGGACTTTTGGAAGGTTATTACCAGTGCATCCACTATCTCTGCAGCTATTTCCTTTAATATCCTAGGATGCAACCCATCAGATCCAGGTGACTTATTGGCCTTTAGCCCCATTAGTTTCCCTAGTACTTCTTCTCAAGTGATAGTTATTGTATTTATTTCTTCCTCCCTCCCTTTTGCCCCATGATTGTTTACTATTTTTGGTATGCTATTAGTGTCTTCTACCATAAAGACTGATGCAAAGTATTTATTCAACTCCTCTGCCATTTCCTGGTTCCCCATTATTTCCCCAGCCTCATTCTCTTAGGGGCCTAAATTGACTTTGGCCTCTCTTTTCCTTTTTATATATTTAAAGAAGCTCTTACCATCCATTTTTATATCTGTTGCTAGTTTACCCTCAAAGTTTGTTTTCTCCCTCTTTATTATTATTTTTGGTCATCTTTTGTTGTTTTTTAAAACTTTCCCAATCCTCTGGCTTACCTCGAATCTTTGCCACATTGTATGTTTTTTCTTTCACTTTGATACTAGCCTTAACTTCCTTGGTTAACCATGGTTGGTTTATCCCCTTCCCACAACCCTTCTTCCTCACTGGGATATATCTTTGTTGTGAGTCATTAACTATTTTCTTAAACATCTGTCATTGTTCATCAACCGTCTTTTCTGCTAAACTCCTTTCCCAGTCCACTCCAGCCAACTCTGCACTCATTCCTTTGTAATTACCCTTATTTAAGTTTATCACAGATGTTTCTGAGCTAAGTTTCTCACTCTCAAACTGAATGCTAAATTCCACCATGTTATGGTCACATTTTCCCATTGATGAAGCAGCTGAAATGGATGGGCCTAGGACACTACCCTGAGGAGCTCTTGCAGCGATGCACTGGGACTGAGATGATTGACCTCCACCAACTATAACCACCTTCCGTTTTGGATTATATCCCTTAGGTGTTTGGTATGCATATAATCCCAGGTTGCAGCTTCTCCAGGTTGGCAGGTCATTTTTATGTATGCTTGGTGCTGCTGCTGGCACACTGTTCTACACTCCTCATTGAACCAAGATTAACCCCATGACTTGATGGGAATGGTAGAGTGAGGTATACGCTGGGCCATTAGGTTATAGGTTGTTGTTGAACACAATTCTGCTGTTTCTTTTGGCCCACAGCACCTCATGGATGCCCAGATTTCAGGTGTTAGATCTGTTCTGAATCTATACCATTTATCAGTTCATCTCCATAAGGACTGTGCAGTGGCCATACCTATCAGTACTATCATGCACAGATGCATCTGCAACATGTAGATTGGTGATGGTGAAGTCAAGTACCTTTTCACCTCAGGCTGTTTCTCTTACCACCTGCTATATGCCCAGTCTGGCAGGCATATCCTTCAGGACTTGGCCAGCTCAGTCAGGTGCTACTAAGCCAATCTTGGTTATGGGCACGGAGTACATTTGTGCTTGTTCCAAGTTCCTCCAACATGGAGGAGTTCTATAGGAGTTGTGCCACATGCCCATCTTTGACCTGGAGTCAATCTTTGTTGGAGGCATCATATTATCAGGGTCTGAAATTAACTGTTATCCTCAACCTCTATGCTGTAAGCACATTTCAGGTTGCATCAGGGGCATTTGTAATATTAGACAATCTTTTATATATCACTGAATCAAATAAATGACCAATACATTATTTGTTCAATTTGGCCAGTTTTATAACCTCCCTTTTGTAACTTTGATAAACATTGCTCATCAACATGATAGACCTGTTCTCATTTGTAGATTTGCAAGATTTTCCCAAGTACAAGATACCATTGCCTCTACCTATGTAGCCATGGGTGCTGCTGTGCAAAATGCCATCAACTTACTCAGCAGAAAAGGCATTCTCTCGATCAATGCCTAGTGATCATTCAGTGCCTAATAATGGATGCAAATGCTTGCTATTCAAATACTTGCTAATAATCCCTTCTTATTCAAGTAGTTCACCCCTTAACTGAAAGGTCCTTGGAGATTGGATTTAATCACTGTAGGGTAAATCCAACTCTGTAAGGTAAACCAGTGGCTGATGAACCCAATGTGATTTCCTCAGCCTAAAATCAGCATCTATGTAACAATTCTGGTGTTGTTGTAATATGGGTTCTTTAGATATCTCAATGATGAAATCTTGAGACTTGTATATTTAAACATGAACCATTTATTGTTCATCTTTAACTATTTAGGGATCCCAGGTTACTGTCATGCATGGTGCTGTTACCTCCATGTAGGCTGGTTACAGTGTGTTCACTCTAGGCTGTTCCCTCAGTCTATTACCATGTGACTCTATACATCATTCCGTGGGCTGTATTATTCTCCAGTCCAATATAACCCTTGCTCTGCCTACCACCTGTACATTACATTGGCGTGCAGGCACATCATACGACATCCCCCTTTCTTCACCAAAGAAAACTTCCCTTTCCAATTGAGTATAACAATTTGTAATACAATCTTTACTTGCTATCCCTGCTCCTCCATCTCAAGTCTCTGACTTTTAAAATGCAGATGGTCTTGAGAGTTCTTATACATATTGGTCTGTTACATTTGGTGGAATTGTAATAGTATTCTGTGTTTCTGGTACTTGTTATTCTCCATTTGAGTTACTTTTTGCACTCTTTTGATTTATCTTTATTATTTGTGGATTTCTCCCATTCCTTCCGCAGGGAATGTGCACTCCGTTCATTCCTAGAGTGGACTCAAATTTTCTTTTTCCATGATGTCCACCATGTTCTTGCTGAATGTATCTGTTTTGAAATTGGAGCTTTCATTTCCACTTGTTTCCCAATTTCAACCAAACATTTTTTTGATGCATTATTTTCAAACTGTTTCATTCAGCTCAATGGTTCCCAGCATGCTTAAAACATCCAGTGCTCTTTCTTTTTTTTATTCATTCAGGGGATGTGGGCATCACTGGGCTGGGCCAGCATTTATTACCCACATCTAGTTCAGAGGGCATTTATGAGTCAGTCAACCACACTGGAATCACAGGCCAGACCAGGATGGCAGATTTTGACATTAGTGAACCAGATGGAATGGGTTTTTACAACAATCAACAATGGTCATCATTATACTTATAATTCCAGATTTTTATTGAATTAAAATCCTACTGTCTGCCATGGGATTTGAACCCTGATCCCCAGAGCACTACCTTGGGTCTCTGGATTACTAGTCTAGCGACAATACCACTACGCCATCGCCTTCCCTTTCTTCTAGTTCCTTGCACCTTAGTGTCGGATTTACATTTTCCAATCCTATTTCTGTCTTTTCTTTTTCGGTCTGCAACAGAACTTTGTCCTTGTCCTTCATTTGGGACTCATTGTTGGCTAGGTCTGTCTCCAGTGAAGTCTTAATTTGTTTCAGTTCTGTAATTGTGCTACTCATGGCTTCATTGTCTGCTTGCAGCTTGGGAAGTTCAATGGCTTTTCCTTTCAATGCCTCCTTGTTTCTATTCAACTGTTTCTTCAGCTCTTCAGTCTTTCTCTTGTAGCTTCTGGCTTCCTCCTGGAATATTGAACATTGCTGAGTCTTCTGTACCAACTGGTTCTTCAGTTTGTTCAGAGTGAGGTTACGTTCATTTTACTTCTCTTCATCATTTTCCAGAAGATTAAAATTTGTCCCGAGGGGCTCTTGAAGGTGTAAAGGTCTTTCAACAGGTTTTCCTTTTCTTTGCGAAGCTCACTAGCTTCACCGTGAATTTTCCTGTAATGCAGGATAGTCTCCTCGAGTTTCTTCTGCTGTGCTTCCATTCTGCTGTTTAAGGCAGTCTTCATATCTTCATGTTGCTGAATGGTTATGCATTCTTTTTGCATTTGATCCCAAAAGACAATCTTCTTTCAATTATTTATTTTCTTGTTGAGCTCTTGCCAACTCGCTGGGGGCTTCAGCGCATCATTTTGTTGCTACTGATAGTTCCAACATAGCTTTATCTGGGTATTCAACATCCTTTTTAGGTCCTCATATTTTTCATGGCGACATATTGATTCTTCAAGGGGTCTTTCATGTTCACAACTTCTTTGTGTGCCTTTTCTGCCTGCTGTTTTTCCTAGTGTACCTCTGGTTGATTGTTCCCAATTCCTGCTTTGATTTGCCAGCTGCGGAATTGAGGGTCATTATATCCTCCTGATACCTTTGTGTCTTCTCTGAAATTTGTTTGCTCAGATCTCGAACAGCTTAGTTAATTGAAGATTTTAGTTTATCAAGTGTTTTCAAAGGTATATACTCAGTTTGAATCTAGTGTTTCAAATCTTCTAGTTTAGTTCTGATATGAACATTGCCTGTCAAACAGCTTCATTTATTTTTTTGCACATTTTGCTCCTTTTGAGTTATCTCAGGCAGCTTTCCTTCATTCATAGCCATCTGCTCACTTTGCACTGCCATTTGCCTCCCTCGCTCCTGGATCTTTTGGCTCCCTCTCTCTAGGGTTTCTTTCACCTGCGCTCTGGAGTTTTTTGTTGTTTATTCTCTAGGGTCTTTTGTTACCCTTGGCACTTTATTGGGAGTTTCCCTTTCTCTCGGGTCTATTCTTGTCCTCAGCAGAGCTGCACTCTCTTTGGGGTCTCTTGTTTCCCTGGCAGAGTTGCCATCTCCCGGGGGTCTCTTGTTGCCCTTGGTGCTCTATTGGGAGTGCGCTAAACCACTCTTGTGCCTGGTGTAGCCATTTCCATATTCAAATTGTGTCTGGCACTTCTAATTTTCTGCTTATGGCCGTTTGCTTTTTTTTGTAGTTACAGTTTTAAATGTTGTTGCCCCTTTAAGACTCGGTGCAGTAACTGTTTCTTTTTCACTCAGGCTGAGTGCAGCTGTTGGCTTTCTGTGTTATGAGTTTCCCACACTTTTTTGGGCTTTGGCGGGCTCTCCGACCATCGTGGTTGCATTTTTTAAAAGAAAAATCCTTTTAAAACTGCAGTAATATCTTCTCTGGGCTACAAAGACCGATAGCAGGGTGATTCTTTAGTCTTTTTTAACACAGAAGCAACGTTCCTTTTTTTTATTTGAATGTCCTGCACTTTGAAGGTTTTGGTGGACATGCTCTTCTTAAAGTTGTGAGCTGTCAACTCCGCAGCGATTTCTGCTTTTAAACTCTGCAGGTTTGCTTCTTTTATTTTAAATGCTGCAGATTTCTCTCTTTCTTCTGCCAGCCTCTTTTTTTACTGTTTTTTTTTACTTGCAGCTGTCTGCCAATGCCCTCTGAATGCTGAACCCTTGGGACTGCCACCGATTCTAAAATATAACTACAGCTACTTTTTTCTTATTCTCGCTCACCATCTCGGGAACTGTGTCACTCAGGTTATTGCAATTTTTTGTAATGGGCTTCTACTCAATCTGGTGGATTCCTCACTTTAAAATCTGACACGATCCACTTGGCCCATCTCATTCCCAAGAATCAGGTCCAGCAATGCCTCCTTTCTCATTAAAATGCACCCTGAGAACATCAATTGCTTTGAAAGAATTCTGGTGACACTTGTTGTATGATGTGCCTGCATGCCACTGTAATGTAAAGGTGCTTGGCAGAGCAAGGGTTAATGTGGGTTTGAAGAATAGCACCGCCCATGGTATGATGTGTAGGGTGACATGGTAATAGACTGAGGGAACAATCTGGAGACATCACTCTGGAACCAGCCTGCATGGAGGTAACAGCTCCAAGCATGACAGTAACCTGGGATCTATAAATAGTTAAAGATTAACAATAAACAGTGCATGTTTAAATATAAAAGTCTCAAGATCTGATCGTTGAGACAACACCACGCACCATAATACAACATGGTTGGCAGTGGTGGGATATCAGCATTATCAGAATAGTACAACATGGTTGGCAGTGGTGGTCATTCATAAAAGATATTACATCAGAGATAGTACAATAATCTGACATGGTGACCTGCAGTAATATGAAAGCTGGCAGCTGGAAGCTTCTTCAACTTTTTCTTCAAGTTTGCTTCTTAGGTACACGTCTCTCTAGTTAGGCGTCAGTTGCTTTGGGGTGCTGGCCTTGGCTCATGCATTTGGCTGCCAGCTTTCATATTACTGCAGGTCACCATGTCAGATTATTGTACTATCTCTGATGTAATATCTTTTATGAGTGACCACCACTGCCAACCATGTTGTACTATTCTGATAATGCTGATATCCCACCACTACCAACCATGTTGTACTATTCTGATAATGCTGATATCCCACCACTGCCAACCATGTTGTATTATGGTGCGTGGTGGTGTCTCAACGATCAGATCTTGAGACTTGTATATTTAAACATGAACTGTTTATTGTTAATCTTTAACTATTTATGGATCCCAGGTTACTGTCATGCTTGGAGCGGTTACCTCCATGCAGGCTGGTTCCAGAGCAATGTCTCCAGATTGTTCTCTCAGTCTATTACCATGTCACCCTACACATCATACCATGGGCGGTGCTATTCTTCACATTAACCCTTGCTCTGCCAAGCACCTTTACATTACAGTGGCATGCAGGCACATCATACAACAAGTGTCACCAGAATTCTTTCAAAGCAATTGATGTTCTCAGGGTGCATTTTAATGAGAAAGGAGGCATTGCTGGACCTGATTCTTGGGAATTAGATGGGCCAAGTGGATCGTGTCAGTAGGGGAACATTTAGGGAACAGTGGTCATGTATCATAAAATTTAAGTTGGCTATGGAAAAGGACAAGCAGCAATCCAGAGTAAGGATAATTAATTTGGGGAAGACAAACTTCAAAGGGGTGAGAAAAAAATCTAGCACAGATAAATTTGAATGAAAGATTGGCAGGCAAAACTGTAACTTAGAAATGGGCTGCCTTTAAAGAGGGGATAGTTTGAGTACAGTAAAGATATATTCCCCTGAGGGGGAAACAAATCCAGAGCTCCCTGGTTGACAAAAGAGATAGAGAGTAAAGTTAAGCCAATAAAGGGTGCATATGACAGATATCCGCTAGATAGTACAATTGAGAATCAGGTTCAATGTATACAGCTCACAAAGGAATTGAAAAAAAACAAGTAAGAGAAGTAAAGAGAGAGTATGAGAAGAGACAGACAGCTAAAATAAAAGAGTGGTAAAAGGAGGACTGGGTGATATATGCATGGCGGGGGGGTGGGGGGTGGGGGGGCTCGGATGAGGTAAATGAATACTTTGCAGCTGCCTTTTCCAAGAAAGAAGGTATTACCTAAGTCATGGTGAAAGAGTAGGCAGTTGAAATACATGATAGGTTAAAAATTGATAAAGAGGTGGTATCAAGTAGGCCAACAATACTTAAATAATACTTAAAGTTGGTAAGTCACCAGGATCGGATAAATGCATCTAAGGATACTGAGAGGAGTAACGGGTGGAACTGGCCATAGTTTTCCAATCCTCCTTAGTTACAGGAGTTTTGCCAGAGAACTGGAGAATTGTGAATGTTCCACCTTTGTTCACAAAAAAAACTAAAGATAATCCCAAGAACCAGAAGCTAGTTGGTTTAACCTCAGTGATGGGGAAGCTTTTAAAAACAATGGGCAGGTGGGCACCCCCTCACCTTCCCACCTCCACCTCGATTAAGTCCATGGAGGGAAGGCCCATGGACTGTCTTCCCGCCGCACTGCCAATTGAGACCCTTAAGTGGGCAATTAATGCTTAATTAAGGGCCTCTTCTCACCATTGCTGCCATTAACTTAGTGGTGGACAGGCCTGTCACCACACGGGAAGCAGGACAAGCAAACCTGTGCAGGTTGCTTGTGGTCTCCCAGGAGGGGTCCCTTGTTCAAAGGCACCTGAGGAACCTGGCATTGGGAAGAAGAGCATTTGTTGCTGACCACCCTACTCCTCTCCCCTGTGACCCCATCTCACAAAACCCCTCCTACCATCACTTACCTCTGGTAAAAGCAAAATGCTGCGGATGCTGGGAATCTGAAACAAACATCTGTTACTTGTTCCATGTTGTTCTTTCACACAATTCTACCCTCGGTCTGCTATTATCACATTCTGCTTTCTTACCTTTATGCCACTATCAGCACTTTTTTTTTAGTGCTAGCCACTACCATTAACACTCCCTTTGTCCTTTAGTTCATGACATCTTTATCAATCCCTCCTTTGCCCCCACCTATCGCTGGCCTTCTTTCCAGCTCCACCTGCTCCACCCCCTTAAACAGTATAAATTTCATCACATTTCCACTTCTCTTCAGCTCTGAAGAAGGGTCATACGGACTTGAAATGTTAACTCTGTTTCTCTCTCCACAGATGCTGCTAGAATTTTTCTAGCATTTTCTGCTTTTGTTTCACTTCCCTCTGGCCTGGGTCATTCCACAATCCTGGGCCTCCAGCAGATGTAATTCCACAGCAGTATTGTGTTTAGTTCTGGGCATCACACTTTAGGAAGGATGTGAAGGCAGTGGAGAGGGTGCAGAAGATATTTACAAGAATGATTTCAGGGATGAGGAACTTCAGGTATTGTGAAAGATTGAAGAAGTTGGGACTGTTCTTCTTGGAGAAGGTTGAGAGGAGTTTTGAGAGAAGCATTCAAAATCATGAGGGGTCTCGACTGAGTAGATAGGGAGAAACTGTTCACATTGCTAAAAGAATTAAGAACCAGAGGGCACAGATTTAAAGTAATTGTCAAAAGAAGCAATGGCCACATGAGGAAAACTTTTTTCACCTCGCGAGTTGTTAGAATCTGGAACGCATTACCTGAGAGTGTGGTGGGGTAAGATTCAATTATGGCTTTAAAAAGAGAATTGGATCACTATCCGAAAGGAAAAATTTGCAGGGCTGTGAGAGAGTGGCACTCGGTGAATTGCTCTTG
This sequence comes from Cetorhinus maximus, assembly GCF_964194155.1. Taxonomy (NCBI): domain Eukaryota; kingdom Metazoa; phylum Chordata; class Chondrichthyes; order Lamniformes; family Cetorhinidae; genus Cetorhinus; species Cetorhinus maximus. The sequence goes on along the minus strand of NC_135879.1, from coordinate 45,398,714 downwards.
TAGAGAGCCAGCTAGATACAACAAGCTGAATGGCTTCCCTCTGTGCTGGAACCATTCTGTAATTGTATGATGCTATGACTACTACTTTTTGTGATGTTACAAAGTAGTGGGAAGACCTTTTGCGGGGGGTCAGCCTTTGATGAACACAGGGGCCTGTAAAGGAGGAACACTCCACTCCCCAATCCTTGACCACCTATCAGCTTGAGCAGTGAAAGAACCAAGGCTGCACATTTCGCGTGGGCCTCTCCTGCTGCCGGTTATATCCCAGTTGCAGCAGGATAAGCCCCTTAAGATGCCTTCACTGGCCACTTAAAGGCTCAATTGGCTCATGGGTTGGTGGGCTTCCAATGCCTTCCCTGCTGCTGATAAAATTGCAATGGCGGCAGTGGCAGACAGGTAGGCACAGGGAACATAATGTGGCATGGTGCCCAATTTTATGGCCCAATCCCAGTGTGCCAATCCACCCCAGGTAGCCGTAAAATTCAGCCTGTCATCTCTGGTGTTTGCGCACATGTCCAGTGCTCTAGATAAACCTTCTTATAAAAATGTAGGACATCTGAGATCTGGGTTCCAAGGTTTCTCAGCTAAGATCAGACTTCTCCATGTCCTCTAATCAAATACAAATGCATCCTTATCTTCCATCCGCAGCTTCCCCAGGTCATTCATGTTTTGTGCATCAATCTATGCACTCTATTCAGGCTCTGAAATTGCTCTTAATCTGGGTTGGTCTTTGAAATAGATTAGAGTGAATGACACCATTTGTGAAGTGGGGCTGGATGGCTATGAAGCAGAAGTCATATTTTTCTTGGTGCTTTCCTCTGCTTGTTTAGGCCAAACTAGGAAGGCACAAAAAGGATAAAGGCAGCCAGGGTTAGATAAGTGGCACAATTTTGACAGATCTTTCAGTACATTGTTTGACCCTAGGCATCACAATGTACTATGATTACAGTTATATGCGCATTGTAGAAGTCCAAGAGACACGAGAAGATGGACATTAGTGCCAAACTGCATTTGGCATCTTTGCTCCAATTTTCTTCTCTCACAGCTTCTCCTATATGCCTACCTAGTTATACGAGAGAGCTGGTTTGGGGCCAATTTCTTCTTTAAGAAGGAAGTATTTGTTGTCAAGGCTCTGCACATGCCATCGTGTGCAGTATAATACAGGCATGGTTCAATGTTCCTTCAAAGGATTGCTAACAACTACAACCACTTATGTGAAGTTTTCGCTGCTTGTCTTCATGTTAGATTGTGTATGATGGAACATTTGCAGGGGAAGGAAGAGGATGTGAGTCTTGTGGTGGTTTGTGCACAATTCTGCTCAGTTTTAAATAGGGTTCAGTACAGTAGGCCAATGTGACCACGTGTGAAAAAAAATCCTTACTTTACATTATTACAAGGCCTGACTATCTTCCTTTACCTTAATTGGTTTGTGCATTAATTATATACTAGCGCTGATTCACTGTGCATTGTGAATTGGTAGAGGTGGCACTGGCTGTCAAAGCTATTTACTTCCACTATGCATGAAACATTGTTTTGGCTGCCCTCTTTCTCTTGGCACCAAATAACTATCCCATCCCTTCTCTTATGTGTTCCAAGGAGACTGTCTGAAGAGTCTGAAATCTCAATGGCCACCTTCAAACATGTTTCTTCTGGTATGCTGTTTCTTATGGTTTTGACATTACTGGCTTTACCACCTTTTCAGCTGATTTAGACAATTACACCCTGTAACTGCAGTGCGTTGCCTTCCACCTCTCACCTGCCTCAACCACCCACCAACATCTCCCACCCCCTCCAAACCCCCCACCCCACCCCATTCAAGGTGAGCTTCCAGTAGCCAGAACTGATAGCATTGGAACTCATTCTATAATCTAGTAAAGAACCTGAGGAAGGGGATTTGGAGGGGCTCAGAGTCAGATTTCACTGATGGCTGGAAATTTCTCAATACACTTCTGCCAGAAATATCACTAAGAAGAAAGATCTAGGCCAGCTTCTCTCAATTTATCACCTTGATTTCCTTTTTTTTCACTGTTTTAAAGTTAAATTGCTTTATTTTGCCTTTTAAAGACCTTCATCCGGTTGGAAAGCTTACATTCATCACTGTGTCATTTTAAATGTTTAAGGGATCTAATTTTGTCTTCGTGCACTGACTATGTTAAATGACTTAATTATAACTCTTGCTTCTTTAGTAGTCAGTTTCATGCAAGTTCAACTTTGAGGTCTGATGCACTGGTACTAATGCAGAACGTAGTAATTACACGGATCACACTTACTGTAAAGTTTTTAAATTACTCATTAACCATCTCATCTGGCATAGGTGGGTTACAAATAGCCAGCAGAAAATAAGTCCAGCTGTGGAGTGAGCAAGTTTGAAGTGCAATAGGGAAACAAAAGGTGCATTAAGATTTGGTTTACCAACAATTTTTTGCAGATTGTAGTTCACAGCAAGAAGGAGAAAATAAATGCCCTCTTGATATTTGTAGGTTGTCCAGCAACTTAACAGTAAATATGTTAAATATGGGAATCAATCATCAGTAGGGCCAATACTGTGCTTGCATCAACTGTACATAAGACAAATAAGAAAGAGATGCCCATCTGATAGAAAAATGTCAAAGTAAGAAAAATATTAAAACAGATGGCTTTATGCTTGCCCCGCCACCCACACCCTTGTTTACTCCCCATATTTTAAATAATCCCCTACGCTCGAACATATGGGCCTGACTCTTCTGGTCGGTGAGCAGGGGCAGGGCCCGCTCGCTGATGGGTAAAATGACATGCGGTGACGTCGGGCCTGCATCTCGATGTCACCGCGTGTCATTCGATCTTCAGTTCGGCGGATGCACGTCGGAGTCAGCTGTGTGCCCGCCAAACTCTCAAAGGCTTATTAAGGCCATTTAAAAGCTAATTAAAATAATCAACGGAGCTTAAGTTGGTGGGCAAGCGAAGAGCCCAGACGGCCTTCGCATTTATCATGAAACCTCACCCACGGGCGGGAAGAGGTTTTATGAAGGATTTATAAATCAAATCATTTTTTTCATTAAAATTCATTGACATGTCCCAGCTCATGTGTCATTGTCACATGGGGGGACATGTCTGAATTTTGTTTTTCTCTTTATTTAAATCTTTCAAAATTAAATTAAACTCCCTGAGACAGCTCTGTGCCTCAGGCAGATTTCTGCACACTCAGCCTCCTTCCCCCCACCCACACAGGAAGCGCTTAACGCTCCTGGGTGTGCGTCACGCTGGATGGGCCTTAATTGGTCCGCCAACATAAAATGGTGGCACGCAGCCGATTGTGGGCAGCGATCTGCTGCGCGCCTGCCCGCGCCTGCTCCCACTCAGAAAATTCTCCCCATGGAACCAACATATGTTAAGCATGAATTAACAGGAAAATTGTAGTCGATTATAAACTATGATTACACATTAAATGGCAGATACAGCTAAGACAGATCTTATGAATTGGCTCTGCAGTCCACACAGCATATAGGTCATTAAACTCAGTCACAAAGTCCTTCAAATCTCTATCTTGCTTGCGAAGAATTTCAGCTCCTCTTTCTAGGAGCTAGCCTGATCCCCTGCCAACAGCAAGGCACAACCAACCCGAGTTCCATGGGCACAGTCTTCACCAAAAATGGCACACATCTGCAGAAACTCCTCAACTCAGCCGGAATGGTATAGATCCACCAATGTTATCTTCAAGTAACAGAAACAGCCACGGCAACTTACTCTCGGCTTCTGGATCTGGACTCTTTGTCTGCTTGCCTGTACTGCATCACTGGACTCATCAGCTACCACTTAGCAGATGACGTCCCTTTATATAGTCTCTGTCTATCCAGAAACTTTGGTTTCCAAATCTCAGTCCCAGTTTTGTTTCCTTAGAAACTGGATTCAGTTTCCTTCCTCTGTTTCCTCTTTTTCTGTTTCCTTTCTTGGTTTCCTTTCTCAATTAGGGTCTGCCTCAAAAAACACAAACTTGGCAAACACAGATTCCATATATTTTATGATTTATGCATTGTGAAGAACAATTACCTTAAGTTGCAAAATAAGGATCTGCTTTGTCATTATCTTACATAAATATACATTGTTTTTAAGTATTTGCCCTACTCTAGCATGAATCCAAAAAGGTAGCATGCAACATATATGATTTGATGTTTACTCTACTAACCTGTGTTCTTTGCCTGACGATTGTGATGCAAATGCAGAACAGATAGTGAAAATATTCCAAAACAGCAACAAATTGGATTTATATAATTGTGTTTTGTTGAAAGCATTAATGAATGTCAGAAGAAACTGTTGGAACCAAGACAACTTGTTTTCTAATTACTTGAAGGGAACTTCTCTGAGTTAATTGCTACAAATTACTACAGGGTTACCCCATTCTCCTTCCATAACTTTTGGCACAATCATGGGGGAACTGATGCAGAGAGCCATTTTCAGCTATTTACACTATTCCTCAAGGGTGGGTGGTGGTCTGCCAATCTCCACCCAAATTCACCACAAGTGTTTGGAAGAATCCTGGTGGAACTTGAGGGCTCCTATATGTAGATAGCAGTGCATTTAACTCTGTAATTCAGTGTGTCTAGAAGATATAAAAAAAACAATAAACATGCAACCTTCTTTTATTTTATTCATTTACGGGATGTGGGCTTCACTGGCTGGGCCAGCATTTATTGCCCATCCCTAGCTGCCCTTGAGAAGGTGGTGGTGAGCTGCCTTCTTGAACCACTGCAGTCCATGTGGCGTAGGTACACCCACAGTGCTGCTAGGGAGGGAGTTCCAGGATTTTGACCCAGCAACAGCAAAGGAACAGAGATATTTCCAAGTCAGGATGGTGAGTGACATGGAGAGGAACTTCCAGGTGGTGGTGTTCCCATCTATGTGCTGCCCTTCTCCTTCTAGATGGTAGCGGTCTTGGGTTTGGAAGCTGCTGTCGAAGAAGCCTTGGTGAATTCCTGCAGTGCACCTTGTACAAGGTATACGCTGCTGCTACTGAATGCTTGAGGATGGGGTGCCAATCAAGCGGGCTGCTTTGTGCTGGATGGTGTCAAGCTTCTTGAATGTTGTGGGAGCTGCACTCATCCAGGCAAGTGGGGAGTATTCTATCACTCTCCTGATTTGTGCCTTGTAGATGGTGGACAGGCTTTGGGGAGTCAGGAGGTGGGTTACTCATCACACGATTCCTAGCCTCTGACCTGCTTTTGTGGCCACAGTATTTATATGGCTAGTTCAGTTCAGTTTCTGGTCAATGGTAACCTCCAGGATGTTGATAGTGGGGGATTCAGTGATGTAATGCCATTGAACATCAAGGGGCAATGTCTGGATTCTCTCTTGTTGGAGATGGTCATTGCCTGACACTTCTGTGGCGTGAATGTTACTTGCAACTTGTTAGCCCAAGTCTGGATATTGCTTAGGTCTTGCTGCATTTGGACATGGATTGCTTCACTTTCTGAGGAGTCATGAATGATGCTGAACATTGCGCAATCATCAGCAAACATCCCCACTTTTGACCTTATGATAGAAGGAAGGTCATTGATGAAGCAGCTGAAGATGGTTGGGCCGAGGACACTACCCTGAGGAACACCTGCAGTGATGTCCTGGAACTGAGATGAATGACCTCCAACAACTACAACCATCTTCCTTTGTGCTAGGTATGACTCCAAACAGTGGGAGTTTTCCCACTGGTTCCCATTAACTCCAGTTTTGCTAGGGCTCCTTGATGCCACACGCGGTCAAATGCTGCCTTGATGTCAAGGGCAGTCACTCTCACCTCACCTCTGAAGTTCAGCTCTTTTGTCCATGTTTGAACCAAGACTCTAATGAGGTTAGGAGCTGATTAGCCCTGGCGGAACCCAAACTGAGCATCTGTGAGCAGGTTATGCTAAGCAAGGCCAGCTTGACAGCACTGTTGATGACCCCTTCCATTACTTTACTGATGATTGAGAGTAGACTGATGGGGCTGTAATTGGCCGGGTTGGATTTGTCCTGCTTTTTTTGTAAAGGACATACCTGGGCAATTTTCCACATAGCCGGGTAGATGCCAGTATTGTAGCTGTACTGTAACAACTTGGCTAGGGATGTGGCAAGCTCTGGAGCACAAGTCTTCAGTACTATTGCCGGAATGTTGTTAGGGCCCATAGCATTTGCAGTATCCAGAGCCTTCAGCCATTTCTTGATATCACTTGAAGTGAATCGAATTGTCTGAAGGCTGGCATCCGTGATACTGGGGACCTCCGGAGGAGGCCGAGATGGATCATCCACTCGGCATTTACAGCCGAAGATTGTAGCAAATGCTTCAGCCTTATCTTTTGCACTGATGTGCTGGGTTCCTCCATCATTGGGAATATTTGTGGAGCCTCCTCCTCCAGTGAGTTGTTTAATTGTTCACCACCATTCATGACTGTATGTGGCAGGACTGCAGAGCTTAGTTCTGGTCTGCTGGTTGTGGGATCGCTTAGCCCTCTCTATCACTTGCTGCTTATACTGTTTGGCATTCAAGTCGTCCTGTGTTATAGCTTCACCAGGTCGACAACTCATTTTTAGGTATGCCTGGTGCTGCTCCTGGCATGTCCTCCTGCACTCTTCATTGAACCAGGGTTGATCCCCTGGCTTGATGGTGATGGTAATAGTAGAGCGGGGGATATGCTGTGCCATGAGGTTACATATTATGTTCATGGATGCCCAGTCTTGAGTTGCTAACTCTGTCCAAAATCTATCCCATTGGTAGTGCCACCAACATGATGGAGGGTATCCTCAATGTGAAGACGGGACTTCATCTCCATAATGACTGTGCGGTGTTCACTCTTACCAATACTGTAATGGACAGATGCATCTGCGGCAGGCAAGTTGGTGAGGATGAGGTCAAGTATGTCTTTCCCTCTTGTTGGTTCCCTCACCACCTGCCACAGACCCAGTCTAGCAACTCCTCTGACTAGGGTGGGGGGAAGGGGGTGGCGGAAAATTTTGCCTTAGTGATGGACATTGAAGTCCCCCACCTAGAGTACATTCTGTGCCCTTGCCACCCTCAGTGCTTCTTCCAAATGGTGTTCAACATGGCGGAGCACTGATTCATCAGCTGAGGGAAGGTGGTCCTTGGTAATCAGCAGGATGTTTCCTTGCTGATGTTTGACCTGATGCCATAAGACTTCATGGGGTCCAGACTCGATGTTGAGGACTCCCAGGGCAACTCCCTCCCAACTGTATACCACTGTGCCACCACCTCTGCTGGGTCAGTCCTGCCAGTGGGACACTATCTGTAAGATATGATTCCTTAAGGATAACTATGTCAGGCTGTTGCTTGACTAGTCTGTGAGACAGCTCTCCCAATTTTGGCACTAGCCCCCAGATATTACTAAGGAGGATTTTGCAGGGTCGACAGGGCTGAGGTTGCCATTATCATTTCTAGTGCAATGCCAGGTGGCCCATCTGGTTTCATTCCTCTGGCTTGCTAGGCATGTAAGAGTCAGCCACATTGCTGTGGGTCTGGAGTCACATGCAGGGCAGACCAGGTAATGGCAACAGATTTCATTCCCTAAAGGGCATTAGTGAACCAGATGGGTTTTTACGACAATCAGCAATGGTTTCATGGTCACCATTAGACTTTTAATTCCAGATTTTTATTGATTTCAAATTCCACCATCTGCCCTGGTGGGATTCGTTCCCAGGTCCCCAGAGCATTACCCTGGGTCTCTGGGTTACTAGTCCAGTGACAATACCACTACACCATCGCCTCTTCACTCTTCACTCTCCTCAAGCACTGACTTGAGCAGAGATCATATTATACAAGAGATTGATTCCCTGTGACATAAATTAAGATAATTTATCTGGGTGGCCGGAAAGGAATTTTCCATATTTTTCCTTTATTACTGGCATTGGGTTTTCATCTGACTTTTCAACACTTCCTGGACATTATAAGCTTCCTGCTGGGTAATGAATGTCTTAATCTTGAAACACAAGGCATTATAATTGTATGGAGCAAGCTGGATAGGTCAGCTGATCTTTTTACTGTCCATTTTTGTAGGTTCATATGCTTACATACTATGCAGTCTGTTTTTTTTCTTTGAAGGAAGTTCACCAATTAAATCAAGGTCAAAGTGCAGATAACAGACATGAAGGCTCGCTGGTGATGACAATTAATAGACTCAATATACATGAGAAGTGTTATTATAAAGATCAGTTTGTATAATGCGCTTCTTCTTGTCTCCTTATATGGCTGCTGTCAATTTACATTATTTTCATTGGTTCTGCTGTCGTTGCCATGGCTGCCAATGCAAAGATGTTTTAATTGGTGACTTTAGATCTCCTCTCTTTGTTAGTGGCAATCTGGTTGCTAAGGGAAACATGTAGTTTGCTACGTGATTTTTCTAGCATGTGGATGAAAGGAAAACAATTGTTTCAATTTCAAAAGGCATTGCATTCAACTATACCATATAAAGTATGTAAATTTTCCAGTGAAAATGATTTCTGATAGGCTAAAGGATTTAACATATGGTAAAAATAAAAAAATATTAAATAGGAAACTGTAATTTATTCTGAGATTGAAGATGACTAATGGTTTATAAATTCATATGAATTATTACAATTTCTTTGAAAAGATCATGTTTTTAACTCCCTGGGCAGGATTTTACATTTGTTGGATGGGTGTGCACCCGATCCAATCGGGCGTAGCATCACTCGCGATGATGTTGTGCGAGCATCCCAATGTCATTGCGCACTCTCGCGATCTTTCAGTTGATGAGCGGGCGCGTGAGTTGGCAGGTCACCCGCTGACAATTAAGAGGCCTATTAAGGCCCTTAAGCAATTAATTAATTTGTACTTTTTGCTGCCTGTCCAGCCGTTCAATTCGCAGGCAGGCGAATAGACCAGGCGGCCTTTTCATTTTTAATGAAACCTCATCAACGGGAGGGATGAGGTTTCCAACGGTAAATAAAAATCCATTAAATGTTTTTCACCATAATTTTAAACATGTCCCTCTTCATGTGACTGAGTCACATGTGGGGACGTGTTTATATCATCTTTAAAATCTTTATTTTCATTTCGTCAATTCTTCAGCTCCCTGAGGCAGCTCAGTGCCCTCTTCAGCACACGCTTCCCCACACATTGCAGACTTCCATGCTCGCCCTCCTCCCACCCCCACCCCAGCATTTCAGCACATCTTTTATGCTGGCTGGCTGTTAATTGGCCAGCCAGCATGATTTCGCGGTCAGGGGCCGATCGCGGGTGGTGTACCTTTTCCCGGCTGTCCCCGGGCCTGCCCGCCTGATGAACAGAAAATCCTGCCTCATGTTCCTGGTGAGTTGTCTCCTAGTGAGAAGCCATCATGTTGGTAACCAGCCAGAGTTGACTTTCCTGTTTCTGGCTTGTACAAAGGATGACTGGTAATTGAAAATGAGAAGGGTGAAAGTGGAGGGGAGAGACTCTTGACCTTCACGTTGATGCCTAAAGTGCACCTGAATTAATTTTCAGGCAAACCTGTCAATGGATGAGCAGCCAGTTGCAGATTCCAGTTGCAATTTTCAGATACAACTGGCCAGAGCATGTAATATTTATTCGTATTAAAAGTTCAGTTGCTTAATCAGTGGCCCTTAAAGGGATTGCTGGAGGCTATTAAGAGAAAATGTTAACTATGTTTAATTTAATTTTTATTGGAATGAGCAGTAGTACTCCTCTCCTTCTGGGGTCACAAACAAACTACGATCTACTACTATTCTGTTTGCTATCACCCTGCAGATTGCCTCCCTTACCCTTCCAAATCTGACTTGTTGCCAACCAAAGCGTGGGAGCAGTCAATTTCCCATGATTCCAAACTGTATGGTGCCTTTGGCTCACTGGAGTCACCCAAATGAGACCCAAGTAAAGAACAATTTGGATCATCCAGTGTCAAGAATAGTAGCATAGTGATTATGTTACTGGAAGAGCAATCCTGGATTAATGATTCAGAGTTCAAATCCCATCATGGCAAATGGGAATTTAAATTCAGTTAGCAAATAAACCTGGAATTTAAAAAACTAGTCTCAGCAATGTTGGCCATGTTAAAAAAAAACATCTGGTTCACTAACCTTCTTCAGAGAAAGAAATCCGCCATCTTTACCCTGTTTGGACTATATGTGATTCTCAACCTACAACAAATTGGTTGACTCTTTACTGCCCTCTGAAATGGCTTAGGAAGTCATTTCATTACCATCGCCTTCTCAAGGGCATTTAGGGATCACCCTATTAAGTAATTTTGATATAATCTGTGTTCAGCTGCATTCAACAGGCAACATTTGTGATCATTTGTTTTCAAAAGTGATCATTTAGTCAGCATTTTACATCTTTTGTACTCAAAAGCAATCATTCAGCCATCATTTGGCTTCCTGAGTATCAATCATCTGACATCGTTGTCATCAATTGACATCAAATGAAAATACACAGCATTCAAATAACATCACTCATGATCATTTAGCATCAATGAATTACCTTCAGTGCTCAGAAGCATTTAATTGACACTAAAAACAATCATAGTTTGCTCATGAGAAAACTAAGATGTAGTGAACACAAAAAAAAATTTGATTAAGACAAAATTTGACTAAGTTTTACAAATCAGTTGACATCAACAATATTGTGCCATGGATTTTTCTAAGACCCAGCTAATGCAATATATTATGTATGCAGTGTATAGGTTTTTTTAACATAGGGTCAATGTATAGTTCATGTGGGAGTAGTCTATAGGCCCCCTAACAGCAGCTATGCTGTTGGACAGAGAATAAATCAGGAAATATTGAGGGCATGTAAAAAAGGCAGCATATTAATCATGGGTGACTTTAATCTCCATGTAGATTGGGAAAATCAAATTGCAGAGGTAGCCAGGAGCAAGAATTCATAGAGTGTATTCGGGACAGTTTCCAAGAACAATATGTTGTGGATCCAACAAGGGATCAGGCAATTTTGGATCTGGTAATGTGTAATGAGTCAGGTTTAATAAATGATCTCAGAGTAAAAGATATCCTAGGAAACAGTGACCATAACATGGTGGAATTTAGCATTCAGTTTGAGAGTGAGAAACTTAGTCCAGAAACATCTGTGCTAAACTTAAATAAGGGTAATTACAAAGGAATGAGGGCAGCGTTGGCTGGAGTGGACTGGGAAAGGAGTTTAGCAGAAAAGATGGTTGATGAACAATGGCAGACGTTTAAGAAAATAGTTCATGACTCACAACAAAGATATATCCCAGTGAGGAAGAAGGGTTGTAGGAAGGGGATAAACCAACCATGGTTAACCAATGAAGTTAAGGATAGTATCAAAGTGAAAGAAAAAAACATACAATGTGGCAAAGATTAGTGGTAAGCCAAAGGATTGGGAAAGTTTTAAAAACCAACAAAAGATGACCAAAAAATAATAAAGAGGCAGAAAACAAACTTTGAGGGTAAACTAGCAAGTGATATAAAAACAGACAGTAACAGCTTCTTTAAATATATAAAAAGGAAGAGAGAGGCCAAAGTTAATATAGGCCCTTTAGAGAATGAGGCTGGGGAAATAATAATGGGGAACCAGGAAATGAATAAATACTTTGCATCAGTCTTCACAGTAAAAGACAGTAATAGCATACCAAAAATATTAAATGATCATGAGGCAAAAGGGTCAGGGGGGGTGGAGGGGGAATAAATACAATAACTATCAGTAGAGAAAAAGTACTAGGGAAACTGTTGGGGCTAAAGGCTGATAAGTCACCTGGACCTGATGGGTTGCATCCTAGGATATTAAGGGAAATAGCTGCAGAGATAGCGGATGCATTGGAAAACTGCCATTGTAACATCCTTATTCAAAAAGGGAGGAAGACAAAAACAGGTAGCTATAGGCCAGTGAGCTTAACATCTGTCATTGGGAAAATGTTGGAGTCTGTTATAAAGGATGTAATAGCAGAGCATTTAGAAATGCATAATATAAACAAGCAGAGTCAGCATGGCTTCATGAAGGGGAAATCATGCCTGACAAATTTATTAGAATTTTTGAGGAAGTAACAAATAGGATAGATAAAGGGGAACCAGTAGATGTAATATATTTGGATTTCCAAAAGGCATTCAATAAGGTACCACATATAAGGCTATTTAATAAGATAAGAGCCCATGCTAGTATATTAGCATGGATAGAGGATTGGCTAACTAATAGAAGACAGAGAGATGCAATAAGGGGGGACATTTTCAGGATGGCAACTTGTAACTACTGGAATGTTACAGGGATCAGTGCTGGGGCCACAATTATTTAAAATATATATTAATGACTTGGACGAGTGAAATTAATGTACAGTCGCCAAGTTTGCGGGTGACACAAAAATAGGTGGGAAGGCAAGTGGTGAGGATGACACAAAGAGTCTACAGAGGGATAGAGACAGGTTCAGTGAGTGGGCAAAAACATGGCAGATGGAATATAATGTGGGAAGGTGTGAGGTTATGCACTTTGGCAGGAAGAATAGAAGAGCTGAATATTATTTAAATGGAGAAAGACTGAAGAAAGCTACAGCGCAGAGGGATTTGGGTGTCCTCATGCATGAATCCCAAAAAGCCAACATGCAGGTTCAGCAGGTAATAGGGAAGGCAAATGGAATGTTGGCCGTTATTTCAAAGGGAATGGAGTATAAAAATAGGGAAATCTTGCTAAAAATATACAAGGCACTAGTTAGACCATGCCTAGAATACTGTGAACAGTTTTGGTCCCCTTTTCTAAGGAAAGATATACTGGCATTGGAGGCAGTCCAGAAAAGGTTCACTAGGTTGATCCCAGGGATGGAGGGATTTTCTTATGAGGAGAGGTTGAATTGGTTGGGCCTGTACTCATTGGAGTTTGGAAGAACGAGAGGCAACCTTATTTAAACATATAAAATTCTTAGGGGGCTTGACAGGGTAGATGCTGAGAGCTTGTATCCCTTTGTGGGAAAGTATAGGACCAGGGGGCATAATCTCAGAGTAAGGCAGCACCCATTTAAAACAGAGATGAAGACCAATTTCTTCTCTCAGAGGGTTGTCAATATGTGGAATTCTTTACTGCAGAGGGCTGTACACAGTGCAAAAGCTAATCTTCTTACCACAGCAACATATAGACAGTCATATTCATATGCTTGAGCATTGATACATGAGCAACTCAGAGATAATTTTACTCAGGCAAAGCTGCCACCTTCCAAAAAGACAACTGATGATATCCCACTATTTAGTGCAGAATATCAAACAGCACACACAATCAAATTTTGGCATATAGGAAGAGAACAGGGCTTTTCAAGACAACCTTACATTTTCCATATATCCTCCTTGTCAGTTACTGATGTAATTTTACACATTGCATAGATGTCTTGTGCAATGGCAATTCCACTCGGATGCTTGGTTCCTCCATTTTGCAAGTGATAGTAGAAGCTAACCCTGGAATGAAGAAGCAGTCTCATACTGTCATGCCAGTGTCAGGAAGATATAATAATGCTCATAATATTATTGGAATTTATTGTAAAATAGGGTAATAATGGAATGTGTCTCTGTGTCTATATGTGTCTGTGTGTGTATGAGATTTAATTGAAATTGAGGCAGCTGGTAAGGGTGCTTTGATGTAAGGAGAGAAATTAGGTTTGAAATGTTAATTAGGTAAACATGGGGAAGATTAGAAACATTGGCATCAAGGGAACATTTGTATTTTTAAATAAGCCAGACTAGCTAGTTTTCAAAGGAGGGGTGAAATGTGTCACCTAGCCAGGTGAAGTTTACAAACAGTGTGTTCATTTTTCCCAAAGATTACTGGTAAAACTTAGTGCTGTGAGGTTTTTATTATCAGGGAGATAAAGTCCAAAGACAGAGAAACAATGGTGTATTTGCATTCAAATAAGAGGATATGTATAAAGGAGAGAAGACTGTTTGTAAGGGAAGGCATTTTTAAGATCTTACAAGTGTGAAAAAGCCTTCAGCATCTATGCCTCAAGCTGCTGTCTCCAGAGACTGAAGTGAAGAGACCACACTTTGAATTCAACATGTTTCTTTATCTGGGTCTTTTAAAATCTGTGGGCAGAATTTTGCCCTTGGTGGGCGGGTCGGCCCCACCGGCTTGGCGGCGGGCAGACAGCTAACCCCCACCACCGAAATTGGGCCCGCCGCCATTTTGAGCGGGCGGGCCAATTAAGGCCTGCCCAGCAGCCTACCCAACAGGAAGCACTATGCCGGAGGGGATCCCCATCTGTCAAAGTGCGCTGTTTTGCGCATGCACACGAAAGAGCGCATTGCTCCCTGAGGCAAAGTCCTGTCTCAGTGAGATTCGTGACAGGTAAGTAAAGTCTAAAAATAGATAAATATTGAAATTATTAACATGTCCCCCTCATGTGACAATGTCACACGAGATGGGACATGTTAATAATAAACACATTAAAATTATTAAATGTTTAAAAAACGGACATGAGACTTCATCCCGCCAGTGGATGAAATTTCATCAATAATCAGAAGCCCTCTGGGGCTCCATGGCCTGCCCGCCAGCCTTAAGCTTGGACGGGCAGGTCTTTAATTATCTTAATTAGCCTGTCGATGGCCTCAATTGGCCACTGACAGGTTGGTGGGTGGACAGCTGATTTTGCTGTCCGCCCGCCTTCCTAAAAATTTAAAGGGACCGGGATGATGTCGGGGGTTCCTCCCGATGTCATCCCACGTCATTTTCCCCTTGGCGAGTGCGCCCTGCCCCCAAATCGCAGAGGGGAAAATCCTGCCCTGTGTGTCTTACTGTTGCCTTAATGAAAGTATAACTGGGAGTTAGATTGATTAGGCGATTTAGAAGTTATCATAGTAGTACTTTGTACATCTATGTATGTATTTAAAAATCATTTCTCTTATTAATAAATATTCAATCTAGCTTTGTAAAGCCTGTAAGACTTGATGGTCTTATTACTATTGAATTCAAGGTACGCATCTCTCAATTTAAACAAACTGCGAAACAAGTTGTGGCAGTTGTTTCAAGTCTACTTTTGGGATTTGAACAACTCATCATTTACCATCGGCTGTGTTATAACAAAAACTGGGGGCTCGTCCGAATGTATTTGAAATTCTTTGATTGGGTTGGAGTTGGTGAATCTTAAGGTTACGAATATGGGAAGCACTTTGAATTCAGGAGTTAGTGTGAGGCGTTTTTGTAGTGGAGAGACTGCAATATGGCTTTGGTAGTTGCTCAGACTTGTCTGGGCGTTGAAGCTATAACTTTGGCTGGCTTCCAAAAAGTAAAGAAGGCTAAATTAATGGAATTGGCAGATAAGTTACATTTAGGATTACCTGCAGTGGTGAGGAAATCAGACATAATTGAATGTATAGCACAGCATTTGAAATTTGAAGGGTGCTTTGATGTAAGGAGAGAAGTTAGATTTGAAATGTTAATTAGGTAAACATGGGGAAGTTTAGAAACATAGGCGTCAAGGGAACATTTGCATTTTAAAATAAACCAGACTAGATTATTTTCTGAGTTTATTTGTCATATTTATTTGTCATTTATATAAACGATGTAGATGACTATGTGGGGGGTAGGATTAGTAAGTTTGTGGATGACACAAAGATTGGGTGGGTGGTTAACAGTGAGGTTGAGTGTCTTGGGCTATAGGAAGATATAGACGGGATGGTCAAATGGGCAGATAAGTGGCAGATGGAATTTAACCCTGAAAAGTGTGAGGTGATACACTTTGGAAGGAGTAATTTGACAAGGAAATATTCAATGAACGGCATGGCACTAGGAAGTTCTGAGGAACAAAGGGACCTTGGCGTGTGTGTCTGAAGGCGGAGGGGCATGTTAGTGGGGAGGTGAAAAAGGCATATAGGACACTTGCCTTTATCAATCAAGGCATAGATTACAAAAGTAGGGAGGTCATGTTGGAGTTGTATAGAACCTTAGTGAGGCCACAGCTGGAGTACTGTGTGCAGTTCTGGTCACCACATTATAGGAAGTATGTGATTGTACTGGAGGGGGTGCAGAGGAGATTCACCAGGATGTTGCCTGGGATGAAACATTTAAGTTATGAAGAGAGGCTGGATAGACTTGGGTTGTTTTTGTTGGAGCAGAGAAGACTGAGGGGCGACCTGATCGAGGTGTACAAGATTGTGAGGGGCATGGACAGGGTGGATAGGGAGCAGCTGTTCCCCTTAGTTGAAGGGTCAGTCACAAGGGGGCATAAGTTCAAGGTGAGGGGCAGGAGGTTTTACCCAGAGGGTGGTGATGGTTTGGAATGCACTGCCTGGGAGGGTGGTGGAGGCGGGTTGCCTCACATCCTTTAAAAAGTACCTGGATGAGCACTTGGCACGTCATTACATTCAAGGCTATGGGCCAAGTGCTGGTAAATGGGATTAGGTAGGTAGGTCAGGTGTTTCTCACGTGTCGGTGCAGACTCAATGGGCCGAAGGGCCTCTTCTGCACTGTGTGATTCTGTGAATCAGTGAGTTCTCCAGGGGGTGGTTCATTGGAGTGGGCTCAAATCCAGTTGCAAAGGAAAAAAAAATGGAACTAGATGCAGCAGGAAAAGGAAGAGCAATTCAAAGGGAACAGGCAGAAAGGGGGGAGAGAGAAAGAAAACAAGAAAGGGAATTAAAAATGGCAAAATTTGAAAAGGAGGAGAGAGAAAATGAGAGAGAGAATTCCAGCTTAAAATGCAGGCAGTTAAAAAAGAGATGCCAGGAGGCGGGGAAGGAATTATATCTGGACCAGAACTCAGTGGGGAGATGTTTAAATTTGTACAGGCTCTTCCAAAGTTTGAGGAAAGAGATGTTGAAGCATTCTTTATTTCATTTGTGAAGATAACTAAACAGATGAAATGGCCGCAGGAAAACTGGACATGGTTGTTATAATCCAGGTTGGTGGGTGGAGCATATGAGGTTTATGCATCACTGTCAGAAGAGGTATCAGTGAACTATGGTGTGGTAAAAAAGGCTATTTTGAGCACATATGAGTTGATTCCTGAGGTATGTAGGCTGAGATTTAGGAATATGAGAAAACAGCCTGGGCAAACTTATATTGAGTTTGAAAGAGTAAAACAAAGAGTTTTGACCAGTGGATACGAGCATTAAAGATAGAGACGGCATATGCAGCTCTTAGAGAAGTAATTCTTTTGGAAGAATTTAAAGATTTAATTCCTTCGGTAGTGAGAATTTATGTAGAGGGACAGAGAGTTGAATCTGTAAGGCAAGCAGCAGAGATAGCTGACGATTATGAGTTAGTTCATGGAGCTAAACCTTTTTTCCATCACCCTTTCAAATCAGAAAAGAAGAGAAAGTGGGAAGGTGAAAGGAAGGTGGGTAGTCAGGGAAAAGAAGGAGTAGTTGGAAATTTGCAGGAAGTTTTTTCTCAGAATAAAAAGAAAGGTGCTGAGGGTGGAAGTGACATACGAAAATTGAGGCATTTTCATTATAATTAAGTTAGACACACAAAGTCGTTGTTGGAGATTGCAGGGAAAATCTGTTGGAATTATAAGGGTGCAGAAAAGTACTGGAATTAAAAGTACTGTGGGTTCTGAGGTTCAGGTACAAGAAACACCAATGGTTTACGTAGGGGTAAAACAGGAAGAATCAGTGATAGGTAAAGAAGTGGGAATGTGTTCACAAATTACCCAGGACAATTCAGAAGACCAGGTTGCAGAGGTGTTTAAAGATTTTGTCTGTGGAGGGAAAGTCTTTCCATGTGTATAGGGTGGAGTAGGTAAAGATGTTAAAAATTTAAGAGACACAGGGGATAGTCAATCCTTAATGTTGTGGAATAGTAACATTTGTTGTTCAGAGGGAGTATTGCAGGAACAAGTGATAATAAATGGGGTTCATAGAGATGTTAAACCTATTCCCTTGTGGAAGGTAATTTAAAGAGTGGAAAACAAGTGAAGCGACTGTTGGAGTGGTGGAAAAATTGCCCATTGCAGGGGTTCAATTTATCTTGGGTAATGATATAGCTGGATCACAAATGTGGGTGATGCCTATGATAGTTGAGCAGCCTGTAGAGGTGTATTCAACAGAAATGTTGCAGAGAGAGCATCCTGGATTGTTTCCAGATTATGTGATAATGAGACCACAGGCTCATAGGTGAAACAGAAAAATCAAGAAGGACAGGCAGTTCAAAGGCAGGAAGAAGGTGTTGCAATCCAACTAGCTGCCATTGTGTTTGAAAGCATTGTTCAGGAAGAAAGACTTGAGGACAATTCAGCTGAAGTGTTTAACTCAGGGCAGTTGGTGGAGTTGCAGAAAAAAGATTTGCAAATACAATATTTATATCAGACAGTTTACCTAAAAACAGAGGCAAAATGTGTTCCATAATGTTATTACCTTAAAGGTAATATTGCAATGAGAAAATTGAAGCCATATCATGTTTCAGCAAATGAAAGCTGGAGGGAGGTGCATCATATTGTTATTCCAGTTGGATATAAAGATGAGATTCTGAGGATAGCTCATGAAATTCCAGTACGGGGGGTGGGGAGACATTTAGGAATTAGAAAGACATAGGTGAAGATAAAAAACATTTTTTTTTTGGCCTGGATTGCATAGGGATGTAGTCAAATTTTGTAGAACATGTCATGCATATCAGGTGATAAGGAAACCAGAAGCAGTGATTAAGCTGGCACCTTTAATTCTAACTCCAGCATTTGAAAAACCTTTTACTAGGGTTATGATTGATTATGTAGTACCCTTCCCTAAGACGAAAAGTGGGAATCAGTACTCACCGACAATAACGGATGTGTCTATCAGATTTCCTGATGTAATACCTTTGAGAAACATTACAACAAAGAAAATTGTGGAAGAGTTAATTAAATTTTTTTTACAGGATATGGTTTACCTAAGGAAATACAATCAGATCAGAGTTCAAATTTTATGTCACAGCTGTTTAAGGAAGTAATGAGCAGTTTGGGGATAAAACAATTTAAATCAACAGATTATCATCCTTTGTCAAAAGGGGCTTTGGAAAGATGGCATCAAACTCTAAAAACTATGATGTGAGTGTACAATCAGGACTATCCGCAGGATTGAGATGGAGGAATTCTATTCTTATGTGTCTTACTGTTGCCTTAACGAAAGTGTAACTGGGAGTTAGATTGATTAGGTGGTTTAGAAGTTATTCATAGCAGGAATTTGTAGATCTATGTATGTATTTAAAAATCAGTTCTCTTATGTTTAATCTAGTTTTGTAAAACCTATAAGATTTTATTTTATGGTTTTATTACTACTGAATTCAAGGCATGTGTCTCTCAATTTACATAAAATAAGCTGTGGCAGTTGTTTCAAGTTTCCTTTTGGAATTTGAACATCTCAGCATTTACCATCAGCTATGTCATAACACCAGTGCAGGCATGAAGACATTACAATTTAAAACAAGTATGTATTCCTTTTAAAATGGACCTTGATGAACTGTAAAATGGCTGTTGAGAGGGGTCACTTGACTTTTGCAACTGCAACAGCCTAGCAAGCTTTCTGGAAAGTTCCAAATTGGATTATAATGGCCAAAGGTCTCCCTTGAATGGACATGCCTAAACAGCATTCTTCTGTGGAATTTCACACCTGCTATTCTCAAGGCTTACTCCAGGTAAACTCTGACTCCAGGTCTGCCATATAACAAAGGAGGGCTATCAAGACTGAATATCCACAGTGAAGTGCTAAAGACCACTATTTACCTTCTACTGTATATCAATGGATTTTGACTGTGTGACTGAAACTCCTTCACTATGAAAGACCATCATTTACCTTCCATTGTGTATCATTGGCCATTCATCAAGTGATGAAACTGCTTTCTGATTTTGAAATCCTATTGTCCAAAAACAGGGAGAGACCAGGCAGTCTGGAGAACACCAGCAACAACATCACAACTGTAAAGAAAGACTGTGTCATCTTACCTTTTCAAGACCTGTGGGGCCTAAAGTCTTTTTTTTGAACAGCTCGAAGTTCGCCTGTAAGAAATTGGAGCTCTAGTTACAATAGCCATTAGGACCTGTCTACATGGCCTGCTGAACAGTCTTTGCTTTCAAGGAGCCCTGCAGTTAATCCAGGTTTAACCCCAGGCTTCTGAACTTATCTGAACTTCACTGTCAGAGTGGGAAAATCTTCCTCCTTCATTGGACTCTCAAAGACAAGTGACCTGCTAACTATTCTATTTGGTTTTAATATTTGCAGAAGCGTGCTACTTTCTTTAATTGTATCTTTCTTGGGCGTGTGTTGCATGATTGACCTTTCCGGGGTGAGTGTGAGAATAAATAATACTCCTTATTTAAATCCACGAAAGTCTACTGTTGGTGACTTTGAAATTGATCACGCACTAATGGATGGAGGGGTGAGGCCGGTCTGGAATTGGGAACACACATCAGCCTTATCAACATTAAATTACTCTGATTACAGACAGGAGGGAAAAGGAATTGGGGATTTCAGTCTATATCTCACCCCTGTCCAAAACACATACCAAATTCAGGAATTCTAAGAATAGAAGTAAAAACATTTGCCATCAGCATGACAGGTTTGTTTGCAGCATGACAAGTTTCAGTAACTTTCCATTAAGCCCTTCAAAAGTACAGCAGCTGTAGACCCAAGGTGGCCCCAAAACTTGAACGATATCAACTAACTGAAGTGACATAGCATAAAGGTGTTCAGCACAGCAAGGGTTAATGTGGGACCGCCCACAGTGTGATGTAGAGAAACACATGACAGAATACAGAGTTGTACAGAGAGAGTCAAGAAGTTAGCATGGGGGAGAATTTTCCCCATGTCAGTTGGGCCGAGCAGGAGGGAACGTGGGCAGGCGCAGACCCGATCGCCGCCTGCGGTCGGGTCCGCACCGCCATTTTACGTGGGCGGGCCAATTAAAGCCCGCCCAGCATACTTCACGACTCTCGTGCATAGCTGGAGCGGCGGCAGGCACGCTCAGCCCACTGGGTCCAATGGCAACCCAGCGGCATGTATAATGGAAGGCCCGGCAGCCTTGGAAAGGCTGCTCGCAATGGCTGGGTGAAGGGCTCTGTAGGGGGGCAATGGAGGTGATGTAAGTCCGGAGGGTAGGCCATTGGGGCAGGCCAGGCTGGAGGATAGGCCAGCGGGGCTGTATGCCCCTCATTTTTCAGACGAGTGTCTAGCTGCCCTCCTGGAGGAGGTGGCAGTGCGGTGGGAGGTCCTTCTTCCATGGGACGGGAGGTGGAGGCCTCCCCACCCGACCAAATGTGTGTGGGAGGGGATGGCCGAGAGTGTTAGTTCCTATGATATGGTGCGGCGCACATGGCTCCAGTGCTGCAAAAGGTTCAATGATCTCCTGCGCTCGGGAAGGGTGAGTACCATGTTGCCTCAAGTCAGTTAATGCAGCCGTCACCCTTTCCCCCAAAATCTGCCTCCCAACATCCCCGCCAACTCTGAGTACAGGAACGACATTGAATCCCTCACAGCATATATCCCTCACTGGGTGGGCCAGCAGAGATTGCCCATGCTCAGTTCACCCTGAGAGGGTTGAGCTAGGATGTGATCTGCATCCGCAGCATGTGTGACACTGACACCCAGAGTATAGAAAGTCAAGCATTGAATGTCAAGGATCTGCACCTAGGCAGAGTGCTGGAACTGTGAAACATGTCAAATGTTAACATGCTAACATGCTGGGAGGGGAGCTTCCAGTTGGCGGGGCACCAATCCATCTGCTGGTTTTTGCACTACACGTGCTTGTGCCTCCTTGCTTAGCAAAGTGGCACCTTGTGGTGCCACATGTAAAGGAGGCAGCATTTGGCCAATGGGGGGTGGGGGGGGAAGGTTGGTCAGCCCTGGCTTCTTTGGGTGAGTGTGCAGCAGTTGCAGGGTGATGAAGAACTGGAGTTTTGCAATGTCCCACTCTGGCTGGGGTGGCAGGGACACGATGGGAATCCAGGTGCAGGCTGGACGAATCAATGCTCCTTCCTTCTTTTCAGGAAAAGACTGCGCACAATGCGTCAGAACAAATGCGGACTGGCGGAGAGCAGGCTCAGTTGGCCATTCTTAAAGCTTTCGAGCAGCAGGCCATAGACTTTGAGAGGCGCCATGCCCCCAGGCCCACCGGTGGTGGTGAGGCTGGGGTGACATGGAAGGTATGTTTGGTGAGCACTCAGGTCACCATGTGTGTCCCAGCAGCCATGGCACTGCTGAAATCTCAGTGACTGAAGTTAGCAACATGGGTTTACCCTGATTATGGAAGGATGAGCGCATAATGATCCAGGGGAGCGGCATGCAAGTTGACATTGTCTGCACTGTAACTAATCAAATGTCCTTTTCCTTCCTTTCAGCATCACCGGAGCAGGGCCGGGAGGAGGAGGCAGAGGGCCCACCTCTCACCCGTGAAGCCCCCGAGCAAATCCACTCTCCAGCGTCACACCATCTCTGCCAGGCAGGCACCAGCACAGATACTAGCACCTCGGTGGGAATTAGATCTTCGGCTAGTGTCCCGGGGCACGGCGCTGAGGGCACTTCACACTCGCTTGAGGTATGGGCAGAAACAAAGAGTGCCCATGGCGCCGGCAGCCAGAGAACTGCTGGGGACCAGGCACATGCTTGGTCAGTGGCTGATGTTGAGCCTCTGGAGTCGTCTGTGAGGCAGCAAACACTGGAAGTGCAGTAGAGTATGCGGGACGATCTGGCGGAGATACATGAGGCTATGCGTGGCATGGTGCCCATGTGGGAGGAGTCCAGGCGAAGCATCACCGATGCAATGAGCCTCATGGCCGAGCGCCATGCTTCCTCCATGGAGAGAGTGGTGACTCTTATGGAGAGGATCCTCCAGGAGAACAATTAGGTCCCCCTGGGGTTGCACTCGGACCTGCAAGCCCTCACAGCGGCATTGACCTCAGCTGGTCAGTGCCAGGATGGGTAATGGTCTGGGCACCAAGTATCACAGCTCAATGCCCGTCCATCTATGGTGAACCCGAAGTGACCTCATGTCAGCGCAGTAGCTGCCTGTCGTCTCTGCGGGCTCCTCTCAGGGCACTCCGGATGAGGGCAGCAGCTCCTCCGCCCCTTTGTCAGTGTCCGTGGCATCCAATGAGGCAGCAGCGACTGGGGTGAAACCAGCTGTGGAACTGGCTGCTCCCACCCAGGCGGGGCCACGAAAGGTTCCATGGGCCAGAGGACGTCTGCCAAGGTCATCGAGGCCAACAGGACAGCACAGTGAGCAGGCTGTCTCAGATGCCAGTGCCAGCGAGGGGACAGCACCTAGACGTAGCACCTGTAAGTGTAAATTTAAGGCATCATAGGGACACCATGGGCTTCTCACTGGTGCTTTTATGTTGGCCCACAGTATTTAGTCAAAGACTCGGTGTGATGTCTAACACCGTTTTTGTTTTGCTTTATGAATTTATTTTTGTTTGTTCAATAAATCTTGATATGTTGCCATGCCTCAGGGTGATTCCTTATTTCTGCAAGTAGACGGGAAGCCATGATGTTATGAGTGAGTTGTTTGACATTGAGCTTTATTGACAAGGGCCTTAGTTAATGTTATTATCCAGGCTAATTTAGCAGTCAGGTATCGAGTGCGGAGCCTGCAGCCCTTGCGTGTGTTGGAGGTCCATCTTTGTTGGGCTAGTTGAAGGTTCATTGGATTAAAGCCTCCCGGGTGTCCCTGCCTCCCTGGAGTATACCCAGGTCAGTGTCTACCCCCTCAGCATTTCCCTGTGTGTGATCATCCTCCGACTCACTGCTGGCCTCATCGTGTGCAGCTGGAGCAACTGCGTCTACATCTTCCTTGTCCATTGCGTCCCCCCTTTCCAGTGCCAGATTGTAGAGAGAGTGGTATGCAACCGCTATCAGTGACACGGTCTGGGGAGTACTGGAGCCCCCTGAGCGGTCCAGGCTTTGGAAGCGCATCTTGAGAAGACCGATGGTTCTCTCCACAACAGTCCTTGTGGAGGCGTGGCTCCTATTGTACCGCTGCTCAGCTTCTGTTCTTGGATGGCGGAGAGGAGTCATGAGCCACCTTCTGAGGGGATAGCCCTTATCATCCAGCAGCCATCCACCCAGCCGGACTGAAGCACTGAAGAGCCCCGGTACCTGGAAGTGTCTGAGGATGCAGGCATCATGGGAGTTGCCTGGGTACCTTGCACGGACTTGTAGAAGCTTGTGATCATACATTATCTGCACGTTCATGGAGTTGAAGCCCTTCCTGTTGACGAAGGCACTGGGCTCATCTGCTGGCACCTTGATGGCCACATGTGTGCAGTCGATTGCACCCTGGATGAAGCCAGCAATTGCTGCAAAGCCTCTGGCTCGCTCTGAGTGACTGGCATCACCCCAGCGGTGGTGGATGAAAGTCAGTGCACGCCTGAATAGAGCATCTGTTACCTGCTTGACACAACTGTGGACAGCTGATTGGGAGACTCCACAGAGATCACCCACCGACCCCTGGAAAAAGCCGGAGGCATAGAACTTGAGGGCACTGTGACCTTTAGGCCTACTGGCATGGGGTGCCCACCCATACAGTTTGCGGAGATCTCAGGGCCTATCATCAAACAGATGGAGGTGACTGTCTCCCTTGAGAGATGGAGCCTCTTTCGGCACTGCACCTCAGACATATTGAGGTAACTGCTTCTCCGCCTGTAAACCCTGGCAGCAGGATAGTGGCACCTTCTACGGCCCCTTCTGCCTTGGACTTCCTGTTGGCCCTGCGCCCCTTGTGCCTGTGCCTCTCCTCCCACAGGTGGCTCCCCTGGAGGCTGAATGTGGACTCCTGGCCTCCTCCCCCTTCTGGCCCTCCCTTCCTCCTCAGAGGAGGTGCCTCCAGTGGAAAGCACAACTCCTATTCCCAGGCTAAGGGAAGGCTTCCTGAAAGCTGCAGGCCCAGAAATGATTCCTACTGTAGAGTCCTGACCAAGGGTTTTACTCCTGTCCTAACAGCTAGTATGAGGTTTGAAGTCTTCCTGCTCACACAGGCAAGTATAAGTAACTTTCACACTTAAATACCTGAAAGATCACATTCGCAACCCCACTCACCCCTCTTCTCCCGCCCGTGGATGAGGTTTATACTAATGTCTCCTACCCGCCTGCCTGTTACACCCGTGCGACGTCCTGAAGATCACACGGGCTGCGGAAAATCGAGATCAATGCTGCCTCAAGGGCCTTAGCTGGTCTGTTAATTGATGGCGGGCGCACATCCGAACTTATAGCATGCCCACCTTCCCAAATATTGCAATGGTGCGCTGTGACGTTGGGACACTCGCCCGACATCACCGTGCATTGTTTTACGCGCGGGTGTGCAGGGCCTGTCCCCGCACGCCAGCGGGAAAATTCTGGCCATGAAGTTAGTTCCTAGTTTGAGCTATACTTTGTACATATGTATATAGTTATGTGTTACTAATAAACACTACTGTTCAACTTTACAAGTCTCTGAACCCGTTAGTGAGACCTACTGAACAAACCCATACAAGTAACTGATGCACATTTATACTCATGTGTCAATCAGTGTACAAGACTCCAAAAATTGCACAGTAGTGAATGCTCACCTGTCTACAGTGTGAAAGCTTAGCATTTTCTATTCTCTCCTGGCATAGTATATGAACAGCTTCAACCAAAAGAGGTAGAATCATGTGGTAGAATGCCACACAGCACATGGGCAGAGTAGTATAAAAGCCATGCCCTGTTTTCATTTGTTTTCCAGTTCACCATATGCTTTTTGATAAACCTTGGAAGGTAAGAGATGAAGTTTGTTCGCTTTACACTGGGTAACCTCTGATCAACTATGTCAACATATTTACTCATGCTGAATATGCTCAGGTGGTATTTTGACTCACACCAGAGCCTAAGGGTGGGATTTTCCAGCCACTCCCGCCAGCAAAATCGGAAGTCAACTGAGATTTGAATGGTTCACTGCATCCACTGCACGGGAATGCACCGGGTAAGGCTGGAAAATTCCAGCTTAAGTATCTGCCTCACAACTCCTAGAAAGACACCATGCATGTAGTCAGTGGCAGTTTATTGTATCAAAATTTAGTTTTCCAGAGTTGAAAACCATGAAGAACCCTTTATTCCTTGCAGTGGCGTTCCACTTGCTTCAGCTTCAATTGCATATTGCACAGTTTCTCTGTGATTTCTGAGAGGCCAATCAACTTTCTCAGGATCAAAAGGAAATACCCTGGCATGACCCAACAAACTTCGGCAACTTGTCCTGGTTGGCTGCAATTAGGACACCCAAATGCACCATTGAATCATGTCATGTTCATGACACTAGTTTTCATGACACTAGTTTATACAGGCAAATCTCAGGTTCCACAGACAGGAAGTACCTTTACATTGATTTCAGCTCTGCATTGATTGCAGCTCACATCAGAGCCAACTATCTACAATTTTTCAAGTGAATTGTGAAATGGCTTCAGGTAAGAGTTCATGCATGGTTTTTCTTCATGAAACCAGAGACTGCCAAGGATAATATTGCCTTGGTTCATTGTTTTAGTACTTGGGAGTTCATTTATAGCAAAATTACTAACCAATAATCTCCCTTTGCTACACACGAACAGCTATGCCCCATCAATAATTGCCTAAGCCAAATCATATTTCTTTCATATATAATATTGATGGGGCATAGCTGTTCGTGTGTAGCAAAGGGAGATTATTGGTTATTTAAAAGTAATTGGCATAGAATACCATCAGAAATGTCACATATGGTCTTTGAGACTTTTTTCTAAGCAGTGAACCTGTGAAGGAGATCCTGATGAAAATTAGGTATTTTGGATAGTTTCTTAACCTCTTCTCCCACTTGGACTTCAATAAAGAAACTCACCATTTTCACACACCTCCTCACAGCCAGCATCTGTGCACTGACTAATATCATTACTGTCACCTATGTGCATATCACAAAAATCACAAAACCTGTGAAACTTGAGAGGAGATTTCAGTCCAGTAAATTAGCTTTGTAACAAGTACAGAATGAATTGCAAGAGCTCGGGAAGGGCAGTGTAATTCAATCAGATGTAGCAAATCAGCTAGACATTCTCCAGAAAGGCCATGTCTGAGCGCAAAGGCGAATGTTAATCATGCACTTCCCGAGACTGTAATGGGGGCACCTGCATAGAGGAGTTCGTCGCCTTCATTAACTGTGTGATTAGGAGAGCTTTCATTCTGCCAGATCTAGTTCTTCTTCTAGTAAAGGAAAGTCATCTCGTATTCCACTAACCTCGGTTTCATTGTTGACTAATGTAAAAGAATTGGCTCAAAGTAAGCGTATGAACACATTTACATATGAACATATGAATGAGGAGCAGGAGTCGGCCACTCGGTCCCTCCAGCCTGCTCCGCCATTCAATAAGTTCATGGCTGATCTGATTGTAACCTCAACCCCACATTCCCACCTACCCCATGATAACCTTTCACCCTTTGCTTATCA
This sequence comes from Cetorhinus maximus, assembly GCF_964194155.1. NCBI lineage: Eukaryota > Metazoa > Chordata > Chondrichthyes > Lamniformes > Cetorhinidae > Cetorhinus > Cetorhinus maximus. Next base: position 45,371,407 of record NC_135879.1, on the reverse strand, counting down.
GGAATCTATCTAGCTCTGCCTTAAAAAATATTCAAAGACTCTGCTTCCACAACCATTTGAGGAAGAGAGTTCAAAAACTCTCAACCCTCAGAGAAAAGTTTCTCCTCATCTTTGTCGTAAATGGGCGACCCCTTATTTTTAAACAGTGATCCCTAGTTCTAGATTCTGCTGCAAGAGGAAACATCCTTTCAACATCCACCCTGTCAAGACCCCTCAGGATCTTATATGTTTCAGGCGTCACTTCTTACTCTTCTAAACTCCAGCGGATACAAGCCCAGTCTGTCCAACCTTTCCTCATAAGACAACCCACCCATTCCAGTTATCAGTCTAGTAAACCTTCCCTGAGATGTTTTCAATGCATTTACACCCTTCCTTAAATAAGGTGACGAATACTGTACACAGTATTCCAAATGTGATCTCACCAATTCCCTGTATTAACAGAAAGCATAACCTCACAATAATTCCTCTCTCAATAAACGATAACATTCTATTAGCTTCCCTAATTACTTGCTGTGCCTGCATACTAACCTGTTGCGATGCATGCACTAGGGCACCCGGGTCCCTCTGCATCACAGTGCTCTGCAATCTCTCGCCATTTAGATAATATGTTTCTTCTTCCTGCCAAAATTAACAATTTCACATTTTCCTACATTATACTCCACTTGTCACATCTTTGCCCACTCACTTAACCAATCTATGTCCCTATGTAGCCTCTATATGTCCTCTTCACAGCTTACCTTCCTACCTATCTTTGTATTATCAGCAAATTTAGCAACCATACATTCGGTCCCTTTATCCTAATCATTTTTATAAATCAAAAAAAGCTGAGGCCCCTGTTGCACACCACTTATTACATCTTGCCAAGCAGAAAATGAACCATTTATGCCTACTCTCTATTTCCTGTGAGCAAGCCAATCTTCTACCCATGCCAATATGTTACCTCTACACCCTAAGCTTTTATTTTCTGCAATAACCTTTGATGTGGCACCTTGTCAAATGCCTTCTTGAATCCACTGGTTGTCCCCTTAACCACAACACATGTTACTTCCTCAAAGAGCTCCAATAAATTGGTCAAACATGATTTCCCTTTCACAGAACCATGTTGACTCTATCTGCTTGCCTTGAATTTTTCTAAGTGTCCTACTATAACATTTTTAATAATAGCTTCTAACATTTCCTCATGACAGAACTAACTGGCCTGTAGTTTCCTGCTTTTTGTTTCCCTCCCTTTTTGAGTAAAAGAGTTACATTCACTATTTACCAATCTAATGGAGCCTTTCCCGAATCTAGTAATTTTTGGAAAATTAAAATCAACTAACTATCTAATTAGCCACTTCTTTTAAGACACTAGGATGAAGTCCATCAGGATCTTGGGACTTGTCAACCCACAGTTCCAAAAATTTGCTGAGTACCATTACCCTGGCGATTGTGATTTTCTTGAGTTCCTTCCTCCCTACCAATTCCTGTTTTATAGCTATTTCTGGGATGTTACTTGTATTCTCTATAGTGAAGACTGATGCAAAATTCCAGTTCAATTCATCTGCCATCTTCTTATCTTCCATTAATTCCACAGACTCACTTTCTATAGGACCAACACTCACTTTGTTAGCTCTTTTCCTTTTTAAATATCTATAGAAACCCTTATTATGTCTTTAGATTTCTACCTAGCTTTCTCTCATACTCTAATTTTCCCCTCCTTATTACTTTTTTTAGCCATTCTTTGCCCTTCCTTATATTCTGTCCAATCTTCTGACCTGTCACTCATCTTTGCACAATTATATGTTTTTTCTCTAATTTGATACTATCTTTAACTTATTTAGTTAACCAGAGATGGTGGGTCCTCCCCTTGGAATTTTTCTTTCTTGTTGAAATGTATCTGTTCTGTGTATTCTGAAATATCCCCTCAACTGTCCACCACTGCATCTCTATTGACCTATCCCTTAACCTAAATTGCCAGTTCACTTTCGCTAACTCTGCTTTCATGCCCTCATAATTGTCCTTACTTACATTTTTAAAAAACTAGTCTTAGACCCACTCTTCTCTCCCTCAAACTGAATGTAAAATTCAATCATACTATGATCATTGCTACCTAGGGGCACCTCCACTATGAGGTCATTAATTAATCCTATCTCTTTGCACAATACCAGGTCTAGAATAGCTTGCTCCCTGGTTGCCTCCAGAACATGTTGTTCTAAGAAGCTATTCCGAAAACATTCTATGAATTCCTCAACTAGGCTGCTTTTGCACATCTGATTTTTCCAGTCTATGGGCGGAATTTTACGCTTGGCGGGGGGTGCTTGGCGGGGGAAGGTCGGGAAGCCGCCCGCTGCCTGTGATTGGCAGCGCACCGCAATTCTACGCAGGCAGGCCAATTAAGAGACGCAGACCGTGAATGTGCGCAAAGGGGCAAGTGGCGGCTAGGGCTTAATGTCCGCCGGGTCCAATGGCCACCCGGTGGCCGATTCAAATGCAGCCTCGGCAGCCCCTGGAAGGCTGCCACTGAAGGATGTGGAAGTCCTGTGCATGGATACCGTAGTGGGCGGACACGGCAGGCGGGAGGGCAGATCGGCGGGGCAGTTGGCCCCGTGTTTCTCAGATGAGTGCCTCGCTGACCTCCTGGAGGAGACGGAAGCCAGGGGAGAAACACTTGTCCCCAGAGATGGGAGGAGGAGCCACCCCCCACCCCACCTCACCAAAAAGCCCCAGGAGGAGGTGGCATCCAGGGTCAGCAGCCATGATGTGGTGAGGCACACATGGTTCTAGTGCCAGAAGTGCTGCGATCAGGAAGGGGGAGTACCGTGTTGGCATGGGTCACTTTTGCAGAACAGGTAAGAGCTGCTCACCCCCCATGGACCTCAGAGATGTTACAGTGTGAGTGGCAAATGTCAGTGAGACAGGATCTGGCCAAGGGAATGAACCCTGGCTGCTTGAACTGAGTGCCTTGTGGCTCCAGGGTCACGAATCGGCTGAGCTCTGCGAGGTATTCCTCAGGTGGGATTGGCCAGGCTCCAACGCTGCTGCAGGTACAGGGTGGACTAATCAATACTCCTCTGTCCTTCCAGGAGAAAACATCCCATAACAATGCAGAGAGGTCACAGGCTGGCGGAAGACCCCCACACCTCCTCATCCTCACGCGGTAAGAGCAGGAGACCGTGGAGCTGGAAATGCACCATGCATCTCTGTCAGGCGGCCGTGGTGAGGTTGGGATGCCAGAGGGAGGTAAGAGTGCAGTGGTTAGAATGTGGCTTTTTGCAACCATTGCAATGTAGTCTGTATATTGTATGCCTCAAACCTGGAATGCCCACTGACAATAGAAAGATGAGGGCACCCTGATGCATATCTCTGTCTCATCAGGGTGCCAGGCATGCACAATGACAGTCTAATAACTTAAACTAATGACATGTCCATCTTCTCCCTTTTAGGTTCACCAGCAGCCCATCAGGGTGAGGAGCCTGAAGGCCCTCCCCTGACCCTGGAGGACCACCATGCTCAGCACGCACCTGTGTCACATCCTCTCTGTCAAGCAAGCACCAGCGCAGATACCAGCACATCGGTGGGCATAAGATCGCCATCTAGTATCACAGTGCACATCGGTGAGGGTGCTTCAGACTCGCTTGAGGTGCAGGCGGAGGCAGAGAGTACCCAGGGTGGCGGCAGTCAGTGGATGGCTGGGGACCAGGACAATGCTCAGTCGATGGCTGATGATGTGCCTCTGGATTTGTCCCTGAGGCAGCAGCTGCTGGAAGTCCAACAGGGTGTGTGGGAGAATCTGGCAGGAAATATGAGGGAATGTGTGCCATGGTGCCCATTGTGGAGGAGACCCTGCGAAGCATAAGCACTGCATTGACCATCATGGCCGAGCGCAATGCCTCCTCCAAGGAGAGAGTGGTGACTCTCATGGAGAGGCTCCTCCAGGAGAACAATCAGGGATTTCTGGGGATATGCTCGGACCTGCAAGCCCTCACATCGGCATTGACCTCAGTTGGGCAGTGTCAGTGGGGGAGATGAATATCCCAGCTGGGTGCCCATCCATCAATGGTGAGCTGGGAGGTCCAGAGCGACCTGACATTGGCGCACAAGCTGCCTGTTGTCTCTGCAGGCTCCTCTCAGGGTGCTTTGGATGAGGGCAACAGCTCCTCCGCCCCTCTGCCAGTGACCGTGACATCTGATGAGGCTGCAGCAACTGGGGAGATGCCAGCCATGGCACTGACCACTCCCTCCCAGGCGGGGCCAGCACAGGCTCCACGGGCCAGAGGACGCCCACCAAGGTCATCAAGGCTAACAGATTGAGCAGGCTGCCTCCAATGCCATTGCCAGTGAGAGGGCAGCACCTAAACATAGCACCCGCAAGCGAAAACATAAAGCACCTTAAACACAACACAGCCTTATCACGGGTGATATTTGTTTCCCCATTTTTCTGTTATTATTTTAATGGTGTGATGAAAATGTTAATTTCTACAATGTTTGTCAGTCAGCAGTAGATGAGATTTTTTTTGCAACTGGCCTCTGTATGCTTCATTTGCTCTTTATCTGCAGGGTAAGCCATGATGTTATGATGGACATGTGACTCCTTAAGCTTTATTGCATTGGCACATAGAGTCTGCTGTTTGACCAAGGAACTGGTCCTGTCAGGGATCAAATATTGAGCCTGCAGCCCTGGCATGTGGTGGTGGTGATTCTTATTTGGTAGGCTAGCTGAAGGAGCGTAGGATCAAAGCTTCCTGGGTGCCCCTGCCTCCCTGGAGGTTACCAAGGTCAGCGTCTATGCCTTCAGCATTCTCCTGAGCTCATCCTCGGACTCAGTACTGGAATCATCGTCTGTTGCCTGTGCAGCTGCGTCACGAATTTCTTCCTCCACTGGGTTCCCCCCTTGCCAGTGCCAGATTGTAGAGAGCGCAGCATGCAACAACTATCATCAACACTCAATCTGGGGGTACTGGAGTGCGCCCCCTGAACAGTCCAGGCATCGGAAGCGAATCTGGAGAAGACCGATGGTTCTCTCCACCACAGTCCTTGTGGAGGCGTGGCTCCTATTGTACTGCTGCTCAGCTTCTGTTCTTGGGCGATGGAGAGGCATCATGAGCCACCTTCTGAGGGGATAGCCCTTGTCACCGAACAGCCATCCACCCAGCCGAGCTGGAGCACTGAAGAGCCCCGGCACCTGGGAGTGTCTCAGCATGTAAGCATCATGGGACTGCCTGGGTGCCTTGCACAGACTTACAGAATATGCTTCCTGTGATCACACACTATCTGCACGTTTAAGGAGTGGAATCTCTTCCTATTGACGAAGGCACCCGGCTGACCCACTGGCACCTTGATGGCCACATGTGTGCAGTCGATGGCACCCTGGACGTGGCTGAACCTAGCAATCGCTGCGAAGCCTCTGGCTTGCTCAGCCTGGCTGGCCTCGTCTGAGCGGTAGTGAATGAAAGTCAATGCACGCCTGAACAGAGTGTCTTTCACCAGTTTGACGCAACTGTGGACAGCTGACTGGAAGACTCCACATAGATCCCCCACTGAACCTTGGAAAGAGCCAGAGGCATAGAAGTTTAGGGCAACCATGACCTTTAGAGCCACTAGCATGGGGTGTCCACCCACACAGCTGGAGCTGATCCCAGGGCCGACCCACTGACAGATGGAGGTCACTGTCTCCCTTGAGAGACGGAGCCTCCTTCAGCATTGCACCTCGGACATGTTGAGGTAGCTGCATCGTCCTCTGTAAACTCTGGCAGCAGGATATTGGTGTCTTCTGCAGCCCCTTCCGCCTTGGCCTTCCTGTTGGCCCTGCACCACTTGTGCCTGCGCCTCTCCTCCCACAGGTCCCTCCCCTGAAAGCTCAATAGGGGCACCTGGCCTCCTCTCCCTTCTGCCCTTCTCTTCCTCCTCAGAGGAGGTGTCTCCAGCAGAGACCACAATCCCCATTACCAGGGTAAGGGAGGGCTGTCTGATACCTGGAAGGCCCGCGCAGTGTGAATCCTCTGGGGGCCTGGACACTGAGTCCTGAACTAAAGCCTCGAAATGCTCTGAATGCAGCTCTGAAGTGAGATGACACTGTCCTGTTCACAGAAGCAAGCAGCTGCAAGTGATATCCAAAACTACTCACTATTCACTTTGTCAAACCCACTGACCTCTCTTATCCCACCCGTGGATGAGGTTTTGCAAATTGTGGCCTGCCCGCCTGCCGGTTTTGCCCATGTGACGGCCTGAAAATCGCACGGGCTACATAAGCTCAGAGACAATTGGTGTCTCAAGGGCATTAACTGGCCACTTAATTAATGGCGGGTGCACCTCCGTCTCCATCGCGCATCCATCTAGCAAAATATCGCGAGAGTGCGTGTTGACGTCAGGAAGATCATGTCAGGCGTGCACTTGCACGCTAAGGGTAAATCTCCACTCTATATGTAGAGTAAAATCCCCCATGATAGTCACTGTACTTTTCAGACAAGCTCCCATTATTTCTTCTTTGAAACCCTGTCCTACCTTGTAGTTACTATTAGGAGGCCTGAACGTCACTCCCACAAGTGAATTCTTGCTTTTATCATTCTTCATTTCTACCCAAACTGCTTCCATTTCCTGGTTTCCTGAATTTAGGTCATCCCTCTCTAATGTACTAATATCATCTTTAATTAATAGAACCATCCTCCACCATTTCCTAGCTTCCTGTCCTCCCTAAGTGTCACATACCTTTCAATATTCAGGACATAATAATGTACATATTAAGAAGAACTGTACTGGTCATTAGCAGCCATGATTCTGCAGAGAAGGGCACAGATTTTATTCCAGAAAGATATCTTGTGCGCCAGAAATTCACATACTTGCAATTTGCTTTCCAATTTAGAAAAACAGTTCATTTCCAGATGATAACAGCCTCCAGTGTGCATGACGGTAAGTGCCTTCATCACAATTGCCATTATGTCTATGAACTATTGTCAAGACAGTGACTGGGATTTTCTGGTCCCGCCAGAGGTGGGCATCATCACGGGCAGGACAGAAACATTTAGAGAGTGGCCAAAAGTCACTTCTGGCCGCTCTCCAAATGTTTCCATCCTGCCCACGATGATGCTCCCCTCTGGCAGGACCAGAAAATTCCAGCCAGTATCTTTTGGCACAGCAGCAATAATTGACAATTTTTAAAAGCTGAATCCTTACCATCTTTGTGAACAAACTTTTCAGCTCTTTATCCCTTCTCATGAAGCATGCACTTTTTGTGAACCAACTATTTCCCTGGTGGCTGATTGAGGAGAAGTATCCAACTGTATCTTGTATGCCACAAAAGAATCTATCAGTCTGCAAGTAAAGGGCATGAGTCAGCTTAATCCATTCTTAAAATAAAAAGGTGCACAGAGAATTGTGCCTGTGAGCAATATGGTCAAGGAACAGCTAATTAACCTTGTAAATTCACTCCCATTACAGTCACCAGGCAGGCTGGCAGAGCACCACAAATGCTGGCTAGGCCTGCATGGGCCCAGTCTCCCCTTAATTTACAGCTTCTGGTTCACAGTATGGGAGTCATCATTTTACTAACTTCCACAATTGCATTTTCTGCATCCATGGCTATATTGCTGGCAGCCAGTGTACCTGGCAAAATTTAAACCAAATCTGCAGTCATAGCAGTGGTCCAGTTCATCGTACTCCTAGCTCCATGATTCACAGGGCTAAGGGGAGTCCGACAAGGCAGGGAGGTACTGAGCACATGACAATAAGTGCCATCTCTCAACACTGGCATCATGGTTGTGTCACTGTCTGTAGTGTCAGGGTCATGATTTTCAGATCTCAGAATTACAACCGTCTTGTTCACATGATTAAGAAATGCTTCCTTATGTCCATGAAGACCTCGGTCACCATCTTGTAGTCCCGGTACAGCAGAAAGTGGATCTTCCTGTCTAAAATACTCATTATAAAATCCTTTTGGCTTTCATTTGGACAAACTGCCTCAGCTATTGAACCAGGCAGATCAAAGTAATGCATCATAAATTTGGGCTGCCACAAGGTTGCAAGATTTCCTCCACAGTCCGACTTATGATTACGAGATTTCACCATTTTTGCACCTTCAATCAGCCCTTCTCTCTTTCACCTACCGCCATTTTGACCCGCCTTTAACTCCCTATGCATGCTGGGATATGCCGAGGTCATACCCCAGTGGCTGTCACCTGCAACCTATAAGGGCACTTCCTGTGCTGGACTTTCTTCCCTTTGTTGCCTTAATAAGTGAATGACAACCGCTGAATTGGGGAAGAGCAGGGCCAAAACACAGGTGAGATGGTGGCGGTGAGGGTGGGGGTGGGGGATGGTGTGGTGAAAGGGAGAGGCACCAGAGAGCTGCTGACATAGGGAAAGAGCAGGACCAGGGAGGCTGAGAGGAGAGTGAGACCTGGGAGAGGTGGGGGAGGGCGGAAGCATCAGGAAAGGCCCGAGAGCAGGAAAGGAACTTGCGGGAGGCCGGTGGCGGGGGGGGTGGGGGGGGGGGGTGGGCAGGAATGGAGGGAAAGCGGGATGAGGTGGAAAAATTCAGGTGGGAGAAGGGGATGAGTGAGTAAGGATGGGAGGGAAGATGGCTGCATATTATGGGAAAGAGGAGCTGAGTTTATGTCTGTGTGGGGGTGAAAGGAGCTTCACTGAGTCTTCTTTCACCATGGAGGCACTATACTGAAGCTTAAAAGGGGATTTAGGAAGACAACATGGTCTCCTTGGTAAAGAGAGGGAAGGATAACGTCACTTGAAGTCTAATAATAATATCAGCCCTTTGAAAAGGCATAAAAACATTTATAATTAACTGCAGATCACAAAGATTGCTATAACTATATGGTTCCTTGTCATAATGAATTTTCAGACCTTTTTGACTTTGTCCAGTCTCTCCCCTCAGCAGGTTATTAACTGCTCTCTCTAATCATTCACTATGTCACTGCAAAAACAGAATTACCTGGAAAAACTCAGCAGGTCTGGCAGCATCGGTGGAGAAGAAAACAGTTGACGTTTCGAGTCCTCATGACCCTTCAGCAGAACTGAAGTATAGTTAGGAGAGAGGTGAAATCTGTTTTTGTTTTTGTTTTGGATTTCCAGCATCCACAGTAGCTTTTAGCTTTTTGTTTTTATCACTATGTCACTGCACCTGGATGATGCTGACCTCATTACTTCAGTCAAGAATTCAGCTGTCCCATTGGAGCCAGCCAGGTGTTTTGCATCAGCAAAAACCTAACCATTGTCTGCCATGTCTGAGGAAAATGATCGGAGGTAAGGTAACGTGCCAGGTGACATGGAAAGGGCAAGCAGAGTTCTTGGAAATAAGCAGTAAGGTTTTTTTCCATAATAACATGTGTTTGGCTCCTACAACATGAGAAGGATTCCAACACCATATGTTTAAAACTTTATCTTTATTGCTAGTTACAAAAAATTGACTTTTTGCTCAACCAAAAAGATGGCTGCTACAATTCAACTGACTATGGGGTTGGCCCTTTGTTTGAGAACCATCACCAGGAGTTTCAAGAACAAAAAAAAAAACTTTTCTCAGCTCCTGGAATCTCAGACCTCATTGAACAGACCTCTTGTAATTACAAAAGACCAGGAGCACATCTAACCTCATTATGCCTAGAGGGATGCTAAGAGACTCATATCACACCTGCGACTGTCCAGACCCACATCAAAGGGAACCACAAGGATGTGATTTGCAGCTGATAAGCTCACCTTGCTAATGGAGTCAATGGGTCTGCTGGGACAATGGCTTCCCAAACACCGGCACTCTACATAGATGGTATCTCTCTCAACAGCTAACAAATGGGACATTATCAGCCCATGAAATCAAAGCCAATTCCAGATACTGGATAAACATCCCATTTGAAACTATTGTGGAGAATGGAGGTCAAGTGACCATTTTGAAATCGCTATTTGCCTTTGACAACTGAGAACTAGTCAATCTGCTGTTTTAATATCTAACTGATGAGCCACCAAACATCAAGCCCCTTCAGGCAGAACAGCAGCCCATACCTTGAAGCCTGTCTCTACTGGAAGATTTCATGCCATTGCCTAAACAACCAACTCAGTGTCTGTGTACCTATTTCACCTTGCGATCAGCACCAACTGAAAAGCGAATACTACACCTCAGGTCTTCAGCCAGCTGAACTCGAACGTCTCTTTGAAAGAATTCCTCATTAGACCCTGAATTGGGACTCTGGAAACCATGTGAACTAATATTCATTTTAATAGTTCTTGTACTGTAACGCTCCTTTTCTCTATGCCCCCTAAACTGTGTCAGTATGAGTATTTGGAGTGGAGGATTCCTCCCCCAAGTTTTTGAATGTGAAATAAACGTAGCCTTTTGAGTTAACCCTAATTCGAGTTTGCTGCAGATTACTAATAAATTGGATCACAAAAAAACATGGGATTGGGAAAACACGCCACTGCCTACTTTTAAAAACAAATTCAATACACCTTTTGCTTATGGACGGGTGGTAAGAAGAAATCAGTGCAGGTTGTCTGTCTCTCTCCCGTCTGTGACAGGAATTGGGAGCTCAGGTCCGGAATAGAAGCACTCAAACCAAAAGTTGATCGAATAAGATAAGACATGAGCTGAATCTGATATAAAAAGAATCAATTGGGAGCAAAGGAGGAAAAATTCAGTGGCTGGAACAATTTTCAAAACACAAGAAAATTACCGCAGCAAATTCCTTTCCCCTAACACTAAGGAAGTAGCAACTTCTGACCTCCAGATCTGGGTAAAGCAAGGAAACTTAAATGGTGACACATTCGCATTCCTAACAACAGAACAACTGAAAGCTGGAGCTAGGGAGGTACAGCTGAAACTATGCAGTAAGGTGAAAAGAAGTGAACTGATTCAGTAGCTGGTCCAGCGCTTGGACCTCACTTATCAGACAGAGCAGGTAGATGAGGATTTCAACCCTTATCCTGAATCTCTTCCTCTAACCAAATTCGAGCTGGAATCACAGAATCACAGTATCACAGTGCAGAAGAGGCTCTTCGGCCCATCGAGTCTGCACCGACATGTGAGAAATACCTGACCTACCTACCTAATCCCATTTACCAGCATTTGGCCCATAACCTTGAATGTTATGATGTGCCAAGTGCTCATCCAGGTACTTTTTAAAGGATGTGAGGCAACCCGCCTCACCACCCTCCCAGGCAGTGCATTCCAAACTGTCAACACCCTCTGGGTAAAAAAGCTTTTCCTCACATGCCCCCTAAACCTCCTGCCCCTCACCTTGAACTTATGCCCCCTTGTGACTGACCCTTCAACTAAGGGGAACAGCTGCTCCGTATCCACCCTGTCCATGCCCCTCATAATCTTGTACACCTGGATCAGGTTGCCCCTCAGTCTTCTCTGCTCCAACGAAAACAACCCAAGTCTATCCAACCTCTCTTCATAACTTAAATGTTTCATCCCAGGCAACATCCTGGTGAATCTCCTCTGCACCCCCTCCACTGCAATCACATCCTTCCTATAATGTGCTGACCAGAACTGCACACAGTACTCCAGCTGTGGCCTCACTAAGGTTCTATACAACTCCAACATAACTTCCCTACTTTTGTAATCTATGCCTCGATTGATAAAGGCAAGTGTCCCATATGCCTTTTTCACCGCTGCAGTAACATGCCCCTCCGCCTTCAGAGATCTATGGATACACACGTCAAGGTCCCTTTGTTCCTCAGAACTTCCTAGTGTCATGTCATTCATTGAATACTTCCTTGTCAAATTACTCCTGCCAAAGTGTATCACCTCACACTTTTCAGGGTTAAATTCCATGAGCCACTTATCTGCCCGTTTGACCATCCCATCTATATCTTCCTGTAGCCCAAGACACTCAACCTCACTGTTAACCACCCGGCCAATCTTTGTGTCATCCGGAAACTTACTAATCCTACCCCCACATAGCCATAGTACATCGTTTATATAAATGACAAATAATAGGGGACCGAGCACAGATCCCTGTGGTACACCACTGGACACTGGCTTCCAGTCACTAAAGCATCCTTCTGTCATCACCCTCTGTCCCCTACAACTAAGCCAATTTTGAATCCACCTTATCAAATTACCCTGTATCCCATGTGCCTTCTTTATTAGTCTCCCATGTGGGACCTTGTCAAAGGCTTTGCTGAAATCCATATAAACTACATCAACTACACTACCCTCATCTACACACCTGGTTACCTCCTCCAAAAATTCAATCAAATTTGTTTGGCATGACCTTCCTCTGACAAAGCCATGCTGACTATCCCTGATCAAACCTGGCCTCTCCAAATGGAGATAGATTCTCCCCTTCAGAATTTTCTCCAATAGTTCCCCTACCACTGACGTGAGACTCACTGGCCAGTAGTTCCCTGGCTTATCTCTACAACCCTTCATAAAGAGCGGAACCACATTAGCTGTTCTCTAGTCCTCTGGCACCTCCCCCGTGGCTGGAGAGGAATTAAAAATTTGGGTCAGAGCCCCTGCGATCTCCTCCCTTGCCTCCCTCAGCAGCCTGGGACACAAATCATCTAGACCTGGAGATTTGTCCACTTTTAAGCCTGCCAACACCTCCAATACCTTGTCACTCCCCATATCAATTTGCTTAAGAACCTCGCAGTCTCTCTCCCCGAGTTCGATACCTTCATCCTCATTCTCTTGGGTGAAGACGGATGTGAAGTATTCATTCAACATTCTACCGATGTCCTTTGGCTCCACCCATAGATTGCCCCCTTGGTCCCTTATGGGCCCTACTCTTTCCCTTGTTATCCTCTTCCCATTGATATACTTAGAGAATATCTTGGGATTTTCCCTACTTTTACCAGTGGAAATGCTCAGAACACAGCTAGAGTTTCAGGAGAGAGAAAGAGAAGCTCATGAAAGAGAAAGAGAGCGAGAGAGAAGCTCAGGAAAGGGAAAGGGAGAGAGAAGACGAGGGAGAGAAAGAGAAGAATTCCATCTCCAAAAATTGGAAATGAAGTTAGCAGTTCAAAGAGAGAGAGTGATCAGATGGCTGGAAGCTGTGAGGAGAAAACCTCTCTCTACCCAGTAGCAGTCCCTATTCCCCTACTCCAGAACCAAACTCTGAGGCCCTTAAGTACACTAGATTCATTCCCAAATTTGAAGAGAGTGGCGTGGGATTCTTTTTCACCACTTTTGAGAAAGTAGCAGGACAGCTAAAATGGTCATCAGATATCTTGGTGCTTTTAATCCAAGGGCAGCTTTCAGGAAGAGCACAAGAGGTTGACTCCATGCTACCTTCTGAAGTGTCCGCTAATTATGAACAGACCAAGGTTGCCATCTTCGGTGCCTATGAGTTAGTCCCAGAGGCGTACCGCCAGCATTCCCGACCACTTGTAAGAAACCCCATAGACTTACATCGAGTTTGAATGGCTGAAACAAATTGAGTTCGACTGATGGGTCTGCTCTTTAAAAATCCCATCCACCTATGAGGGATTGTGCGATTTGATATTATTGGAGAAATTCTTGAATTGCTTATCCTCCAACCTAAGGATGCATTTAGAGGAGCAGAGTATCCTCACAGCCAGGGATGCAGCCAATACGGCAGGCAGATACGACCTCACCCAGAGGCCTGGAATCTCAGGCAAATCCTTTCCAAACCATCCCCATGACCAGTGGAAAGGTAAGCAGGGCAACATAGATAGGAAAGGCCCTCAACCCAGAAAGGAAAATACAAAGGAGGTTGTGAGGAGTCCTCATATAGCCTGAAAAAGAACAACTGGAGACCAGTGTGTTCACGTTGTAATAAAATAGGCCACTCCAGACCTGAATGCTGGAGATTGAGAGGGAAGTCCATGGGTCTGATATGGAGCCCCTCGAAGGACACCCCAATGGGTAGTGCAGCAGAGCAAGCTTGGGGGGCATGGCACTATGTGTGGCTGAACCGGACAAAATCCCAAACAGCTTTTGGAGTTTTGTCCTTTCAGGAACAGTGTCCCCGTTACCCACCCCAGGATGTGAGCAAGTCTATGGTACTGCTCTGGGACACAGGGGCCACTCAGTCCTTAATGTTGGAGGGAAACATAAGCCTAACCACAAACCCCCCACCCCCTCCCACCCACCCCCACCCCACCCTCACCCCAACCGAGTCCTTCTTGAAGGTCAAGGCACTGATCAGTTTGAGTGAGAGGACCATCCGTGTTTTTCCCCCTCTAAAAGGTCCACCTACAGTGTGACCTAGTCTCAGGCCCTGTAATGGCAAGAATTGTCCCCGAGCTACCAGCAGCAGGAATTGATTTCCTCCTCAGGAACAATTTGGCTGGCAGAAAAGTGTTAGCTAGCAAAAAAAAAAGAGGCCAACAACAGCCAACAGGAATCTGCAGGAATGCAGGGAGCTTGAGAATGTTCAGAAGCCTTAAAGGGTGAAATAGAACCTGTAACAATTGAGAGAAAGCTGCTTGTACTTAACCAGGCCAAGGTTAGGCCAGTAGAGTTAAAGGAAGTCTAGGAAGGGCCAGTAAAATTTAAAACAGACCCACTGAATATTCCAGAAATTGGGTTGGTAGATCTGTCCGTCCCAGAATTAAACAAGGACCTGAGAAGTCCCAGAACAGGAAAACAGATCATGAGGGAGATGCCCCATTTAGTCAAAGAGCCTAAGGGAAGGCAAATTATTAAAGCAGGAAAGATGAAGGTTGAAGAATTGCCTGAACAATTGCTGGTAGAAACCTTCTTTCTAGAGTTCAATAGGGGCAAAGAGAGTTTCCAAACCAACAAGCAGATAGTGAGTGAGATACCTCACCCAGTAGGAGAGACACAACAGAGTTTAGCAGAAGATGAATCTCCACTTGAGGGCAGAAGTGTTCCAGGGAACTTGTTAGGGGAATGGCCCTTCCCAAGCCAGAGGAATGAGTTAACGAGCCAATGATTGGCTTAGCCAATAGCTTCATGACAGATTAATGGGGACCAGGAAAGTTCCCAAATAAACCCAGAAAGAGTGAGGGTGATGCCTCACTTAGTTGAAAAGCCACAGGGGAATACAGCAGGAGCTGAACATCTACCAGAGGGCAATAGTGTTCCAGAAGACATGGAACAGATTAGGGGAAAATCCATTCCTGAAACCAGAGAGGGACAGCGGAACAGTAAGGATGAATTGTAGGCAGACATAAGTGAAGCTCCCATTGAACTCCATCCTATCCAACTAACTAACAGAGAAATTCCAATGAGATTGGGCTCCATCTTTGCTTGCCTTAATGCAGAACAGCGAGGCAACCTGACAGGGCAGCTAACCAGATTGTACAGGCAAACCAGACTGCACCACTATAGCTCTACATGGTATAGATGTGGGACAGTCCTCTTCCATAATACAACATCCCTATCATCTAGGCCCAGAAAAGCTGGCCCCGGTTCGGAGAAGATCATGTTGCAGTATCAACCAATAGAGCCTAGCAACAATAACTGGAACACTCCAGTTATGCTCACTCACAAGCCAAGGGCTGAACTGAAGGAAGCCAAAATCACATCACAGACCCCAATCTCCTGGCAACCAGTTTGACAAAAGCGCCTGGGTTTGAGCAACTGAATTCACAGGTTACCAAGATGGACAGGGAGAAGTTAAACTTGACAAAAGCCACTCAGCCCTACAGTCAAAAGAACTTGCACTTAGAGAGTGAGAAACCTAGAATATCCCTGCAGATAGCCCATAGCTGCTTGACCGTTATTAATATCCTGGATGCTAACTGTCTGTAAAACCCCAAGATCCTTTAGACAATGCATAATCGGGGTTTGAACAGGCACTGAGTCCTGAAAGCAATGTTTTTGCATTTGCCGGACCCCAAAAGACAAAAAAAAGAATGTCAGAATTGTAATCCCCAAATTGTCTTTACCCAATAAAGACAGATTTTGAATGTCGCCAGGTCAACCTAATCATAACCCAAATTGAAGGAAAGGACAATATTATTGCTGATGTCCTATCCTAAGTTAAAACTTCAGAAACACAGCAGGAAGGGGACATTGCCCCTGCTAGCTGTGTGTTTGACTTTCCAGTGTGAATGAGAGAATGATTACATACCTCCTTACTTCTTTGTGTTCTTTTAGAAGACCAAATACTTGAAAAGTGAAATAGAATTCATTTTTTTCTCCTTGGACAAAAGGACTGTTGGGTTCCTACATATGAGAAGGACTCCAACACCATATATTCAAAACTTTATCTTTATTGCTATTTATAAAAAAATGACTTTTTGCTGAACCAAAAAGATGGCTGCTACAAGTCACTTGACCACAGGGTTGGTCCTTTGTTTGAGAACCATCACCAGCAGTTTCAAGAACAAAAGAATTCTTTTCTCAGCTTCTGCAAACTTAGACTTCATTGTACTAGACCCCTTGTAATCACAAAAGATCAGGAGGCTTACACACCTAACCTCATTATGCCTAGAGAGCTGCTTACAGGCTCATATCACATCTGAGACTGTCCAGACCCACTTCAAAGGGAACCACAGGGATGTAATTTGCATTTGATAAGCTCACCTTGCTAGCGGAGTCAGTGGGTCTGTCTAGACAATGGCTTCCCAAACACCAGAACCTCAACATAGATGGTATCTCTTTCAACAACTAATGATTGGAACATTATTAGCCCTGAAATCAAAGTCAATTCCAGACGCTGAATAAACACCCCTCTTGAAGATATTATGGAAAAGGAAGAACACATGACTCAAATCACCATTTTGAAATCCCTGTATGCCTTTGAGAACTGAGAACTAGTCAATTTGCTGTTCTAACATTCAACTGGTGACCACCAAGTAGCAACTGTAAAATCATACTTAGTGAAAGTGGCCAAAAACTCTGTTAAGATGGCTGCAACTTAAATGTGGTTATTTAAACTGTGGACAGCATTCAATTCTATAGCCAACATTTAGTTAAACATGGATCTGAATAAGGGTAATTCACAGCCACTTGCGAAGTTTAAACGTCCCATTATGGAAGGACGCACCAGCGTTTGAAGAATATGAATCGGCTGTTGGCCTCAGTGTCATATTGAACAAGGGACTATTTGAGCTCAAGTTGGGACAGAGATAAGAGTGAAAGACCATTGGCAATTGCTATTGTATTGTGGTGGCCTGGACCCCCGAAGTGTTAACCCTGCAGTCAGGTGATGGAAACTAATTATCAGGAACTGCATATAATACAACCTCAACAAAGCAAATCTGTGTGTGAGAGAGAAATATCTGAAACAGTTTAACCATCATTGCTGAAAGTCTTCTAACACTGCCAAAATGCTGCACTCGTTGCAGCTTCCAGGTCCACCAGGGAACCAACCTCCTGGCTAGTCATCTACAAGAGGCTTCACAGATTCAGGAAAATCTTTTGTTTCTAAAAGACCTTCACTACAACTAAACTATCAACTCAACTAAGATCTTCTCCTTATCGTGTCCACAGATGGTCTATACATGGCCCAGCCAGAACTGGACACATTTTTGCGCCTTATTGTTGAATTCGGCAAGATCTGACACAGTGCAGGGTTCCTCTAGCGATAGACATTGCAGGAGATGTTGCATAGTCTGTGGCTCAGTTCCACATTCACAAGTTGTCGGGCTGGTTGTATATCCCCATTTGCTTAGTGACACCTTTGAACGACCTACACCAGTCCTAAGTCTGTTAAGGCACTTCCAGGTTGCCCAGTTGCAATTAGCTCCTGGGGGAAGGCTTTCATCCGGTAGAATTTCCATCGCTGGGGGTTGTTTGAGACTGGCGATCCGGTCTTTCCACAAAGCGATGCGGGCTTCAGATGGGGTTGATTGTAATGGAACAACACTGTTCATGAAGCTCTTCCTTGACTTCAGGCGGCTGGGTGTAGGTGTATGACCATGTAGAGGGTGCCTCTCATCTGATGTTTGATGGAGTCGCTCTTTTTTGCTGGCTACCGTTCTTCTTATATCAGGGGGAGCGATACCCGTCAGCATATATAGGCTGTTGGTGTTTGTTGGTTTTAAACAACCTGTGATAAGTTGGCAGCTTGCATTCAGAACGGCATCCATCTTCTTAGCATGAGTAGATCTTTCCCATGCAGGGCAGGCGTATTCGGCAGTGGAATAGCAAAGACCAAGTGCACTGGTTCGCAATGTTTTCGAGCTTGCTCCCCATTTTGTGTTAGTGAGCTTCATCAACTAAGATGACACCAGGCCTACATCGATATAAAGACTGAGTTATAAATTCCATTTTTATAATTACGGTTTTAACTTCATCTGAGTCTAATTTTTGTGTGTGTGATAGTGTGAATGAGATGAGTGATTGAGACATTGCGTTCAAACATCTGGGGCAAGTGTGTGATCATAAATAACCTTCTCTTATTTTAAAAATCACCAGAAAGCCTGCTGCTGGGATTCATTTTAAAGTAAGAAAATTACTCCAAGGATGAGGAAATACACAGACCTTACACCCAAACATCCTGATTACAGACTGGAAGGAACCACATAAACCCTGTCCATAACACCTGCCTGTGATTGTAAGGGTCACCGTAGCATGAAACTCTTATGATGTGGATTTTTACAAGTGGGAATGGGTGACATTTTCAACATTTCCCAGCATGCTCCTTAAGTCTATGCTGCCTGCTGTACTCTGCTCTACACATGTGAGGTTCAGGCTGTGTACCACACCATGGCAAGAAGTCCACCTGCCCTGCCTTTGGAAGCTCCTGAAGAGCAGATATGGCAGGACAAAATATCAGACACTGAGTGCTCACTCAAGCTGGCATCCACACCATATTGAGACAGCCACAACTGAGTGGGACTAGTCATGTAGCCAGAATGCCTGACACTCACTTATCAAAGCAAATCTTCTACAGAGAGCTTGCATCTGGGGTGAGTTTTCTGCTATGAAGACATTCTGAAGGATTCACTTAGGAGTTTTGATACCAATTTTGAGTCCTGACAGAAGTTTCCCCAGGATCACTGCACCTGGCACAACCAAATAAAAAACGGTACAGCTTCCTTCGAAAACAAGTGCACAACAGAGGCAGGGAAAAACATGCAAGGAGAAGAAACCCTGAGCTAGCAACTCATCCAAAACTCAATCATCTGTGGTATCCGGCCCTATTTGTAGATGTTTCCCCTGGTTGGCGGGTATCTAGAACCAGGGGACACAGCCTCAGAATAAGAGGGAGGCCATTTAGGACAGAGATGAGAAGGAATTTCTTCAGTCAGAGGGTGGTGAATCTTTGGAATTCTCTACCCCAGAGGGCTATGGAACCTCAGTCATTGAGTATGTTCAAAGCAGAGGTCAATCGATTTCTAGATACCAATGACACCAAAGGATACGGGGATAGTGCAGAGAGATGGTGTTGAGGTAGATTAGCCATGATCCAGTTAAATGGCAGAGCAGGCTTGAGAAGCCAAATGCCTACTCCTGCTGCTATGTTTTTATGTTCCTTCCCATGTTCCTAGAATCTTCTGGGCACACATCACCCTTGGCAGTCACCCACCAGAACCCTACCAAACACCCCAGATGATGAACATGTGCACAATGACTCAAAGGATGAACAAGAAGAAATGATTTCTTCATGCAGCCACCACTATCTGTGCTGTGCACTGGCTGTATGCATCTTCTTCCTTCCTACGTACTTTCAATTTACCTATCTGGCTTCTTTCTCTTTCTGTCTGGTATCTTCTTCCATTTCCATTTGCTTGACTGTGGTCTCTCAACATCTCTGACTGGATCAAATCTGAGCTTTGACTTTGATTACCAACTCCACTTAACGGTTGGGACTGAGGCATCGACTGATTTCTCTTAATCAAAGACCCTGACGTATTTTGATCTACCAGTGGATTCTGAGATATCAGCAAAATTTCAATTTCTTATTGACTTTCGCTTTCTTTCTGATTTTCACTTTGGGCTGAAGGAGGAATTGGACCATGGGAGGTTTCTCATGCTCTTCTTTCACCAGGTTTCCTCTTTTAAGCAAATGACCCACATGACTCTGACAGAGTCAATCTCCAATTTTCACTAAATATGTGAATGTACCTGGTCTCTTTACAACTCTAGTAACATACTTCACCTGATCACCTCATTGGTTTTTCACCATGACCTTCTGACCAGCACTGAATTCTCTTAAGTTTTGTGCTTGGTGTATCGTGACTCACCTTCCCTTTGTCTTGCTTTTCTCTTACTTTGCTATTGATGTTAAGCTTAAATAAATTAAACCTTGTCCTATGTGTGTGTTTAAATACTAACTCGTAAGGTGAGCAACCTGTTGTAGACTGTGGGGTTATTCTGTAGGAGAACAGAAAATTGTCTAGCCTGTGTGGAAGAGAAACCTGGAAATTATTGCCTAACATGTCACCTAGCAAATACTTCTGCAAAAACCTCTTCACAATCTGTACACTTCTTTTTGCAGCATCATTGGATGCTGGGTGATATGTGGTATTCGAGTGTGTTTGACTCTATTCAAACTCTTCTGATGTAAACTGTGGACCATTATCTGACACCAACACTCCTGGCAATCCATAAATTGCAAACCAATTTCTTAAAGCCTCAATAGTTTTGGCACTTGTAATATTGGGAATAAACTCAACATTTATCCAGTTGCTATAGCTATTGACCAAAACAAAGCACCTTTCCTTCCGAATCCAAAGAAGTCGTCAGGTACTCGTTCCCATGTTTTTCTTGTATTTGACCATGGAACGAACTGTACCTTAGTTGGATCATTTTTCATTCTGAGGCACAATTCACAACTGATTGCCAATTCTTCAATATCTCCATCTACCTTTGCTTTCATACGGAATATCCCTGTGTGATCTTGATATATTTCCTCTAACAATCTCTCTCTAAACGTTTGCGGAATAATGACTTTTAAACTATAGGAGTTGACAGCCTTAATCTACACTCATTCTACTTCATCTACTAATCTACTTCATTTCTGAGTGTGAAATACTCCTGCAATTTCTCATCATCACACTCTTTAGGCTGTTCATAACATAATTGAGCACTTTACTAAGCACCACATCCTTGTGAGTCTCTTCACTAATTTCTCTGTCATTTGTGTATGTAAAGTAATTCACAAGTAACTCACTGGCTAAGAATGAATCAGACTTCATGGGAAATCTCAAAAGAATGTCTACATTTTCATCATATGCTCATGTACGAAATTTAATATCGTACTGATGGGCCATCAAATCACCACCCATCTCTGAAGTCGTACTGCTGCTAGGAATGGAGTTCCCATCTTTGAACCAAATGTAATTGTGAGGGCTTGGTGGTCAGTTATCAAAGTGAAATTCCTCCTGTGCACATTTTAGCCTCTTTTTCAACTTGAGTAATCTTGCTCTGACTTCATTGAAATATGTGAAGCATATGCAACAGGCTTCTCCATATCACCCCCCATTATGCGGGCAACACCACTCCTAACCCCTGTGGTGAGGCGTCATATGCGAAAACAATTTTTTTCTTGGTATCACAGTAAGTCAAAATATCATCACTGGTCAATGCTTAATCTTCATTCCTTCAAATGCTTTCCGACACTCCACAGACCACTCCCAATCTATTCCATCATTGACCAGCTGAGGCAGTGCAAGGAATGTATTAACTAAGTCGGAGATGAACTTAGAATAATATACAAAATTTATATAAATGTTCTAAGCTGGTCTTTGTTCGCTAGTCTCTTTGCTTTCAAAACTGCCCCAACCTTCTCCTGCTTTGGGTTGTTACCTTCACCATCTATTTGGTGACCCAGGTATGTTACACTTGACACCGTGAAGCAACACTTGTGCTTTTCAGCTTTGGTGCCATAGTCTTGAAGTCGATCTAGGACTTTGTTCAACCTTACAATGTGCTCTTTTCTGTCTTACGGCTAATTAGAACGTAATTTAAGAAGCAGCAGTTCCTTTCATCCCACTTATTATCTGATCCATGACACCCTCAGCAGTAGACAGCCCAAATGGTAACCTTTAATTTTGGTATGCCCTTTGTGTGTATCAACGGTAAGCAGTTCCTTGCTCTTTAGTATGTTTGGGAATTTGGTTCATTATGGGAATTCGATGCATAGGGGGAAAGAGGTGCTGTAGGTGATGTTTACTGCAAGAAGTACGACTTAGAATACAGTGCTGGGAGTTGGGTAATTAAGGAAGTTAGGGAAAGAAGGGAAAGAAGTGCTCTTTTGCTTTCTGCTTTCTAACTTTCTCAACCTTCAGGAAGTGGTCAAACTGTGCTACAAAAGAAGCTAGTTAATTGGTATCTGGTAAGTGACTAAAGTTTATTCTATTCCTAAGGTTCAAAATAGCCTAGCAACTGGTGGTAAGGTTAATAAAATATATAAAAACAAAAGTAAAATACATAATTGAATAAAATAATTAAACTGGAGGTTGAACAACAGACACTGAGACACATAAGGGAGGGAGAAAGTTACCTGGGTTCTTCGTACCAGGAGGCAGTCACACCTCTTAGGATAGGTTCTTCTGATTTGGCCAGTAGACAAGGACAGGAGAATATGACTGCAAGTGAGGAAGGTAAGGAGACTCAGAGGGCAGGAGCACAGGAGCCTTAGCCTTTATAATTTTATAATTATAATAATACAGGTTTGAGGTATTTTCAGCTTGTTTGGATGAGATTGGGGGCTGCAGGTTGGGTGAGCAAACTGGCCATGGCACTGTGGTACTGGAAGCCATTCAATTGGGGGGAGAAAAAAGGAATGTGGTGGTAGTAGGAGATAGTATGGTCAGACAGATTGACACCATTCTCTGCAACAAAGAGTGTAAGTCCAGACAGCTGTGTTGCCTGTCCAGTGCCATGGTGCAGGGCATCTGCTCGGAGCTGGAGAGAAGCTTGCAGTGGGAGGGGGAGGACCCAGTCATCGCAGTCCATGTAGGTACAAAGGACATAGGCAGGACAATGAAGGAGATTCTGTTTGTAGTCAATATGAGGATCTAGGCACCAAATTAAGAAGCAGGACCTCAAAAGGTCATAATCTCTGGATTATTACCTGAGCTACGTGCAAATTGGCACAGGGCAAAGAAGATTAGGGAGATGAATGTGTGGCTCAAAGACTGGTGTGGAAGAAGTAGGTTATGGTTCATGGGGCACTGGCACCAGTACTGGGGAAAGTGGGATCTGTACTGTTGGGACGGTCTATACCCGAACCGTACTGGGACCAGTGTTCTTGCCAGTTGCATAACTAGGGAAGTAGAGAGGGTTTTAAACTAAATTGTAGGGGCAAAGGATCAAATTTTAGAAGATGTGGTAAATCAAAGAGCAGAGACAAGACAAAAGAAAAAGTATTATTACAGAAAATGAAAAACCGAACATGACAGAAATGGATAGAGAGTACAAATCTAACAGTAAATCAACAGAAGAAACTTGAGGTTATTAAAAGTATTAAACTAAAAGCTCTGTATGTGAATGCACGTAGCATTCGAAATGAAACAGATGAACTGAGAGTGCACATAGAAATAAATAATTACGATTTGATCACCAATACGGAGACATAGCTGCAGGAGGGCAAGGATTGGGACCTGAATATTGAAAGGTACAGGATATTTAGGGAGGACAGGAGGTGAGGAAAAAGTGGAGGGGTGGCTTTGTTAGTTAATGATGATATTAGCACAATACAGAGGGATGACCTAAGTTCAGAAAACCCCACGATGTGGAAGCAGTTTGGGTAGAGATGAGAAATGGTAAAGACAAGAAGTCACTTATGGGAGTTGTGTACAGGCCCCATAACAGTAACCACATGGTGGGGTTGAGCATAATGGAAGAAATAATGGGAGCTTGTCAGAAAGGCACGGCAATAATCACAGGAGATTTTAATTTACATATAGACTGGAAAATTCAGATGGGCAAAGATAGCCTAGATGAGGAGTACATTGAATGTTTTTGGGATAGTTTCTTAGAACAGCATGTTCTGGAGCCAACCAGAGAGTAGAGAGCTAGACCTGGTATTGTGCAATGAGATGAGAGTAATTAATGATCTCATAGTGAAGGCACCCTTAGGTAGCAGCGAGCATAATATGATTGAATTTTACATTCCGCTTGAGGGAGAGGACTAGGTCTGAGAGTAAGTTTTTAAACTTAAATAAATGTAATTATGAGGGCATGAAGGCTGAGCTGGCTAAAGTGAATTGGCAAATTAGGCTAAAGGACAGGTCAATAGAAACGCAGTGGCTAATAATTAAGGCGGTATTTCAGAATGCACAGAATAGATACATTCCAACGAGTAAGAAAAATTCCAAGGGACAGACACACCATCTGTGGTTAACTAGAAAGATTAAAGATAGTATCAAACTTAAAGAAAAAGCAAATAATTGTGTAAAGGAAGTTAGCAGGTCAGATGATTGAACAGGATATAAGGAACAGCAAAGAATGGCAAAAAGACTAATAAGGAGGGAGAAATTAGAGTATGGAAGAAAACTAGCCAGAAATATAAAAACAGTAAGAGTTTCTATAAATATTTAAAAAGGAAAGTGTTAACAAAGTGAGCGTTGGTCCTATGGAAAGTGAGTCTGGAGAATTGATAATGGAAAACAAGGAGATGGCAGATGAATTGAACAGATGTTTTGCATCAGTTTTCATATAAAGGATACAAGTAACATGTATTCCAGAAGCAGCTATAAACTAGGGTATGCATCTACCCTGTCCAGTCCTGTTAGAATTTTATAGGTTTCTATGAGATCCCCCATCATTCTTCGGAACTCCAGCGAACATAATCCTAACCAACTCAATCTCTCCTCATATGTCAGTCCCACCATCCCAGGAATCAGTCTGGTAAACCTTCGCTGCACTCCCTCTATAGCAAGAACATCCTCCCTCAGATAAGGAGACCAAAACTGCACACAATATTCCAGGGTGTGGTCTCACCAAGGCTCTGTATAATTGCAGCAAGACATCCCTGCTCCTGTACTTGAATCCTCTTGCTATGAAGGCCAACATATCATTTGCCTTCTTTGCCTTCTGCTGCACCTGTATGCTTACCTTCAGCGACTGGTGTACAAGGACACCCAGGTCTCATTGCACTAGTAAAGACTTCAGGCAACTGCACACACACCCCTTAAATCCTATAATCAAATCCTTCTTGCACTCAAGGCTAACTTGCCCATTACTTCTTCATTTGCTGCCTTCATCTGCATGTTAGCTCAAAATTAAAAATCACCAAGGAAGGCCATTCACATTTGAACATGTCAACCACAACTTCGTCCAGACATATAGGGCAGCCTCCATTTTTCTACAGTTAAAAAGACAGCGGAGAGCTTCACTCTCTCAGCCTTGAAACTGCGTCTGCAGTGTTCCTTGTCACTCACACAGCAGGATTTACTCCCATCGAGTACTCATAGAATTCAGCCATATCCCACATCAGGGCATCATCAGCAGGAGCTGCAATGATCTCCCTGAACACATTTTCAGAGCTTATAACATGGTCAGCTGCAAGTAATGGATTCATGATGTGTGCCCAGACAGAACACACACAAATGATGGCCAATGCTTAATCATGCACTTGCAGGATTGTTGAGTAATGACTATGCTAATAATGTGAGAGGATGGAATCTCTAGGAGTTCAGTATTGGACTCTGGTGGGGGCTCACATTCCAGACCCTTAAATGCCTGTGATTGGTGAAGCAACTAGCAGCAAGATGGAATCCAGGAAGCTTCCAAACTGTGCAAGTGAACATATACTTACAAGTGTCCAAACTATATACAGTGACTATACACCCATGCCACCTGTACGTCTTCAACTCTTTATTTTTCTTATCCTACCACGACGTCTAAGTGCAACCCCGACATCCGTAGCTGAGGTGGAGGCAGCCCGCTGACTGCTATGCCCTGTTGACTGTGAGGACTTTGGTAGGTGTCCTCTAGTGCCTTGAGGCCTAGAGTGCACCGGCCTTCTCAGGGTCTCCTGTTCAGGGATAGGGTTCACCCTCCTCATCCAGTCCCACTGGAGGCAATGGGGTCACTGGCAGAGAGGATGTGGAGTGCTAGGGCATCCTTGGAATGTCCTGGGGTGAAGCCCCTCCTCCCTGTTGGTGCCCGATGGTACCTTGGCAGGTTGAGGTGCCCCATTCCCCTCTTGCCTAGCCACTGCTGTACTGATGGAGTGTGGGCCTGAGTGCATATCCTGCAGCTACTGTGCATTCTGCTGGGTCTGGGTCTCAAAGGTGGCTGCCATCCTTTCCACCTTTGGAGGTAGCCAAGGTTTGCATGCCGGAGACACGATAGCAGACAGATCGTGGACAGACTCCTCCAGCCTTCAGTCCAGCCTGCGCATGGCCTCTGGTTCTCTGCACAATGTTCCCCTGCCTGTCTCTGCATCTCCAACATGTCTGTTAGGGCCAAGTCCAGAGGCTTGTCATCTGCATGGGGCCGAGCAGGGGCCTGGCCTCCAGCAGTCCTCTGAGTGTCAGGGACCTCGGCTGTCACTGCCTGTGCCAGCTATGGATGCATGTCAGTGATTTGCTCACCAAATTGTTACCCCAAGCCCACTCGTGTACTTGGACCCACTGAGGTGAGTGTATCTGGTGAGGGCACAGGTGAACGCCGTGATGGTGCATCATCTTAGGATTCTGAAATATTCTCTTTAGGGGCGGGTTTGGGGCTGGGGTTGCAGTCCTCTGGCATCTCTTGCTGGTACCTGCAATAGAGAAAAGAAAGATTTAGTGATTGACTAAGTAGGCTCATAAATTAAAGACATCTCACAGTCAGTGGGTGCAGCTGACAACTGCAAATTGTAGGCATCCTCACTGGCTTCCTTGGGGGAATCCTATCTCACTCTCAGCACAGACATAGTCCTGCTCCTCCTCAGCTAGCTCAGCTGCCATCTACTCACACTGGGTCAAGACTCTAATATCAGCTATTCTCCCTCCAGTTTTGGCTTGTTGTGGCTGTTCCTCTCCCGCAGAAAGACAGAAGGACTGATTGTGATGCCAATGAGATTACTTGAGCAGTTCAGGAGCATGCATGCCTATGGAAGCTGCTGAGCCCTCCCCAGTAAGTGATTAAGAAGCTGTTTGTCCTGCAACTGATATGAGATTGAGAGTATAAAGTGGCTGGGACGCATTCAATGTAGATGACCTATCTGCTGTGACATTCCTGTGCACTCACACCCTGAGACTGCCTGATGCCCTTATGAGAGTGTTAGCTTGCAGTGAGTAGGCAGTGCACTTACCCTGGTGGAGCTCAGCAGATCATTCATCCTCTTCCTACACTGCTGTGCGTCTCTGTGCTTGACCCCACGGGCACTGACCACTGCTGCAACCTCCTTCCAAGCTGCTGTAGTCAGACAGGACAGCCTCCTACTGCCATCTTGGGGAAACAGGACCTCCCACGTTTCCAGGGTGGGCTGTAAGAGAGTCTCCAGGGAGGGATGTGGGGCCACAGATTGCTGTCTTTTCTTTGACATGTTTGCTCTGGAGAGCCTGGCCTGCAGTGAGTGAAAGGCTAAAAACAAAAAGCTAAAAGCTACTGCGGATGCTGGAAATCCAAAACAAAAACAGAATTACCTGGAAAAACTCAGCAGGTCTGACAGCATCGGTGGAGAAGAAATCAGTTAACGTTTCGAGCCTTCACGGCCCTTCGGCAGAACTGAAGCATAGTTAGGAGAAAGGAAAAATATAAGCTGGTTTAAGGTGGGGGGGCGGGGGGGAGAGAGAAGTTGAGGGTGTGGTGATTGTGGAGATAAGCAAGCAGTGATAGGAGCAGATAATCAAAAGATGTCACAGACAAAAGGATCAAAGAGGTGTTGAAGGTGGTGATATTTGTCTGAGAAAAGTGCTAATTAAGACTGGAAGACAGGACACTCAAAGTACAGCTCTAGTGGGGATGGGGTGGAAAGACTAACAAGGTTTTAGTTTTAGATTTAAAAATAATGGAAATAGGTGGGGAAAGAAGAATCTATACAAATTATTGAAAAAAAAGGGGGAGGGGGGAGAAACGGGGTGGGGATGGGGGGAGGGGGAGTTTAAGATCTAAAGTTGTTGAATTCAATATTCAGCCCAGAAGGCTGTAAAGTGCCTAGTCGGAAGATGAGGTGCTGTTCCTCTAGTTTGCGTTGGGCTTGACTGGAACAATGCAGCAAGCCAAGGACAGACATGTGGGCAAGAGAACAGGGTGGAGTGTTAAAATGGCAAGCGACAGGGAGGTTTGGGTCTTTCTTGCGGACAGACCGCAGGTGTTCTGCAAAACGGTCGCCCAGTTTGTGTTTGGTCTCTCCAATGCAGAGGAGACCGCATTGGGAGCAACGAATGCAGTAGACTAAGTTAGAGGAAATGCAAGTGAAATGCTGCTTCACTTGAAAGGACTGTTTGGGCCCTTGGACGGTGAGGAGAGAGGAAGTGAAGGGGCAGGTGTTGCATCTTCTGCGTGGGCATGGGGAGGTGCCATAGGTGGGGGTTGAGGAGTAGGGGGTGATGGAGGAGTGGACCAGGGTGTCCCGGAGGGAACGATCCCTACGGAATGCCGTCAGGGGGGGTGAAGGGAAGATGTGTTTGGTGGTGGCATCGTGCTGGAGTTGGCGGAAATGGCGGAGGATGATCCTTTGAATGCGGAGGCTGGTGGGGTGATAAGTGAGGACAAGGGGGACCCTATCATGTTTCTGGGAAGGAGGAGAAGGCGTGAGGGAGGATGCGCGGGATATGGGCCGGACACGGTTGAGGGCCCTGTCAACGACCGTGGATGGAAAACCTCGGTTAAGGAAGAAGGAGGTCTCCCTCCACTTGGACCCCTCCCTCTGGATTTTTACTTTCTCTTGATCTTTTCATTGAGAACTGTCGGCGTGACATTAGCCGTCTCAATTTCTCTGCTCCTCTCACCCATTCTAATCTGTCTCTCTCTGAACTCACAGCACTCCGTTCTCTCAGGTCCAACCCCAACATTGTCATCAAACCCGCTGACAAGGGTGGTACTGTTGTTGTCTGGCGCATTGACCTCTACCTCGCGGAGGCTGAGCGTTAACTCACAGACACTTCCTCCTACCTCTCCCTGGACCATGACCCCACCACAGAACATCAAGCCATTGTTTCCAGGACTGTCACTGACCTCATCTCCTCTGGAGATCTTCCTCCCACAGCTTCCAACTTGATAGTCGCCCAACCTCGGACGGCCCGCTTCTACCTCCTACCCAAAATCCACAAACAGAACTGTCCTGGCAGACCGATCGTGTCAGCCTGTTCCTGCCCCACGGAACTCATTTCTCGTTATCTTGACTCCCTTCTCTCTCCCCTTGTCCAGTCCCTTCCCACCTACATCCGTGATTCCTCTGACACCTCATGTCACATCAACAATTTCCAGTTCCCTGGCCCCAACCGCTTCCTCTTCACCATGGATGTCCAATCCCGCTACACCTCCATCCCCCACCAGGATGGTCTGAGGGCCCTTAGCTTCTTCCTTGAACAGAGGCCCCAACAATCCCCATCCACCACTACTCTCCTCCGTCTGGCTGAACTTGTTCTCACACTGAACAATTTCTCCTTTAACTCCTCTCACTTCCTCCAAATAAAAGGTGTGGCTATGGGTACCCGCATGGGCCCCAGCTATGCCTGACTCTTTATGGGGTATGTGGAACATTCCTTGTTCCAGTCCTACTCCGGCCCCCTCCCACAACTCTTTCTCCGGTACATCGATGATTACTTTGGTGCTGCTTCATGCTCTCGTCGGGACCTGGAAAAATTTATTAATTTTGCTTCCAATCTCCACCCCTCCATCATTTTCACATGGTCCATCTCTGACACTTCTCTTCCCTTCCTTGACCTCTCTGTCTCAATTTCTGATGATACACTGTCCACCAATATCCATTACAAGCCTACCGACTCCCACAGCTACCTCGACTACAGCTCCTCACACCCCGCTTCCTGTAAAGACTCCATCCCATTCTCTCAGTTCCTTCGCCTCCGTCGCATCTGTTCTGATGACGCTACCTTCAAAAACAGCTCCTCTGACATGTCCTCCTTCTTCCTTAACCGAGGTTTTCCATCCACGGTCGTTGACAGGGCCCTCAACCGTGTCCGGCCCATATCCCGCGCATCCTCCCTCACGCCTTCTCCTCCTTCCCAGAAACATGATAGGGTCCCCCTTGTCCTCACTTATCACCCCACCAGCCTCCGCATTCAAAGGATCATCCTCCGCCATTTCCGCCAACTCCAGCATGATGCCACCACCAAACACATCTTCCCTTCATCCCCCCTGACGGCATTCCGTAGGGATCGTTCCCTCCGGGACACCCTGGTCCACTCCTCCATCACCCCCTACTCCTCAACCCCCACCTATGGCACCTCCCCATGCCCACGCAGAAGATGCAACACCTGCCCCTTCACTTCCTCTCTCCTCACCGTCCAAGGGCCCAAACAGTCCTTTCAAGTGAAGCAGCATTTCACTTGCATTTCCCCTAACTTAGTCTACTGCATTCGTTGCTCCCAATGCGGTCTCCTCTACATTGGAGAGACCAAACGCAAACTGGGCGACCGTTTTGCAGAACACCTGCGGTCTGTCCGCAAGAAAGACCCAAACCTCCCTGTCGCTTGCCATTTTAACACTCCACCCTGTTCTCTTGCCCACATGTCTGTCCTTGGCTTGCTGCATTGTTCCAGTCAAGCCCAACGCAAACTAGAGGAACAGCATCTCATCTTCCGACTAGGCACTTAACAGCCTTCTGGGCTGAATATTGAATTCAACAACTTTAGATCTTAAACTCCCCATCCCCACCCCGTTTCTCCCCCCTCCCCTTTTTCTTCAATAATTTATATAGATTCTTCTTTCCCCACCTATTTCCATTATTTTTAAATCTAAAACTAAAACCTTGTTAGTCTTTCCACCCCATCCCCACTAGAGCTGTACTTTGAGTGTCCTGTCTTCCAGTCTTAATTAGCACTTTTCTTAGACAAATGTCACTACCTTCAATACCTCTTTGATCCTTTTGTCTGTGACATCTTTTGATTATCTGCTCCTATCACTGCTTGCTTATCTCCACAATCACCACACCCTCAACTTCTCTCTCCCCCCGCCCCCCCACCTTAAACCAGCTTATATTTCTCCTTTCTCCTAACTATGCTTCAGTTCTGCTGAAGGGCTGTGAAGGCTCGAAACGTTAACTGATTTCTTCTCCACCGATGCTGCCAGACCTGCTGAGTTTTTCCAGGTAATTCTGTTTTTGAGTGAAAGGCTGTCCGGGTGCCCTTTAAAAATAGTGCCCAGGCCTTTAACCCTATGAGGTAATAGCAAGGACAGCAGCTTCCATTCCCCGACCACCCCTAACCACACCCCTACCCTCTGATCACCCTCCCAACTAACCCCCCAATCCCCGAATATCCCCCATCCCCCCAACTACCCCCTGAACCACAAGTATCCTCCCAACCTCCTGACTACATTCCCCACAACCCTAACACCCCACACCCCTGACTACCCTCCCGCTCCCCCATGGAACTTCCCCAAATACGCCCTCAAACCCCGCCCCCGCTCTCCTGACCCAACTATCCACCTGACCTCCCGACTACCCCCCACCTACCCTCACCGACCACCTCTCCAACTGATCATCTCCCCACCTACTGACCATCTGAGCCCCCACTGACCACCCTTCCCCCTCACGGATCACCCAACTCCCCTCACCGACCACCTGCCCACTCCCATGACCACACAACCCCCACCTCAATGACCACTCAACCTACCCACCTCCCCATCCTGCCCCCAACACCACCCCATCCTACCTCCCCATACTAACCCTTCTGCCCTCCCCACCACCTCCCAGCCTACACCACCACACCCTATCCCGCCGTCACCTCCTATCCACTTACCTTACACACTTACCTTCTCCCTGACTTCTCAAAGTGGCTGGACCTTTAAACTTACCTGCTTTACGGCAGCTAGTCTCATAAAAAGGGGGCATGTTGTGCTTTCCTCCAACTCTACTGGACTCGACAGGAGGCCTTCGGAACCTGCTGCACTGCACAGTTCCCAGCCAGCCTGAGTTGGAAAGTCGGGTGAGAAAGGTGCAGCTGCACTTTAGTGTAAGTGAAAAGGAGCAGAATGGCGATCCGACTGTGATTGCCACTCCACGGAGGTTATGGCCCATAGTTCTGCTACAGGCGTCAGGTGCCATGCTGCAACCTTTTTGATTTTTGATCTACAATGGGGTCAAAGGTTATGGGTGGCAGGCAGGAAAGTGGTGTTAAGGCCACAATCAGATCAGCCATGATCTTATTGAATGGCAGAGCAGGCTCGAGGGGCCAAATGGCCTACTCCTGCTCCTATTTCTGATGTTCTTATGTTCTTAAAGCAGTGTTGATGCATTTGCACAGCCAAATGCTTGGTGCACTTGGAAAGCCTGTCAGAAAGCCTGTGCCTAGTGTCATGGAGCACAGAGGACACCAGCAGCAACTTGGCACAGGACATTGCACAGAGCTTTCCAACATGCACTGGGTAATCAGCTCCATCAGCTGACCTATGGAACCCACCAGTGTTTGATGGTCAACATCACAGCTTCCATTGCAGCACAAACTGCTTCTTGCAAAGGCCTGACTGCTTCAGTGGAAGCACAAACTGCTGCAATCATGGATACTGCTGTTTAAATGGCTTCCAGGGCATCATCCATTCTCCAATGGATCAGTTGGTTTGCTGAGGTATGTTGGACTGCTCTCCTGTTCTATTTCATGTTACATAATTCAACATGAGTACTCAGTCAATTCATAGAATATGATTCCATATTATTATATGATTCCTTATTATTGAGTTCACAATTCACCAAGAATTCAGATATCACACTTCACAATTCCAGTATGACTACAGCAAACAGTGATTTACTCAAAACACTTACACCAATTCTAGCTTTGATCTCCACATTCCATGAACTCTACATTCCTGCATTCTCTCAGTAAATCATAATAGATCAAATGACACACAATGCAGAGTTTAGATAACATGGGCCAAGAAGATACATCCATGTTCATCTTAATTTCTTTCAGTTATTCTGTTACCACGGTTGACTTAAGCTCTTCAATCACTTATTTATAACAATCAGTAACCAAGCAACATGTCCCAGCCCTTATGACAAATGACCTGCTTTAGATTAGGCCTGCCTCACTGTTCTATGTTCCCTGTTCAGCAGAACTGAAAACTGTTTAACTCATCGTGTGCTGAACCCATGATCAATGGGGAATGTGTACTCACATTCTGTGGCAATCTGAGGTCTGATACACCTTTAAAGGCAGAATTTTGCCCTTGGCGTGTGGACCCGATGGGGGCAAGCGGGGTGGTCGGGAAGCTGCATCTTACTGTGGGGAGCGAGAGTCATTGTGCCTCCGAAAGGAAGACAACCATTATTGAGAGAATTGCATAGCGCTCACCCTGGCATTTTCAGAATGAAAATGTTGGCGCACAGCTGCTTATGTTGGCCAGGGATGGACACTGAAATTGAAAACATGGTCAAGAGTTGCATACAGTGCCAACAGGTGCAGAAATTGCCCCCTTATGCTCCATTGCATCCTAGGGAATGGCCAGGCAGGCAAAGAGTCCACCTCCACGTTGATTACGTGGGCCTTTTTTTGGGCACAAGGTTCCTCTTACTTATTGACTTCCACTCCAAATAGATGTACTCGCGATGACATCACCCACATCTGCCACCACCATAGACAGATTGCATCAGAGTTTTGCGATACATGGGTTACCAGAGATAATAGTGTCTGACAATGGAACAGCATTCACCAGCGGGGAATTCCAGAGATTTACAAGTCTCAATGGCATAACGCATGCAAAGACCTCGACAAACCACCCTGCATCCAATGGATTGGCTGAGAGGGCAGTCCAGACCATCAAGGTCGGAATGAAAAAAATAGATGGGGACTCTATAGCAATGAAGCTATCACATTTCCTGTTCAACTATAGGACTATGCCACATACAACCACCGGTATTGCCCCCGCAGAGTTATTAATGAAGAGATGTCTCAGGACACACTTGAACCTCATTTAGCTGAATTTAGGGGGGAGGGTAGAGAGAAGTCAGGAGGCCCAGAAAAATGAAAACGCTTACCACAGTCATGAAAGAAACTGTAAGACAAGCAGTTCTTGTAAAGAACTTTGGAGTTGGGCTCAAATGGCTATCAGGTGAAGTCAGTGCAGTGACAGGACCCCTGTCCTACCATATATTGGTTGAAGGTCGGATAATCAGGAGACATGTAGATCACCTCAGGAAAAGGGAAGCAGATCCACGAGAAAAGGTGCGCCAAACGTTCCTGTTGGTAGAAGGAAAGCCTCTTGCTTTGGAAGTACCTGTAGGACCCTTTGAGCCTGAGAGAGTCGAAGAGGCAAACTTACAGGTTCCTCCTGGGGAGCCTAGTGTACAGATAACTCCTGAGAGGGAGGCCTCGGATAAACCATTGAAGTTGTAGAGCTAGGACGGGTGATACATTTGAAAAAGCCTTCTGAGAGATTGAATTTGTAAATAGTTAATTTTTGTAAATAGTTAATATATTGTAAAATGTACTTTGAAGTAAAGGGGGAGGGGTGTGGTAATCTGAGGTGTAATACACCTTTAAGAGAATCTGAGCAGATTGACCACATGACTATAAGACCCAATGGCTTTGTAGTCCGGGCTACCAATTTAATGTTAGTCTCGAGCAGGGTCTGGTTGGGGAAGCACACATCATGTTAGTGCTCTGTTTTCTATGTAAATATATAGCATGTGATTCATTTTATATTGGCTTCTGCTTCTGCAGTATATTGTAATTGACTCACCTGCCGACAGATAATCGTGCAACCCGTTTCCGCGCAAAGCGACCCCGTAGTAGAATATAACACATTCCCACGAGGCACTGCCCTGGGAGGGCGGCAGTGGCTTTATGGAGCACGTACCTGTTACACTCTCTCAGGATGTCGTGTTCTTGAACTGACCTCTGCCACTCCACCAGCATCCTTGCTGTGCCCTGTTAGCCAGCAAGCCCAGTCTGCTGCAGACCACGTGGAGATGTTGCAGTCTGAAACTGGGCCCTCCAGGCCCAGAACTGCTCGAGTCGAAGGCCATCTGCAGTCTTCTCAATTGGAAGCTCAGCAGCCACTAGGCAACACCAAGAGAGGCAAATGCACAGAGAAGGCAGACATTACGGGAATTGACAAGAATGAATAGTGTCTTTGTGTATTTATTATATAATATTTGAATTCATGCAACTGATTAGAATGTGCATTTTGTGATTATTTTCTTTTCATTTTTGTGTTGCTCCACTTCCTGCTGCACTCCCTGCTGCTCCCAAGCCCTCCTTGTTCAACTGCTGTTCCCTCATAATGACCAGGCAGTGTAGCATGCAGCATACAAATCTTACTGCCCACTCAACTGAGTACTAAAAGATCCCTCCAGAGCAGACCAGACAATGGAAACATTCCTTGAGGATGCCGATGATGTGCTCTATAATGTTCCTTGCGACAGCATGGCTCTCAATGCTGGCCTGCTATGTGACAGTGCCGGGGTTCCAGACAGAGCCATAAACCATGTTATGAGAAAATAACCTTTGCCAACTAGTAACCAGCTCTGAAGAAGAGCCATACGGACTCGAAACGTTAACTCTGTTTTTCTCTCTCCACAGATGCTGTCAGACCTGCTGAGTTTTTCCAGCATTTTCTGTTTTCATTTCATATTCCAGTATCCACAGTATTTTGCTTTTATCTTCATAACCAGCCTTTGTCTTGCCAGGATGGGTCAAAGAGGACACAGAGGACTGCCACAGAATAAAGAAATCGTGATTGTTGGCAGGGCAATGGGCATTCACCTGCATGCTAAGCTGCCTGTGGTTGCACATCAGCAGCGCATTGAGCGGGTGGAATTCCTTTCAGTTCATGAAAATGGTTGAGTTCATGTGAGGTGCACAGAGGAAATGTGCATTTTATCAATGGTATACTGCACCATGGAACATCTGCAAACTTTGCAAATCTTGGGTGCTTCCTCTGCCTGCTTGTCTCTGGCTGGGGTGAATATGATGAAATAAAACAGAAAATGCTGGAAATACTTAACAGGTCTGGCAACATCTGTGGAGGGAGAAGCAGAGTTACCAGTAAAGGCACAAACCTGACACGTTTCTCTCTCCACAGATATTGCCAGACCTGCTGAGTATTTCCAACATTTTCTGTTTTTATTTCAAATTTCCATTATTCACACTCTTTTGTGTATGCTTTGTTTTGTGAATTAGATGAAGCTGTCTCTAATTGTAAAGAGCTGCAGTGACCTCTCTTATGCAGCAATGTGCTGAAAACTGTAGCTCGCCATGCTTTGCATGGTCACTTTACATGGTCATGCTCCATTCCCAGATGAAAGTCTACCAGATTGGCCATGTCTGGAAGCAACATGTTTCAACTTTTAAATAAACAACAAAGTAGCTAAATAAAAGGAAAAGTACTTCAGCACCAGCCGAACCACTTCCTGTAAACTATTTAAACTTTAGTCAAGTGTTGTAGGGTGGCCAAGTTGTACTATTAACGATAGAGATGACCCGCAGACACTTCTTGGGTGGGGGGGATGTGCAGGAACGGGCGCGGGGAGGCGCGCCTCCGATCGGGGCGCACTGCCATTTTACGTGGGCGGACAAATTAAGACCCACCCAGCGTGACGTCCACCAGGAAGCGCTATGCGCTCCCTGTGCAGGCGGGGGGGGGCGGGGATTCCCTCAGCCGAGACTGCGCTGTTTTGCACATGCGCATGAAAGAGCGCATTGATCTCCCTGACGCTAAGTGCTGCCCCAGGAAGATCAGCTCCACATTTAAAAATGGTAAAGGTACAAAACCAAAATTTCCCTGACATGTCCTCTCATGTGACACTGGCACATGAGTTGGGACATGTCCATCACTTTAAATAAAACATTTATTAAACTTTTAAAAACCCTCATGAAATCTCATCCCGCCCGTAGATGAGGCTTCATGCTTTTTCTGAAGCCCGCCAGGACTCCCGGCCTGCCCGCCAACCCTAAGGCTGGACGGGCAGATCCATTAATGAGGTTAATGACTTTGCAATGGCCTCAATTGGCCGTTGACAGGTTGGCAGGCGCACAGCTGATTCGGCTGCGCCCCCGCCGACCTGAAAATTGAAACGACGGGGGTGACATCGGGAGTTCCGCCCAACGTCATCCCGTATCGGCCAGCGGGCCTCGCCCCCTGCTTGCCGACCTAAAGATCCTACCCTAAGTTTCTTTACAATATACTCAGTAGCAACAACATGGGCAGAATTTTGCCCTTGGCGGGTGGGCTCGGCCAGGGCGGTCGGGAAGCCAATTGCCGCCCGTGATCAGGGCTGCACCACGATTTCATGCTGGTGGGCCAGTTAAGGCCCGCCCAGTGTGAAATGTGAGCAGCAGTGCTGCCTGTGCCGGGGGGTGGGGGGGGGGTGGTGTGGGGGAACAAGGGCGAGCCTGAACTTCACGCATGCGAGCGAGTGAGCGCTTCATAATCCCCCTGAGGCACGAAGCTGCCTCAGGGAGATGAAGCATTGTTAGAAAATATATATAAAGGAAATAAAAATGTAATAAAACATCTCCCTTCATGTGACCCTGTCACATGAGCAGGGACATGTTTTTAATTCAATTTAAAACCTTTTATTTTTATTTCCTTTTGGAAACCTTATCCCGCCCGTGGATGAGGTTACTAAAAAAATGCAAAGGCCACTTGGCCTTTTTGCCTGCCTGCCAATCATTAGGTTGGGCGGGCAGTGAAAAATTTAAGCTAATTGGTTATTTAATGGCCTTAACAGGCCTTTTAATTGTCGGTGGGTATGCTGCTGACTCCGGTGCACGCCCGCCAACCGAATTATTGTGTGACTGCGTGTTGACATCGGCACGCTCAGCTGACGCCCATGCGCGTCATTTCACGCTCAAGTGGGTCAGGCGCGTGCGGCATGCCCACCGAGTGAAAATTTCTGCCCCATGTGTGCTTTCAACTCCAACTCTAACTCTACGTTGACTGCTGCACTACTCTCCTATTGGTTACTACAAATCATGTGATCTTGCCCAGCAAGTATTATTTTTAAAGGTATATTACATATTAAATAAAACTATAATTACTAAATTGCTCCCTGTTCAACTTGCCTATACATATTATATTTACAAGTACATATTTTTCAAGACAGTATAATATTTACACTGGGTAAGGAAGCAACAAGTTCAGACTTTCAGGTGGTTTCCTGGTACGTGTGGAATGTCGCAGGTCCACAACTTCAAATTCTTTGTCAGGAACCTCCTTTTCTGGAATTGCCTGAACATCAGGTGCTTTGGTGGGCACCTGCAGTTCTATATCCTCAACTCTTACAGGAATATCAGACATTTCAGTCCTGGGTTGAGTATCCTCAACAGGAAATGCAGAGCTGCTCATGATCACTGGTGGAACCAAATCTTGGTGATTTGTCTCTCTCTCCCTTAAATGGTCCACATGTTTACGGATGATCCAGCCTTTCACCTCCACGTGGTAAGATAGAGATCCAGTCACTACACTTATTTCACCCCGTAACCACTTTGGTCCTTCCCCGAAGCTTTTCACATATACCGGCTCTCCCACGGTAAATTTCCTCTCGCAACTATGTCAGTCGTGTCTAGTTTTCTGACTTCCTTGACTCCTTTCCACCTTCCCCACTAAATTTGCATTATTAACCTCAGTTTCATCTTGAGATGGC
Source organism: Cetorhinus maximus (assembly GCF_964194155.1). Taxonomy (NCBI): domain Eukaryota; kingdom Metazoa; phylum Chordata; class Chondrichthyes; order Lamniformes; family Cetorhinidae; genus Cetorhinus; species Cetorhinus maximus. The sequence continues at coordinate 45,332,891 of NC_135879.1, read as the reverse complement.
AATTCAACAATAACTGTAATGAAAAAGAAAGTGTGTTAGTTTGGTTGCTAAGGAATCGCCAGTTAGCTTTTAATGCCAGCCTTGAATGCTGGAACTGCCCTTTCGGCCAGTCTGTTTGAGGAAGGGTGGTACGGTGCAGTTTTCACATGAGTGATACCGTTAAGACTGATAAACCATTGAAACTCAGCACTCGTAAATGCCGTGCTGTTATCGGAAACGACTACTTCTGGTAGTCCGTGAATGGCAAAACTCTGATGTAGCTTCTCAATTGTAGCAGCCGATGTTGGTGACTTCATTTCATACGTCCAACCATTTTGAATGGGCATCGACAATGAACAGAAACATTGTTCCCAGGAAAGGTCCAATATAGTCAATGTATAATCGCAACCAGGGTCTACCTGGCCACTCCCATGGGTGTAATGGAGCTGTTCCTGGCAACTTTTGCAGTTGCTGACATTGCAAACAGTGCTTCACTAAACTCTCTATTTTGCCATCCATCCCAGGCCGCCTTAGATAGCTGCATGCTATGGTCTTTATTCGGGAAATTCCTGGAAGGACACTATGTAGTTCAATTAAAGTGGCTCCCTTCCCTTTGGAGGAACTATCACCCGTGCTCCCCACAATAAGATGCCATCCTGGCTGGTTATTTCATGTCTTCTGTTGAAGTACGGTTTCATTTCGACAGATACGGGCGCTTGTGCCCAACCGTGCAGTACTTGTTCTCGTACTTAAGATAGGACTGGGTCCCAACTTGTCCAGTCTCTGATTTGTCGTGCACATACTGGTTAGGAATCCAAGAAATTTAACAGTAAAACAAGTTCCTGTGGAACTGGGACGCGCTCATCATTTTCTTGTAAAGGCAAACGACTAAGGGCATCGGCGTTTGCAATTTGATTGCCAGGCCTATGTACAAAACTATATTCATATGCTGTCAGAATTAAAGTCCACCATTGTATTCTTGCTGAGGCTATGGGTGGTATAACTTTGTCCTCACTAAACAATCCTAGCAATGGTTTGTGGTCTGAAATGATAGTAAAATGACATCCATGTACATACTGGTGAAATTTCTTGACACCAAAGATGATGGACAGGCATTCTTTTTCTATCTGCAAGTATCCCTTTTCTGCTGTGGAAAGAGTTCTTGATACGTAGCCTATTGGCCGTTCCGTGCCACCGTACATCCGGTAAAAGACCACTGCTCCCACCCTGTAGGAAGATGTGTCACGTATCAGCACAAATTCTTCATCTGGTCATAATGCACTAATAGACTGGACAAGGACAACAATTGTTTCACCTTTATGAAAGCTTCTTTCTAGGGCACTTCCCAAGACCAACGTTGGTTCTCTTTGAGTAGAGTATGCAGGGGGGCCAGCACTGTAGACAAACTGGGTAAGAAATGCCCATAATAGTTGATCACACCGAGGAATGATTTGAGCTCTGAGGTGTTCTTTGGCGCAGGTGCCTATCTTATGGCTCTCACTTTCTCCTCAACCGGGTGGAGGCCCTGTGAACTCTACCCGGTGACCCAAATAGATTACCTCCTTCGCTTAGAACGTGCACTTTTCTAAATTTAAAAAACACTTCAGCTTTAAGAAACATTTTAAGACTTCTTCTAAGTTTGCCAAATGCTCATTTTCAGTGAATCCTGTCACCAATATACTAAACAGATTACAACCTGGGCAGTCCCTGCAGTAAGCTTTCCATTGTTCTCTGAAAGATGGCACAAGCGGAGGAGTCACCGAAAGGCAATCATGTCTTTTTGTACAACCCTTTGTGGGTATTAATTATGACAAATTCCTGGGAGGCACTATCCAACTCTAATTATTGATAAGCATGACTCATGTCAAACTTTGTTTACATTGTCCCTCCTGCCAGCTTGGCATACAGGTCTTTGATTTTTGGAATGGAGCACCGTCTAGCTTAGTTACTTTATTAGCTGTCAGCTTGTAGTCTCCAGAAATCCAGACACTTTGGTGGGTTTAAGGACGGGGACTATGGGTGCTGACATTCTGAGAACTGAACATGTTGTATAATGCCCAGTTTATCTAGTCTGTCCAGTTCATTGTTGACTTTTTCTTGCCGTGCATATGGCACCAGTCTCACCTTCATGAAGTGAGGGGTTGCTTCTGGATCTACATGAGTCTTGGCCTGCAGGCCCTGGATTTTCCCCAGTTCCTCCTTAAAGACGGTGGCGAGCTTTCCAAGTAGCTCTGGTAGCCCACTTGTTCTCAACTGGAAAATTTCAGCCCATTCTAGCTTAATCTCCTTCAACCAATTTTGCCCAAGGAGGCTTCGCCCTTCCCCTGCTTCCACCGTCAAGGCCAACTTTGCTGATTGGCTTCCATAATGGACAGTTACTCTGCTTATGCTTTTTACGTGAATATCTTCAGCCGTATATGTTTTTAGCTTGGCATCTGTTTCTTTTAAACTTAATTGATGTTCACCGTTATTCAAATATCTGAAAGTATGTTCCCCAATTACTGGAATGGAGTGGAAGCTCCCATGTCCACTTCCATTCTAACAGGATTGCCATTTACTTTCACTGTGACAAATATTGGTTCTGCCTTTCCAACTTTCAGATTAAACAATGAGTAAATGTCTGAATTTGTTGTTTTAGGCTCTTCTACATTGTAGATTTAATTGGGCTTCTTCTTTTGTTTACAAGCCTGCTTGAATTTTTCCTTGCATTGCCTCATCATATGTCCTTTTCTGTGACAATAGTAGCATTCGATTTTTTTAAACTGCCAATCATTAAAAGACTGATTGTTTCCATCTCTATTAAAATTATTCTTTAACTTTGCAGCTAAGTTATTTTTTTATTCTTCGGCTAGCTTCTGTTTCCAACGTCTCGGCAGAATCTTGCTTTCTCATGCCTCTTTCGGATGAGGTTTCCCACCCTATGTGGAGGACAGCACCATTTTGCGTGCCCTGTATTGCTTTCCACAGCCACTGCACTTTCCATAGCCACTGCAATCTCAAGCACCTTCTTGAAATCCAGATTCACTTTGGACAATAATCTTTTCTGAATAGAATCTTCTTTCACATCACACACTAAACGATCTCTGAGCATGTCGTTCAGAGTCATACTGAACTCACAATGTTCCATTAGCTGCTTCCAATTTTCCAAGTAGCATGCAATTGTCTCACCTGGGGCTCTATTTCACAAATTAAACCTGAACCTCTGCACCGTGACTGAGGGCTTGGGTTGAAAGTGACCCTTCACGAGGTCCACCAATTCATTGAAATCCTTTGAATCTGGAGCAGTGGGTGCCATTAAACTTCAAATCAGACTGTAGGTTTTGTTCCCTCAAGTACTCAAGAGGATTACTCACCTCTTCTCTCCCCCGTAATCTCATTTGCCTGAAAAAAGAACGTGAGGTGTTCTATGTATTGAGACCAATCATCTGTGGCTGGTTCAAAAGGATCAGTTCTCCCAAATTTTGGCATTTTGAGAGAGGATAACTTCTTTCATTCTAATGGAGCTTGCTACTTACAATCACCGGGTGAGGTATAATGCCGATTTCTTTTTAACTTGATTTCTCCTGTTTATCAGGCCAATAAATCCCCGAGGCCTGATAATCTACATCCCAGAGTACTTAAAGAAGTGGCCCTAGAAATAGTGGACGCATTGGTGGTCATCTTCTGAGATTCTATAGACTCTGGAACAGCTCCTATAGATTGGAGGGTAGCTAATGTAACCCCACTATTTAAAAAGGGAGGCAGAGGGAAAGCAGGGAATTATAGACCAGTCAGCCTGATGTCGGTAGTGGGGAAAATTCTAGAGTCCATTATAAAAGATTTAATAGCTGAGCACATGGAAAACAGTGACAGAATCGGACAGAGTCAGTATGGATTTATGAAAGGGGAATCATGCTTGACTAATCTACTGGAATTTTTAGAGGATGTAACTAGTAGAGTTGATGAGGGGGAGCCAGTGGATGTGGTTTATTTGGATTTTCAGAAGGCTTTCAACAAAGTCCCACATAAGAGATTGGCGTGTAAAATTAAAGCGCATGGGATTGGGGGTAGTGTATTGAGATGGATAGAAAACTGGTTGGCAGACAGGAAACAAAGAGTAGGAATAAACAGGTCTTTTTCTGAATGGCAGGCAGTGACTAGTGGAGTACCGCAAGGATCGGTGCTGGGACCCCAGTTATTCACAACATATATTAATGATTTAGATGAGGGAATTAGATGTAATATCTCCAGATTTGCAGATGACACAAAGCTGGGTGGGAGGGTGAGCTCTGAGGAGGATGCAGAGATGCTTCAGTATGATTTGGACAAGCTAAGTGAGTGGGCAAATGCATGGCAGATGCAGTATAATGTGGATAAATGTGAGGTTATCCATTTTGGTAGCAAAAACAAGAAGGCAGATTATTATCTGAATGGCTATAAATTGAAAGAGGGGAATGTGCAATGAGACCTGGGTGTCCTTGTACACTAGTTGCTGAAGGTCAGCATCCAGGTGCAGCAGGCAGTAAAGAAGGCAAATGGTATGTTAGCCTTCATAGCAAGAGGATTCGAGTACAGGAACAGGGATGTCTTGCTGCAATCATACAGGGCTTTGGTGAGACCACACCTGGAATATTGTGTGCAGTTTTGGTCTCCTTATGTGAGGAAGGATGTACTTGCTATGGAGGGAGTGCAGCGAATGTTTACCCGACTGATTCCTGGGATGGTGGGACTGACATATGAGGAGAGATTGAGTTGATTAGGATTATATTTGCTGGAGTTCAGAAGAATGAGGGGGGATCCCATAAAAACCTATAAAATTCTAACAGGACTAGACAGGGTAGATGCAGGAAGGATGTTCCCGATGGTGGGGGAGTCCAAAGCCAGGGGTCAGTCTGAGGATATGGGGTAGACCATTTAGGACTGAGATGAGGAGAAATTTCTTTACCCAGAAAGTGGTGAGCCTGTGGAATTCGTTACCACAGAAAGTAGTTGAGACCATAACATTTTATGTTTTCAAGAAGGAGTTAGATATAGCTCTTGGGGCGAAAGGGATCAAAAGGTATGGGGAGAAAGTGGGAGCAGGCTATTGAGTTGGATGATCAGCCATGATCATAATGAATGGTGGAGCAGGCTCGAAGGGCGTGCACCCAACCTGACTGAGCGTGAAATGATGCACGATGACGTCAGCCAAGCGTACTGACGTGAACGCACAGTTGCGCAATAGTTCGGTCAGCGGGCACATGCTTGAGCTGGCAGCACGCCCACCAATAATTAAAAAGCCTATTAAGGCAATTAGGTTATCAACTGAATTTAATTTTTCACTGCCCCTTCAACCTAATGGCTGGTGGGCAGGCGAAAAGGCCAAGCGGCCTTGCATTCTTTTGGAAACCTCATCCACAGGCAGGTTGAGGCTTCCAAAAGCAAATACAAATAACATAAAAACTTTATTTTTTACTTAGAAACATGTCCCTGCTCATGTGACAGAGTCACATGAGGGGACATGTTTTATTACTTTGTTCCGATGGTCAATGATTTGTTCAATATATTCTTCACCTCCCTGAGGCAGCTCCGTGCCTCAGGGAGATTATCCTGCACTCTTTTGTGCATGTGTGAAGTTCGCGCTAGGCCAGCTTGCATTTACCCCCCTGCCCACACAGGCAGCTCTCAGCACTGCCACTTGTGTATCACGTTGGGCGAACCTTAATTGGCCCGCCTGCGTAAAATTGCAGAGCCCTGCCGATTGCAGGTGGCAGGCAGCTTCCCGACCGCCCCTGCCGACCCCGCGTAAAATTCTGCCCATTAAGTCTATTTACAATATACTCAGCAGCAGCTACACGTGTGCTTTCAACTCCAATTCTATCTCTACGCTGACTGCTGAGGTAGCCCCCGCTATGCTCCTATTGGTTACTACAGATCATGTGATCTTGCCTAACCAGTATTATTCTTAAAGTTACATTGCACACTAAATAAAACCATAATTACTACACCAAGCATAGGAAATCTCCAAAAGTATTGAACAACTGAACCAGCAGCCAGAGAAAATAAACCAGTAACTATTACACCAACTTCCATTTAACTACTTCAATCCCAACCACCCCATTCCCCAAACCCACCAGCTGAAGAGAGTTAAAGTGCCCCAAACGTTTTAGCTGTGACAAAATGACAAGAAGAATTATTCAGATTTTTATGCAACATCATAGCTTAACATTATTAATTTTAAGCAGCTGCCCAAGATCAGTTTCAATGCAGACCCCTGAACTCTTATCCTATCAGCCTAAATTAACAAGAATTAGAAACCATTCACTTTTAAATGTTTTTCAGATATTTGAATCCTAAGTTTCTATTATAGCTATGTAGATGCTGTGATTTATGCACAACAAAGTGGTTTTGGCTTAGTTAGTGGAATTTTATCCTTAAATGAGAAATTTGTAAATTACATACTCATTCCTGGGTTTGAGCACATAGGCTGACACTTCAGTGTAACAGCATGGGATTGCTGCATTATTAGAATATTGTTCTTCAGATGAGACAGTAAGCAAAGGCTCTGTCTGCCTATTCCAGTTTGGGTGGATTTAAAAGGTCCTATGACAATTTTGTTGAAGGAATAGCAAAGAGTTATCTTAGTGTCCCGGCCAATGTTCTTCCCTCAACCAAATGCCCAAAACAGGACAATTTATCTTGTTGCTTGTAAGATCTTGCCATATGCAAAACAGCTATCATTTTTGCCTACAGTGACTGTAAATCATTGCATACAGTGCACTTTGGAACTGTTACATTTTTATGTTTTGCTACAAATATTTTTCTCAGATTTAGCCCTCGCTTTCTCGTGACTGACCTGTGCTTTTACTTGGCCCAAAAATTATATAATTAGAAGCACATTCAGGGTTCAAGCAAGGAATCCTCCACGCTGAATATTTAATTACTACTTGTGTCATGCTTGCTGCACTTAATTTCAAAGTGAACTGAAGCTGGCTAACGGTTCATGACATGACCAGTATTGCTGTTTACTGTTGACTGTCCATTGGATCTCTCCGACTTAATTACATTTCTCTGACGGTTTCAGGTGAACTACGAATGGTTGTGATAGGATAACTGATAGGATTTCTGAGACCGTACAATACTGTCAGACCCTTCTATGCAGTAGGGGCCTTTTGGGAAAATTGCAAATGCACTGACTGCAATTTCTATGAAGTTGGCACTGCATGTGAAGCGTACGTTACAGTTAGTTTCATTAATATGTTGAAAACTTAATAAGGACAAAGGAAGTTTAAATAGTAGCTCCAGATCAAATTGAGCAGCCAGTCAAACTGCACTGCATGATTGTATTTAAATTTAATGGCATGGTCCCTCCCTTTGATAATTCTTAAAGGTGCAACAGGATAGAGGAACATAAGAACATAGGAGCAGAAGTAGGCCATATGGCCTGTAGAGTCTGCTCTGCCATTTAACTAGATTAGGGCTGATCTTCTACTGCAATGCATTTTCCCGCATTATTCCCATTTCCCTTGATGTTATTGGTATCTAGAAATCTATCGACCTCTGCTTTGAACATACTCAATGACTGAGCCTCCACAGCCTTTGGGGTAGAGAATGCCAAAGATTCACCACCTTCTGACTGAAGAAATTCCTCCTCATCTCGGTCCTAAATAGTTTACCTCTGAGTCCGAGACTATATGCCCTGGATCCCCCAACCAGGGGAAACAGCTTTCCTGCATCCACTCTGTCAAGCCCTTGTAAGACTTTTGTACGCTTCAATGATATCTCCTCTCATTCTTGTAAACTCTAGAGAATACAGGCTCAGTCTCCTCAACCTTTCCTCATAGGACAATCCCACCATCCCAGGGATTAGTCTGGTGTACCTTCATTGCACTCCCTCTATGGCTATTATATCTCCAGTATGGAGACCAAAGCTGGACACAAAATTCCAGGTGTGGTTTCACCAAGGCCCTACACACCTGCAGCAAGACTTCCTCACTGCTATACTCAAGTTATCTTGCAATAAAGGCTGACATACCATTAGCCTTCCTAATTGCTTGTTGAACCTGCATGTTAGCTTTCAGTGGCTTATGAACAAGAACACCCAGGTCCCTTTGGACATCAACACTTCCCAAACTCTCCCCATTTACAAAATACTCTGCATTTCTGTTTTTCCTACCAAAGTGGGTACTTCACATTTTTCCTCATTATATTCCATTTGCCATGTTCTTGCCCACTCATTTAGTCTGTCTAAATCTCCTTGAAGCCTCTGTGCATCCTCCTCACCACTCACATTCCCACCAAGTTTTGTGCCTTCAGCCATCTTGGAAATATTACATTTGGTTCCCACATCCAAATCTTTGATATAGATTTTGAATAGCTGGGGCCTATGCACTGACCTTGTGGCATGGCCTGCCAACCTGAGAATGATCCATTTATCCCTGGAATCTATTTTCTGTCTGCTAACCAATCCAAAATCCATGTCAGTATATTACCCTCAATCCCATGAGCTTTAATTTTGCTTAGTAACATTCTGTGTGGGATATTATCGAAAGCCTTCTGAAAATCCAAATACACCACATCTACAGATTCTCCCTAATCGATCCTGCTAGCTATGTCCTCAAAAACTCCAGTAAGTTTGCCAAACATGATTGGGCAGAGTGAACATGGATATATGAAAGGGAAATCAAATTTGACAAACCTGTTGGAGTTTTTTGAGGACATAACTAGCAGAATGGATAAGGGAGAACCAGTGGATGTGGTGTATTTGGATTTTCAGAAAGCTTTTGATAAGGTCCCACATAAGAGATTAGTGTGCAAAATTAAAGCACGTGGATTGGGGGTAATATATTGGCATGGGTTGATATTTGGCTAGCAGACAGGAAACAGAGAGTAGGAATAACTGGATCTTTCTCGGAGTGGCAGGAGGTGACTAGTGGGGCACCGTAGGGATCAGTGCTTGGGCCCAAGGTATTCACAATATATATATGTGATTTGCATGAGGGAACCAAAGGTAGTATTTCCATGTTTGCTGACAACACAAAACTAGCTGGGAATGTGAGTGGTGAGGAGGATGTTAAGAGGATTCAAGGCAATTTAGACAGGCTGAGTGAATGGGCAAATGCATGGAAGATACCACATAATGTGGATAAGTATGAACTTATCCACTTCGGTAGGAAAAACAGAGTGGCAGGGTATCATTTAAATGGTGATAGATTGGGAAATGTTGATGTACAAAGGGACCTGGGTGTCCCCTTGAAAGCAAGCAAGCAGGTGTAGCAAGCATTTAAGAAAGCAAATGGTATGTTGTCCTTCATTGCGAGAGGAATTGAGTACAGGAGCAAGGATGTCTAACTGCAGCTGTACACAGGGCCTGGTGAGACCACACCTGGAGTATTGTGTGCAGTTTTTTCTCCTTGCCTAAGGCAGGATATAAGAACATAAGAACTAGGAGCAGGAGTAGGCAATTCAGCCCTCGAGCCTGCCCCGCCATTCAATACGATCATGACTGATCTCATTTCGGCATCAACTCCCAATTTCCTGCCCTCTCCCCATAACCTTTCAACCCATTACTAATTAAAAATCGGTCTATCTCTTCCTTAAATTTATTCAGCATCCCTGCATCCACTGCACTCTGAGATAGTGAATTCCACAGATTCATGACCCTTTGAGAAAAGTAATTCTTTCTCATCTCTGATTTAAATCTACCACCCCTTATCCTACAACTATGGCCTCTCATTCTAGAATGCCCCAGAAGGGGAAACATCTGCTTCACGTCTACTTTGTTTATCCCCTTTAGCATCTTAAATACCTCAATTAGATCTCCTCTCATCCTTCTAAATTCTAATGAGTTTAGGCCTAAACTGCTCAATCTCTCCTCATAAGACAAGTCCCGCATCTCTGGAATCAATCTGTGAACCTCCTCTGAATCGCCTCCAGTGCAACTATATCTTTCCTCAAGTAAGGGAACCAAAACTGTGCACAGTACTCCAGTTGCGGTCTCACCAATGCCTTGTACAGTTGCAACAACACTTCACTATTTCTATACTCTATTCCTTTAGCAATAAATGCCAAAATTCCATTTGCCTTCCTTATTACCTGCTGTATCTGCATACTAGCTTTCAGCGATTCATGCACGAGGACACCCAGATCCCTCTGCACTGAAGCATTCTGAAGTTTCTCTCCATTTAAATGATAAGTCGCCTTTTTATTCTTCCAATCAAAATGGATAACCTCACACTTATCCACATTAAACTCCAGCTGCCAAATTTTGGCCCATTCACCTAACCTGTCCATATCCATTTGTAAATTTCTTATTTCTTCATTGCAACTTACTTTCCCACCTATTTTGGTGTCATCTGCAAATTTAGCTATAGTACCTTCTATCCCTGAATCCAAGTCATTAATATAGATTGTAAATAGTTGGGGCCCAAGGACCAAACCCTGTGGTACCCCACTAGTTACAGCTTGCCATCCAGAAAAGGACCCATTTATCCCGACTCTCTGCTTTCTGTTGGTTAGCCAATCCTCTATCCAAGCTAATGTATTACCCCTAACTCCATGTGATCTTATCTTGTGTATTAATCTTTTGTGCGGCACCTTATCAAAGGCCTTCTGGAAGTCCAGATATTCTACATCTACAGGATTCCCATTATCCACTTTGCTTGTCACATCTTCAAAGAACACTAGCAAATTAGTCAAACATGATTTACTCTTCATAAAACCATGTTGACTCTGATGGATTGCATCTTGACTTTCCAAATGCCCCATTACTACTTCCTTAATAATGGATTCCAACAATTTCCCAATGACAGATGTTAAACTAACTGGTCTATAGTTTCCTACTTTCTGCCTCCCCCTTTTTGAATAAAGGCATTATATTAGCATTTTTCCAATGCACTGGAACCTTTCCAGAATCCAGGGAATTTTGGAATATTATAGCCAATGTATCCACTATCTCTGCTGCCACTTCCTTTAAGACCTTGGGATGTAGGCCATCAGGTACTGGGGACTTGTCACCTGTGGGCATCACGGAGACATGGCTGCAAGGGGATCAGGACTGGGAGCTAAATATCCAAGAATATACATCCTATCAAAAAGATAGGCAAGTTGGCAGAGGGGGTGGGGTTGCTTTGTTAGTAAAAAATGAAATTAAATCGATAGCAAGAAACGACATAGGTCAGATGATATAGAATATGCATGGGTAGAATTGAGGAATCGCAAAGGTAAAAAAACCATAATGGGATTTATGTACAGGCCTCCGAACAGTAGTCAGGATGTGGGGCACAAGATACACCAGGAGATAGAAAAGGCGTTTAAGAAAGGCAAGGTTATAGTGATCATGGGGGATTTCAATATGCAGGTAGACTGGGAAAATCAGGTTGGTAGTGGATCCCAAGAAAAGGAATTTGTGGAATGTCTACGAGATGGCTTTTTGGAGCAGCTTGTGGTGGAGCCCACTAGGGAACAGGCAATTCTAGATTTAGTGATGTGTAATGAGGCAGATTTGATAAGGGAGCTTAAGGTGAAGGAACCCTTAGGAGGAAGTGACCATAATACGGTAGAATTTACCTTGCAATTTGAGAGGAAAAAGCTGGAATCAGATGTAACGGTATTACAGTTGAATAAAGGCAACTACAGAGGCATGAGGGAGGAGCTGGCCAGAATTGACTGGGAGATGAGCCTAGTAGGAAAGACAGTGGAACAGCATTGGCAGGTGTTTCTGGGAGTAATTTGGGAGACACAGCAAAAATTCATCCCGAGGAAGAAGAAGCATACTAAAGGGAGGACGAGGCAACTATGGCTGACAAGGGAAGTCAGGGACAGCATAAAAGCTAAAGAGAAAGCATACAATGCGGTGAAGAGCAGTGGGAAACCAGGGGATTGGGAAGCCTACAAAGACCAACAGAGGACAACTAAAAACGAAATAAGGAGGGAGAGGATTAAATATGAGGGTAAACTAGCCAGTAATGTAAAAGAAGATTGCAAGAGTTTTTTTAGATATATAAAGGGTAAGAGAGAGGCAAAAGTGGACATTGGGCCGCTGGAAAATGACGCTGGAGAAGTAGTAGTGGGGAACAAAGAAATGGCGGAGGAACTGAATAGGTGCTTTACGTCAGTCTTCACGGTGGAAGACACGAGTAACATCCCCAAAGTTCAAGAGAGTCGGGGGGCAGAGGTGGGTATGGTGGCCATTACCAAGGAGAAGGTGCTAGGAAAACTGAAAGGTCTGAAGGTGGATAAATCACCTGGACCAGATGGATTACACCCCAGAGTTCTGAAGGAGATAGCTGAAGAGATAGTGGAGGTGTTAGTGGTGATCTTTCAGGAATCACTGGAGTCAGGGAGGGTCCCAGAGGACTGGAAAATCGCTAATGTAACCCCCCTGTTTAAGAAGGGAGTGAGGCAAAAGACGGGAAATTACAGGCCGATTAGCCTGACCTCGGTCGTTGGTAAGATTTTAGAGTCCATTATTAAGGATGAGATTTCAGAATACTTGGAAGTGCATTGTAAAATAGGGCAAAGTCAGCATGATTTCATCAAGGGGAGGTCATGCCTGACAAATCTGTTAGAATTCTTTGAGGAGGTAATGAGTAGGTTAGACAAAGGAGAGCCAATGGGTGTGATCTACTAGGACTTCCAGAAGGCCTTTGACAAGGTGCCGCACAGGAGGCTGCTCAGTAAGATAAGAGCCCATGGTGTTAGAGGCAAGGTACTAGCATGGATAGAAGATTGGCTGTCTGGCAGGAGGCAGAGAGTGGGGATAAGGGGGTCCTTCTCAGGATGGCGGCTGGTGACTAGTGGAGTTCCGCAGGGGTCAGTGTTGGGACCACAACTTTTCACTTTATACATTAATGATCTCGATGAAGGAACTGAGGGCATTCTGGCTAAGTTTGCAGATGATACAAAGATAGGTGGAGGGACACGTAGTATTGAGGAGGCTGGGAGGCTACAGAAGGATTTGGACAGGTTAGGAGAATGGGCAAAGAAGTGGCAGATGGAATACAACGTGGGGAAGTGTGAGGTCATGCACTTTGGTAGGAAGAATAGAGGCATAGACTATTTTCTAAATGGGGAGAGGATTCAGAAATCTGGAGTGCAAAGGGACTTGGGAGTCCTAGTCCAGGATTCTCTTAAGGTTAACTTGCAGGTTGAGTCTGTAGTTAGGAAGGCAAATGCAATGTTGGCATTTATTTCGAGAGGACTAGAATATAAAGGCAGGGATGTGCTGCTGAGGCTTTATAAGGCTCTGGTCAGACCACATTTAGAATATTGTGAGCAATTTTGGGCCCCGTATCTCAGGAAGGATATGCTGGCCCTGGAGAGGGTCCAGAGGAGGTTCACGAGAATGATCCCAGGAATGAAAGGCTTAGCATATGAGGAACTTTTGAGGACTCTGGGTCTATACTCGATGGAGTTTAGAAGGATGAGGGGGGATCTGATTGAAACTTACAGAATACTGAAAGGCCTGGATAGAGTGGACGTGGGGAAGATGTTTCATTAGTAGGAGAGTCTAGGACCTGAGGGCACAGCCTCAGAGTAAAGGGGAGACCTTTTAGAACAGAGATTAGGAGAAACTTCTTTATCCAGAGAGTGGTGAATCTATGGAATTCATTGCCACAGAAGGCGGTGGAGGCCAGGTCAGTGAGTGTATTTAAGACCGAGATAGATAGGTTCTTGATTGGTAAGGGGATCAAAGGTTACGGGGAGAAGGCGGGAGAATTAGGTTGAGAAACTTATCAGCCATGATTGAATGGCGGAGCAGACTCGATGGGCTGAATGGCCTAATTTCTGCTCCTATGTCTTATGGTCTTAATCCCAACAGTTTGCTCAGTACTTTTTCTCTAGTGATGGTGATTGTTCTAAGTTCCTCCTTCTCTATATCCTCTGCACTACTACCTGTTATTATTGGGGTGATATTAGAGTCCTCCACTGTGAAAACTGAGGCAAAATATTGATTAAGCATCTCTGCCATTTCTGCGTTCCACACTATTAACTCCCCAGTCTCGTCCTCCAAGGGGCCAACAATCACTTTAGCTACTCTCTTTCCTTTTATATACGTGTAGAAGCTTTTTCTATCAGCTTTTACATTTTACGCTAGTTTTCTTTCATAATTTACCTTTGCTCTTTTTATTATTTTTTTAGTAACCCTTTGTTGATCTTTAAAATTTTCCAACTCTTCCAGCCTTTGCAATTTGGTATGCCTTAGTTTTTGCCTTTAAGTTATCTTTAACTTCCTTGCTTAGCCATGGATGCTTTTTCCTCCTCTTACCATCTTTCTTCCTCATTGAGATATATTTTGCTTGGGAGGAATTGAATATTTCCTTAAATATCTGCCACTGTTCATCAGCTGTCCTACCTTGTAGTCCACTAGGGCCAAATCTGCCCTCATACCTATGTAGTTACCTTTGTTTAACTCCAGAACACTAGTGTGGGACTCAAGCTTCTCGCTCTCAAACTGAACTTGAAATTCCATCATGCTATGATCACTCTTCCCTAGAGGATCCTTTACTATGAGATCATTAATTAATCCCATCTCATTACACAAAACCAAATCCAGAATAGCTTGCTCCCTGGTTGGTTCCACAACATATTGCTCTAAGATACAATCTCTAATACACTCTATGAACTCTCCCTCAAGGCTACCCTTGCCAATTTGATTAGTCCAGGCTATATTCATGGGACATTGGCACCAGTACTGGGGAAAGAGGGAGCATATTAAAATCACCCATGATCCCAGTGTTTCCTGGTTTATACTGTGCCCTACTGCTGAACTACAGTTTGGGGACCTATAGATTACTCCCACCAGAGACTTCTTTCCCTTGATATTTTTTATTTTTACCCAGACTGACTCTACGTCTTGCTCTCCAGTGCCTATATCATTCCTCACTATAGCACTGATCTCTTCCTTTACTAATAAAGCTACACCACCTCCTTTTCTTTCCTGCCTATCCTTCCGAAACACTGTGTACCCTTGGATATTCAACTCCCAAACCTGTTCTCCCTGTAACCACGTCTCAGTAATTGCCACCAAATCATACCTATTTATCTCTATTTGCGCTGTGAACTCATTAGTTTTATTCTGAGTGCTATGTGCATTCAGATACAAAGCTTTTAAGTTTGCCCTATTGTCAATTTTCCCTACACTTATATGATTCTTTGGTGCAATATGGCATTCACACACTCTGTCCCTTCCTTTCACTTTTTGATTGCAATCAGCCTCGTCACTAACCTGCACTCTTACCCTCTCCTTAAACTTTGATTTTTTATATTTCCATGCAACTGAACCCTCCCCCCCACTATTTAGTTTAAAGCCCTATCTACGACCCTAGTTATGCGATTCGCCAGGACACTGGTCCCAGCATGATTCAAGTGGACCCCATCCAAACGGAATAGCTCCCTTTTTCCCCAGTACTGGTGCCAATGTCCCATGAGTTCAAACCCATTTCTCCCACACCAATCTTTGAGCCACGCATTTACCTCTTTAATCTTGTTGACCCTGTGCCAATTAGCTCGTGGCTCAGGTGGTAACCTGGAGATTATTATCTTTTTGGCTCTGCTTTTTAATTTAGCCCCTAGCTGCTCGCATTCCCTCAGCAGAACCTCTTTCCTTCTTCTACCTATATCATTGGTACCTACGTGGACCATGACAACTGGATCTTTCCCCTCCAACTCCAAGTTCCTCTGCAGCCCAGATGAGATATCCTTAACCCTGGCACCAGGTAGGCAACACAGCCTTCGGGACTCTCGATCCTGGCTACAGAGAACAGTATCTATTCCCCTAACTATACTATCCCTGATTACAACTACATTTCCCTTTTCTCCTCCACTTGAATGGCTCCCTGTACCACGGTGCTATGGTCAGTTTGCTCATCCTCCCTACAGTCCCCGCTCTCATCCACACAGGGAGCAAGAATCTCGAACCTGTTGGGCAAGGGCTGAGGCTACATTATTGTAATAATTATTCTATACTTGCCATAGAGGGAGTTCAGCAAAGGTTCACCATCCTGGGATGGCAGGATTGTCACTTGAGGAGAGATTGGGCTGACTAGGCCTGAATTCACTGGAGTTTAGGAGAAAGAGAGAGCATCTCATTGAAACGTATAACATTCTGACAGGGATGGACAGACTGGATGCAGGGATGATGTTTTCTCTGGCTGGGTTATCCAGAACAAGGGGTCGCAGTCTCAGGGTACGGGGTGGACCATTTAGGGCTGAGAGGGTGGTGACCCTGTGGAAGTCTCTACCACAGAAAGCTGTGAAGGCCTAGTCACTGAATATATTTAAGAAGAAAATAGATAGATTTCTAGACTCTATAGACGTCAAGGGGTATGGGGAGAGAGCCAGAGTATAGCATTGAGATAGAGGATCAGCAATGATCATATTGAATGGCAGAGCAGGCTCAAAGAGCCGAATGACCTACTTCTGCTCCTATTTTCTATGTTGCTGTGTTTCTAATCTCATTATTGTAATAATTATTGTAGTGATTGTAGATTTCATGAATGTAGTGACTGTAGCTATAAGACTTATTGTGTTGTATAGTATCACATGACAGTGCGAACAAATCAGCTCTAAGCACGGGAAACTTTAGAGTTCTTCGAATTGTGGAGCTTGATGGAAGCCTGTAAATAAAGTTTGATGTTTCTAATGAGAAACCTTTCTGGAAAACCAAGTCCATAACAATTATTTTCTAAATGCCCAGTAATCACATCCTTTAGAATAGGTTCTAGCATTTTTCCTACTACTGATAAACAGGTCCGTAGTTCCCTGTTTTCTCACTCCCTCCTTTCTTAAATAGTGGGGTTACACATGCTACCTTCCAATCTGCAGAAACTATTCCAGAATCTATAGAATTTTGAAAGATGATCACCAAAGCATTTACTATCTCTACAGCCATCTTTTTCAACACTCTGGGATGTAGATCGTCAGGTCCTGGGGATTTATCAACTTTCAGTCCCATCAATTTCTCCAGCACCGCTTTTTAATGAGGACTAATTTCTTTCAGGTCCTCAATCTCACTAGTGAGGTTTTTTGTATATTCCTCTGTGAAGATAGACACAAAGTATTTTAGTTTCTATGCCATTTGCTTATTACCCATTATAAATTCTCCATTCCCTCCCTGTAATGGGCCCACATTTCTCTTTACTAGCCTTTTAACATAGCATTTACATTTTATATGTTACATTATATTACAGATTGATTTTCATTTGCAGAATTTGAACATAAAGCATCCTCCTAATTTTCCTTCCATTAAATAGATGGGTAAATCAGATGAGGGTCAAAAATAACCTGATTTTCTGGTGTGTTCCTGGCCAGGAGTGGTATTTTACAATTAGTCCTATCTTACAAAGCAACTGACCCAAACTGGGAAGAAATTGACAATAGAGATCAAAGAGCCAGAGCTGTTTTCCCTGGGGCTCAGGTGTTCCAAGAGCCTAATGCATTTCTGGGCTCTCAGCCAAGTCTTGAATTCTTGGGTGAGAGCCCAGACATCCATTAATGTACCAAACACCTATGCTGTCAATGGCGCAATGTTTATTTATACATGATAAAAAGGCTTCAAATGCTTGTAGCTTCAGTTATTGACACTTTAAAGGGTTTGGGTTACTTTTTATCAGTCTGTGGTAAAAAGGAAGTTTTTTAAATGGAAATTTATCAATGAACAACTGTCTTTCAGAGCTTTTTTTTTACACATTCTGTTGTTACTGTGGGGTTCATTGATACACTGTATGAATGGGCATGGAAGTGCCATGGCTTGGCATGGGAGGCTTAAAGGGACATGAGGTTTGGTTAGGGCCATACTTTGGCATGGGAGCATGAGGGGCCGTTTTGGTTTATTGGGTTGAATTTTGCCCTTTGCGCGCGGGCTCAGCGAGGGTGGTTGGGAAGTTGACCACCGCCTGCGATTGGCACCGCACCGCGATTTCATGCTGGCGGGCCAATTAAGGCCTGCACGGCATGAAATGTGAGCAGCAGCTCTGCCTATGCGGAGCGGGGAGCAAGGGGTTGGTGCTAGTCAGGACAGCCACCTGCCACCAGGAGCTCTGGCCCAATGAAAGGGCCAGCATCTCAACAGTGCCACCAGGTATGGTGGTCACTGTGGAGGCAGGCAGGGGCCCTGCTGCACTCAGGGGATACGAAAACAGTAAAAGTTTGAGGTGCTGGAGGGGAAACCACCCTAGAGAAATTGCTGGGGCTGCTGGGTCTGCATTCCTCGCCCGTAGCCCCCTCTTGGCTTAAAAAATCGCCCCCCCCACCTACCCTGAGTCTGCCACTGGGAACTCACCTACATTTAGCTGGCGACCTCCCAGACGGCAGATTGTCGAACTGCTATTGACAAAATGCCGAGCCTGGTAAAATGGCCCATAATAGGGCTTTTGCATCTTTAAACTGGCTTCCTGCCTCTTTGTTGCAGGCAGCCTGTCCAATCCCCTTCCTGCCGATGGTAAAATTCCCTGATGGCAGGACATGGTCAGGGAGCCGATTTATCATGGCTCTCTCCCAATTTTACCGGCGCCACCCAGCAGCCCCCGCACCCCCACTTTGTTCCCACATCATGCAGGCCAGTAAAATTCTGCCTATTAACTGTTTCTCTCTCCACTGCTGCCAGACCTGCTATTTCCAGCATTTTATATTTTTAATTTTTAATAGATATGTGAGTGTATTATGTATAATTTAATGTAATATTTTGTCTGAAAAATAGAACTACATTGCAAAGAAAAACCAAAAGTTCTTCTATAAATGCAGAGTCTGTGTTACACTTCTTAAAAAAAATTCAATGATGAGCACAGTGATTTGGATGGTACATCATGATAGCATTGTATAGTTTTTGTGTCAGATTTGTTAAAGTGCTGCTAAAAATAGGCTTCCAAAGGAACACTGTAGAATAGTGTGCATTGTAATTCTGACATTTCCTAGCTTATTTTACTAATGAATAAAGATTGCAAAGCGTGACAAGAAAGGATGAATTTGGCCGTCTAAAACACAGGGGTATATAAATTCAACTTCAATTGAACTGAATATCAGCCAGGACATGTAACAGGATGCCAATCCAATATCATTATTTTGTGTGACTGCAGTATTGTTCTAGACATTTACCTCCCACTCAATTTAACACTGTTTAAAATGAAAAATAAATGCTCAGAAATTAGCACATTCTGATTAGTCAATTTCATTGAAAGTGCATAGCAAAGTGGAAACTGTAACATCCTGCATATTAAATCCCTCCAAGAATTCTATTAAATGATGTTTTACAACAGCAGCAGGACTATTTATTAACAATAACAGAATCTATTCTATAAGAAATAAAAACTTGTGAATATATAATGGCTTTACCAAACTCAGCTTTCTTCCAGAGGGATTCTTAGGATAATTTTTAAATTGTTGTCATTATTTCAATGTAGGTAAACGTGGCAGCCAATATGCGCACAGCATGATCCCACAAATGGTAAAGAGATAAATGATCAGATAAATTATTACAGTAATGTTGGGTTGAAGGATAAATTTTGGTTAGGACACCAAAACGCCCTGTTCTACTTTGTAAAGTACCTTGAATCTTTTACTTCCACTTAAGAGGACAGGTGGAGCCTCAGTTTAATATCTCACCTGAAATACACCTTTCTTTTTATATTTGTCCTCAGGACATGGATGATCGCTAATTATCCCAAGAAGGCGGTGATGATCTTTCTTCCTGATATACTGCAGTCATGATGTTACTTTCCATAAATGTCTGAGGAGGAATTCACAGATATTATCCTGATTATAAAGAAGGAATGGCAACAAATGTCCAAATTGGAATGGTGTGTTTCTTGGAGGGGAATTTAGAGACTATGGTCTTCCCATGACATTGCTACCCTCGTCCTTCTCAGTAATGGAGGTCACGGGGGTGGGAAGTGCCACTGTAGCAACCTTGCTGAGTTATTGCAGTGCATACCCTCCAGATCAGACATACTGCAGCCACAGTTCACCAGTGATGGAAGGGATGGATACCGAGTCAAGTAACAATAAGGATGCTGATTAAGTGACCTACTCAGTCCTGGATGGTGTCAAGCTTTTTGATCGTTATTACAGCTGCAACCATATTGTCGGATGATGAATGTTCCATCGCATCCCTGACAAGCCTTAAAGATAGTGGAGAGTCTTTGAAGTGACAGAAAGAAGTCACTTATTGCAGAGTATCTAACTGCTGCCTCTTGGTCCCCTTGATGTACAGTACCATATCTGAATGGAGAAATGATGCATCAGATAGCAGACATTGATAAAATAGGTCACTTTGTCAGGATCATAAAGCCAAATGTCCATAACCTGTGCAAACATCAGAATGATTACTTGAGTGTGTCAATTACCCTTCAACCATAGTTCAGTCTGCCTTCCCTTCCAAATAACGGAGGCCTGGTGGACCATGGGTGAAGGCAGCAATAGCCTCTAACAGAGTTTTGCACATTTATTTGCATTATCCTGTATCTGTGGCTTGATACCAACAGCATATAACTGGAATAAAAGCTCTTCCTTTTTAAAAAATACCAAGTGGGTTTTGCTGGAGGGTCTAGTGATGACCATATTATTCTCTCAGTGAGACCCTGTCCTTTCCAAAAGTCTGGCACTTGCTAAAAATGCTTTGCCTCATGTCATATTGCTTCCTATCCATGAGGCAAGTGTCTAAAGTATTTCGTCGGCAAAAAAGGCTTTCGCTAATTTTTTTTGAAGGGGTCAGGTTAAGTTGACAAAGCAGTTTAAAAAAACTGAGATCATTGTCTTTAAAAGTAGATGTACAGAGTACAAAAGCAAGGATGTTAAATCTTTGTTAATTACTTGGTCAGATCTCAGCTTAGTTCCTCCAGTTCTCAACATTGCATTTTCAGAAGGATGCCAAGGCCTTGGAGAAGGTGCAGAGGCAACTTACTAGAATGGTATCAGGGCTGAGTGGGTTCCAGTTAACTGGAGAGTCTAGAGCGCTTAGATTGTTCACTTTGGAGAAAAGAAGGTTAGGGGGAGGATTTAATGTCCTATATCATGATGGGTCTTGACAGACTGTTTCCACTGGCAGGTAGGTCAGTAGCCAGTGGACATAGACATAACATAGAAAAAAACCAGGAGATGAATGATGAGTTTAGTTCCGTGAGGTGTTATGTTGCCTAACAGAGTGGTGAAAGCAGATTCTTTGGCAATTTTAAGGGATTGGATCTCAACTGAAAAAGGAAATATTGCAGGGGTATGGGGATAGAGCAACAGAACAGTACTAGCCAGAACCTCATTAAGGGGACAATGGACTGAATGGCCTCCTGTGCTGTCTCATTCTATGATTTGTTTATGTATTGTTGGGCTGAAAATTGACCTATGCAGCAAATTAACCCAGTAGTAGCTTGGATGTATCCAATTGTATTATGTTGCCATCAGTCTTTACAGTCAAAGACGTGACTGTTCCTGTCGTAAATTTAGTTTCCTACTCAAACTTGAGATTACATGTTAACTCCATGAAGTGTAGATGCTGATGTTGAGTCTCTTCAGGCAACTTTAGATGTGGTCCGATCTGAATACTTAGCTGCTCAAGGGCATGCTGTGAGGCCAGCTGTAGACTCCTCACTGAAAGTTAGTTAACCCTAATGCAGCCATAGGAGTAGCATTGCAGAGGAGAAATAGGCCAGGCAAAGGCATCTGCATGACAGGCACTAAGGGAATGCACAAAGGTAATTGACATTTGTATGCAATATGGCATAGTTTGTTTATTTGGTGGAAGCTTTTAATATTATATTGTGGCCAAACAAACACAGTGATCATCAGTATCAGAGAAGTTAAGAAGTGGGACTGTTGCTGAATGAGGAATTGGAGTTGTGTTTACAGGTTTCACAGTTGAATGAGTCAGTCATGGACAACCCAGAAAGAAAGGAACAGTGTTTGTTGTCTCTTCCTGCTGAGGGACATGATATAGTGATTCAGGAATCATGCTAACTGATGTGACAGTGTTGACCTCCATTTCTACTGGAGCTCTATCCAACACTACTTGGACCACGATACCCTGCGAATTTGCATTGGACAACTTTGTGCTTCTGATCATATAGATCTCAACCACCCTCTCATCAACCTGGTGCAGTTTGACAACCGTATGCAAGCAACTGATGGTTCCTCCTGCCAGTATTTTCACCGTTGGCCTTCTTGCAACAGGTTTTGGCACAACAACCCTTCTTCTGGCTGTAACACTGTGCCTTCACAAGTGGATGATTCTGTGCCCAGTGTTGGCCTAATCACCAGTAACAGATATTTGTTGTACCACTGCAATTACTAACTGTCGTCGTCTGGGGCCTTCCGTTTATTCAGCTGCAACTTACTTACTTCAGGAGATGGCTGTTAATTCTAACTTCTCTCGAGTCACGTTCCACTATGTCCATGGGCAATGCTGTTTGACAAACTATATTGAAAGTAAACTTTGGCGAAGTCATCAACTTACTGCAAATGCGCTCACATTTTAAAGCACAAATAAATCTGTCACACAACACTCTGTCTTGAAATTCTTCAAAGTTACAATGAATGGGCAGCCTTTTCAAGGACGCAATAAACTCTCCAACGTCCTCCCTTAGCAGCTTGTTCCAAAGCAATAACTTTCTGCAATCTCCAAAGGCTTGGGAATGTAGTGCTGCTCAAGCTTAATGGGAACATCCATCTGCGGCTTGTCTTTTGGCTTTGTTAGTGCAAGCAAATTCTTGAGCCTCTCACTCAGCTCTGGGCCTACTTCAGTCAAAAATATCACCCCTTTCCTTTCCCCAATGCCTGATACAGCTGAACAATCAGGATCTTCGAGGATGGTAGTGAGAAACATCTTTAGACAGTCCACATATGCACTGAAAGACTCTCCGTCACGGCTATGCTCTCCCAGTTGCCTGATAATTCCCACTGATGCAGCCACCTTCAAAGCTCAGTCCACCTGTGTGCACAACACACTTGTTTCGAGACTGGATTTTTAAGCCTGTTTCACACAGAAAGAAGCTCACGAGTTCCTCAGTTGGTTAATTCTCCAACCCAAATTTGTTTGGCTAGGGAATGTGCAACCTCGTGTCATCGCCAAATTTGTCATAACTTTACAGACAAAATCACTCTTTGTTTCAAAATATACAGACCTTTATTTACAATTACATTTCACCTTATATAGACTCTCTTAAGCATTCACAAATGTGCCAATATTTGCAGTAAAACAGTAAAAATGAAATTTCTTTAACTGTATAGTTAAGCCAGCATATTGTCCCGCAAAGTAGTGGAATTAGTCAGCCCAAGGTTACTTTCATAATATACTCAGTGCCCAAAGCATACACATTTCTAATGTTAAGAGGATCAAGCTTCATTAAAGCCAGAGTTTGGGGCTGGGGTGGGGATGGGGTTGGGGGGTGGGGATCTGTCTAGCAACCAGGAATCGAAAAACGCACCTAAACCCACTCATGTGGACAGCATGGCTGACAACACAGAACTTGTTTAATCCAGTTTTGCCTTTTCGACATATATATATGAATGGCCACAAGACGGCACTTTAACAGAAACCTTTTCTGTTGAGGGATCTGGCTGGCAGGCCTGTTGGTGCACTGATGGCTACATGGGTACAATCAATGATGGCCTGGACTTGAGGGAATACATAGCGGCAAAACCCAATGCCTGCCTGCGCCTGTCTGTCTCAAAATGGATGATGTCTTTCATTCTCTGGAATAGAGCAACTGTCACCCGCATGACCGTGTCATGAGCTGTCGACTGAGAAATGCCACCCAGGTCTGCAGCTGACCCCTGGAAAGACCCTGAAGCATATGTTTAGGTTGACATTAACCTCAATGGCTACAAGTAGGGTCATGGGGTCCAGGAGACATCAAGTCATTGTGGGCCGGAGAGGAAATGTCTGAGACCAACTTCCCAGATAGATGCAGCCTCATTGGCACTAGCAAGGTGTCAGTGTTGAGCATAGAGCAAATCTCCGACACCACATGCCTCGATAGCTGCAGCCTCCTATGGCACTGGCTGTCTGTCATTTGAAGCTAGCCGACTTGTGTGTGGTACAGACAGTGTCATTGGGAGTGCTGTCTTCTCCTTGCAGCCCCTCTCTGTGCTCCTTCTGACCAGGAGCATGTCTCTGCTGAAGCTCCCTCTTGCTGCTCTGCCAGATGCCAGAGAAGCTATTTCTCATCTCCAGTCCCTGAGCTGCCAATGGTTTCTACAGCAGGGCTTCCTTTACCCACCTTTGCTGCCCAGGTGATGCCAGCAGCCTGCCTGAAAGCTTCAACAGAAGGCCACATCTGCCCAGGGTGTTCATGGAGCAATTATCCGACCTGAATCGATGCAAGGAACAACGGGCCAGATTTTCAATGGTTGGCGTGGTCTGAAATGAATGCAGGCATGATTTGAAAATTACATTCCCAGAGGGTGACACTGGATCCTGCCGCCCCTGTACTGCACTGCAATTTTTAATGGGAGGGCAGGAGGTGGATGTCTGGAACCCACAACACCACTGATTAAGTAGCTTTCAGGACTCCAACCTCTCACTAGAGAACAAAATACACCTTTCAACGCCAACATTGGCAACTCTGTACCAGGGGTTGAGCAAATGAGCATGATTGTCCATCTTTTATAGGTGTTGACCAATGCCTCTATTTGCCCTGATGGTTCCCTGCTATGCACATGCCATGTTCACCCGAATGTTTCCCAGACACTGTGTTGGAAATCCAAAAACTGGCCCAGAGAGGCCTTTCAATTGGATCTACAATGAGTTCAACAGCTACTTAATCGGTGGTTTTGTGGGTTCCAGACATCCACCTCCTGCCCTCCCATTAAAAATTGCAATGCAGTACAAGGGCGGCAGGATCCAGTGTCACCCTCTGGGAATGTAATTTTCAAATCATGTCTGCATTTATTTCAGACCACGCCAACCATTGAAAATCTGGCCCGTTGTTCCTTGCAGGGATTCAGGTCGGATAATTGCTCCATGAACACCCTGGGCAGATATGGCCTTCTGTTGAAGCTCTTCGCCTTCTCTTCCTCCTCTATCTTCCAGCAGCTTGTCCTACTCTGTGTCTCTCCTGTTCATTCTACCTGTCATGCATACTACTGCTCCTGTGTCTGGAAGCTTGTGGTTTGTACAGAATCCTTAAAATCAGGACAAAGCCTTACAGCACCTGCAACACCAATCCATGTAGAGTGCATCAAATTTAAACAACTCTTGAAACAACCAAACACTTTTACAATCACAGTTAGAGACATGCATCATCAATCAACAACTAACCTGAAATCTGTTGGCCCTAATTCCTTTAAATAGCACTGTGGGAGGTTCCTTTCTGCTGCTGAGTGCATGTTCTGCCTTGCATGTATTTGAGATAGCATTAACTGGAGTGTTGATCTCCGAAATGATAAGTCGTGTCAAAGTAACATGATGCATCACAATCTGCCTACTCTGCATAATTCCAGCAAATGTTCTTTCTACACACACTAATGCCATCATCAAAATGGTGTCTAATGCAGCTAGAACCAGAACTATGAACATATGCTGCTGATGTCATTTTGAAAGCAAAATCTCACTGATAGTGCCAAAGAATAGGCACGACAAAGCCATATTTTGTGACCCTTGCATTAGACAGCAGACTCACTAATGTCTTTGTCCTGAGACCATTACCAGTATACCTAGCCTATGTTGTATACACTTC
Source organism: Cetorhinus maximus (assembly GCF_964194155.1). Lineage (NCBI taxonomy): Eukaryota > Metazoa > Chordata > Chondrichthyes > Lamniformes > Cetorhinidae > Cetorhinus > Cetorhinus maximus. The sequence continues at coordinate 45,307,290 of NC_135879.1, read as the reverse complement.
TCTAAACCTTCAGAATCAGTAACTTGATCATCATCCTCATCATTAAACAATGAACATAAAAGGGATAATTTTACAAGTTTGCACTCCTGATGTGGATTTGTACAATTTCTACAGAAATTTCCCAACATAGGCTTCTGATTTGGCTCCATTGGGTATCTAAGCACATTTAAATATTTATATATTGTGTTTTCATTACATATTGTGACATATCCATTTGACTAGTCTGGTAGATACCATCTGATCTTTGGGCTTTTCTAACTTTCTGGCAAGCAGCCAACCACACTTGAGGCAGAATTTTCCGCTCCCGCTTGTGGCAGGCGTGTTTGGCGGCGTGAGTGGAAAATATCGCAAGATGACCCTTGTCGCGTTTCTTGGCGACATAAATCCAGGATGCAATTGTGCCTCCCTCCCCCCTTCAGTGGTGGGCTGCATTTCTTGCCGTCCAACTTCGGGAACTTAATTTTGATACATTTGCATCTCATTATTGTGCCCACACACCAGGATCATCTCTCCACGTCAAATTTACCAGCCACGTTGGTGTGACTTCAGAACGGCGTGCTTCACGATTGCCTCTAAAAGGTGTGCACCTGGCAAGCTAAACTTCAAGAGGAACTCAGAACCTTGTGCAGCGCTTGCAAGCATCGCCCGTAGGTCATCAGGGAAGAGGCCATGAGCAGTGATGGGGCAAAGGCAAGTCGCTTTTCACCAGCTGGCTTTCAGTGCGGTGCCGGGGCAAGGGCTCCTGTGTGGGTGGGGCCGGGATTAAACAGGCTGATGGAAGTACACATGATGGGGGGAGGGGATGAGGGAAGCGGCCACGCACATGGAAAGGTTTGTCAAAAGTGAGCATTCTTCCGTGGCTGAGACCGTTCAGCAGCAGCTCCATTGGCATGCTTGGAATCGGGCCTCTGAAGCTTTTCCACCCACTCAAGTAACGCAAAAGCATGACAGTGCCACCAATTGCTCCAGAACTTTTCACCTCTCAGGCACAGACTGCAAATTAATGTGCATTTTAGGGGCAGCAGAACAATTGGATGACTGGGCAAGTTGTAGAATCCCCTTGCGAAAGTTGGCCATGGTGCAGTCTCTGGTGGGGGAACTCACGGCCCCTTGCAATATCATTATTCAGCTTTGGACAAGTCTCCCCCATGGTGCAAGCTAACAGCGCAGTCTGGCAGTGTGGGTTGGGAGAATGCCTGTGCCTGAGCTGAGAGCACAGCATGCAGTCCAGTGGCCGAAACCAATTGGACAAGTGGAGTGGGTCAGATGTCAGTGAGGTTTTGGACACCCATGAAGCATACATCCAAGTGGTGGCCAAGACTCCCTGACATGTGTGAAGGGCCTTGCGATGCAGCCAGAGCCAGAGGCTTAACCAAGAGAGATCCTTAGGAGGCATATGCTAACCCTCACATCCCGCTCTTTGATACTGCAGGAGGAGAACATCAGGATCATGAAGCCTGGTGATTTAGCGGTATGCCTTATGGCTTACAGGGAGCAGAGAAGAAAGAGAAGAGAGCAATGGAGGTGCTTAGCTCGGCAAAGTGAGGAGCACATTCCTTGAGATGAAGGGGTGGCAGGGCCTCCCCTCTACCAGCTGCAGATCCACAGTGAGCCATCGCTCACAGGTGCCTCGCTAGAACCAGGGTTTATAGACGGCGCTCATCAATCCTGCAGATGACTGAGAACCAGTGTCTCCAAAGACTGCGCATGTCTACGGAACTGGTCACTCACATACGCCACCTGCTGCAAGATTTGGTGCCACAGGGGCATGGAGGGCATCCACTGCCAGTGAAAGTGACCACGACACTCAATTTTTACGCTAGTGGCTCCTTCCAGGGCTCGACAGGTGACCTGTGTGTGATCTCACAAGCCTCCATGCACAAGTGTATCCAGGAGGTCACGGACGCCATCTTCGTGAAGGCACAGAACTTTGTGCTTTTTGACCAGGATCATGCAAGCCAGGAAACAAGAGAACTGGGATTTGGGAGATCTTAGGTTTTCCACAGCTGCAGGATACCATCGACTGCACTTAGATCTCCATGGCAACAAGCGGACCAGTACATTAACAGCAAGGGCTTCCACTTGCTGATTGTTCAGCTGGTCTGCGACCACAACAAATGCATCCTGCAGGTCTGCACAAGATATTCCGAAAGTGTCCACGACTCCTACGTCCTCAGTAGGTCTCAGATCCCTGACAACTTCCGGGATCCACAGAGGCTGCAGGATTGGCTCCTCAGGGACAAGGGCTACCCACAGAGGATGTTGTTGATGACACCCATGCAGCAGCCTCAGGCTGTAGCAGGATAAGGTGTAATGAGACTCATGTCGCAACCCAGTTTGGTTGAGCACATAATGGCACTTGAAAATGAGGTTCAGGTGCCTCTCCAGGCCTGGTGGAGCCTCCAGTACAGTCCCCAAAGAGTATTGTGCATCATCTTGGCTTGAGGCGCACTACACAACCTGGTGCTGCAATGGGGAGAGGACCTGGCTGAGGATGAGATGGAAGAGCTGCACGTCTCCTCCGATGAGGAGGACGTTGAAGGAGATGAGGGTGATGAGGTCCTGGAAGGCGAGGATGCCGGCAATGAGGCTATCGCACTGGCCAAATGAGGCAGGCACGCTCTGGAGGCCCTCATAACTGCGAGATTCATGGAGGATGCTGACGAGATACAGTGAGGGCACTCCTGACATCCTCACATTGCATCTGTGAACATCTGACACCTGTCCTGCTGATGGCAGTGCACATAGCCTCTGTGATCAGTCTAATGTCAAGGTGGCACAGCGGAGGCCCTAATAGTTGCAAGATTCCAGGAGGATGATGACGACATGCAGTGAGGACACTGCATAGATCTTCACATAACCTCTGACAATGCCTGGCTGAGGGCAGCTCACTTGCGTTCTGTGATCAGGGTTGTATCATGGAGACGCAGCCGTGATACTTTAACAGCAACTGATCCTTTGTCAGCCTTCAGCACCTGTCCCTTTAAGGAGTACACCGTCACCGGACACAGATGCTGATGAGATGGGGGCCAGCCCCACCGCAAAGGTGCTGAGAGCACCGAGAGGGAATGATGGAACTCTGTGATGCCTGCCCACTACATTCTGGCAGCAATGACCAGCACCGCTGAGGTGAAGGCATCAGTAATGTGTCCAGGGAGTGTGGGGCCGGACCATCACTTTGGTCCGAAGGCTGCACAAAGCACAGGGAAGAGGCCCTGGACTGAGCCACCTGCCTTTATCTTGTGCAGGAACCAAGTTTTCACATCTGAGTAACGCGAACACTGCTCATCAGAACTAGGAGCCACAGACAAGTGAGTTTATTTACAATTGTGAGCATTATTTACAAGTGATTAACACCCGTGCCCACACTGTGCAACCACATCTTCTTAACCTATGCCGCTATGCCCTGGTGCTCTCCGGACATCCACGGCGGAGGTGGAGGCAGCCTGCTGATTGCTACGCTCTGTTGTCTGTGATGACCTTGGCGAGCGTCCTCTGGAGGGCTGAGACTTGGAGGGCCCTGGCCGGCTTTCGAGGACATGCTGGTGGCACCCTCCTCAGCCTGTGGAGCTGGAGCTGCTGGGGTCTCAGGAAGAGGGGATTCGGATGGGCCGGACACTCCCGGAGTCACCTGGGTGGATGGCCCTGGGGTGTGCACCTGCTGATCCTCCTCCCTATGGGTGCCCAAGGTCCCCTGGCTGACTCCTTAAGAGAAAGGAGCAGCTGGAATGAACTCAAAATGCCCCCCCACCCTTGCGTTGACACTGATGGATGCCAGCAAGTGCCTCAGTGATGGAGTGCAGCTCCTGCAGCAGTGCAGGAGCAATGTCCTGGACCAAGGTCTCCATGGCGGCCACCATCCTACCAGTGTTGGCCTCAGTGCTTTAGCATGCCGGCACAATCACCTCAGCCTGAAGGCGAATGGACTCCTCCATTGTGCCTTATAATCTAAGGAGTGCAGCGGACATTCCTTCCTGATGTTCCCAAGCTTGCCTTTGCAGCTCCAGCAACTGAGGTGTGACCAAGTCCAGAGACTTGCCCTCTGACTCAGACTCAGCAGATTCCTGGCCTCCAGCAGTCTTCCAAGTGCTAGCACTCTTGGATTTATCTGACTCCGCCTGCTGTGGATTAGGCAGTGCTGTGTGCACACCAGATTGTGACTCTGAGGCTCATCTAGAACTAGGTCCCACTGGGATGTGTGTCTCTGCACTGGTGGAGGGCGTGGGTGAGCGCTGTCACAGGTCTCCCATTGGTGTGACTGTGGATTCCTCTTCTGGAGGCGCCCTCTGGGCTGGAGTCAGTGACCTGGCTTGTGGACTCCCTCAGCTGATTCCCAGATGTGCCTGCAAGAGTAAAGAGAGATAATTAGTGCATGGTAGGGAGCTGTGAAATATGAGACATCACCAATAGTATGGTCATTTGATGGATTTTGCAGTCCAGGATCTTCACTTAGCGCCACCGGCCTCACCATCTGCATAGGAATGGTCCACATCCTCGCCAGCCAGCTTGATGGCTCTATTTTCAAAGACCATAAGGATCTTCAGCTCAGGCATGTCTCCCTCTTGTTGTGGGCTAGCTTCTCTTGCATGGAGACAGATGGAGAGAGTGTAAGCAAGATGCCTGCCAGGTCAGGTGAGAAGGATGCCTGGCATGTGTGATGTGTGAATGGTGCCATGGACAACATGAGGATACGATGAGCAGGGGAGATGAGGGCATTTGTGGGAGAGTGATTGGTGGTGTCCCTTGAGCTGACACTGAGTGCAAACCTGTGGATGTGTGATGGGTTTGTGAGTGTGAGTTGTGAGTGATGAGAAGAGTGACTTACCCTGGCAGAATGGAGGAGATCCGTCATCCTCTTGTGGCACTGGGTGGCTGTCCTCTTTTGCAGGGTGCTGGTGCTCACCACTGCCCCTGCCGCCTCCCATGCTGGATTAGTGAGCTTGGTGTCTGGTCTTCACACAGAGCTGTGGGTAGAGGAGTTTGCGGTGGGCTTACATTGCCTACAGCAGGCACCCGAGAGATACATCACTAAATTTGGGGGCTGCCGTCTTTTTTGCTTTCAGTGCCACCTGTCGCTTGGAGCAGTCCTGGTCTGTAGACATGAAGTAGGCTGTGCTCTGGTGCACTTTCAATATGGTGCCCGGAGTGAGGAAGTGCTGAGGTCACAGTGTGGTGGGTAAATCCGAGCCTGCCCGCCAGCGATCCGGTGTGTTTCCCATGCATGCATTATTAATGAGGCGGGACACGGCAGGAAGCGGACGATGCGGCGCAAAAACCCGCAATTCGGGAAAAATTCTGGCCTCAGACACACAATGCCTTGTTTATATGTGGTCACTGGCTTCTCCCTCATCTCTGCATCAAGCTGTGGTGATATTTTTATCTTACCTAATGTTTACTGTTAGATTGTCACTGTAGTTGATTGTTTACGCTGTTTGTCTGGAGCTTAAACCAATATTGCACGTTGAGAAGAATAGAAGACACCCATGGGAATGACTGGTGGTTATATATAGGAACTGCACTTTCTGTACTCAAACCACACACCATCCTAACTTGGAAATATATCACCGTTCCTTCATTGTCGCTGGGTCAAAAATCCTGGAACTCCCTTGCTAACAGCACTGTGAGTGTACCTACACCACATGGACTGCAGAGGTTCAAAAAGGCAGCTCACCACCACCTTCTCAAGGGCAATAAATGCTGGGCCAGCCAGCAACGCCCACATCCTGTGAAGGAATACATTTTTTAAAATAATGATTTATTTGGGTTAAAAGCAATCCAGCTGCTTGAGGAACATGAAAGGAGCATTTTTCTCGATGCATCATGATTCCTGGTTTTCTTTTGTTTCTCCAGAAGTTTCATGTTACATGCAATTCATTTGCAGCAAAACACAAAAACATTACTTCACCCTCACTCATGAATTGCGTTATGTAAATCCTACAATATCTTGAAACAACCTTTGATCTACAAAAAAGAGGAAGACACATTCATTAAATACATTCCAAAGTTAAATTAATATAAATGTTAGTTTTGGAGTGCTCGGTCCAGTATCTAAAATAACACCTTCCAGTCAATTTATTTTCTGCTAGTGACAGGGTGAAAAATATTCACCGTTCACTAAAATGGAACATCTCAGAAAAAAAAACAGAAATACTTTGATAATAGAAGCCTTTTATATTAGATAACAATAGAGAAATATAGGAACTTATCAAGAAGAATATAAAATTTTTACACAAAAATTATTTTATCCTCTATAATTCTGATTAATATCAGATATTCTACTATATAGGCAAAAGGTTTAATGCATTGAGGAAATTCATTTTCTGTAATCCAACATTAGAACTATAGAGAATAGATAGTCCCAAAATATATTATGCCATCTGAGTATGTTAAATGAATTAATTATAGCCCTATTATTTCTAAAATTGAAACGAAAATTTTCCATTTTCAAGTATGAGTTCTTCATTGTTGAGAAGTGATTGCAGAGGAGCAACTGGATTGTGTACCAACCAATTCTAGGTGCTATACAGCCCCCAGTGCTCAAAAAAGGTGCATGCAGGCACCTTTGATGGGAAGTCCATCACTTTGGTAAACAAGTTTGTGTGCACCCAGCTAACTATCACAAGGCAGAGCAGGCAGATTATGATGTCAATCAGCGTACAATGCTGCTTTGATACTGGTGCTGCCATTTTTTAACTCTTATGCTCTTGCTTAACCTTGCACTGCTCTCAGCAGGGGGCCATATCTGCCAAAAGGCTCCAGGGAGTAGTCCTTTTACCTCATCTGCAGTGACAGCCAAAGCTCGAGACACCTTTGCATCGTTAAAGAGGTCATGACTGACATCGATGGAGTTTATTCGATGGAGTTTAGAAGGATGAGGGGGGATCTGATTGAAACTTACAGAATACTGAAAGGCCTGGATAGAGTGGATGTGGGGAAGATGTTTCCATTAGTAGGAGAGACTAGGACCCGAGGGCACAGCCTCAGAGTAAATGGAAGACCTTTTAGAACAGAGATGAGGAGAAACTTCTTTAGCCAGAGAGTGGTGAATCTATGGAATTCATTGCCACAGAAGGCTGTGGAGGCCAGGTCATTGAGTGCATTTAAGACCGAGATAGATAGGTTCTTGATTGGTAAGGGGATCAAAGGTTACGGGGAGAAGGCAGGAGAATGGGGTTGAGAAACTTATCAGCCATGATTGAATGGCGGAGCAGACTCGATGGGCTGAATGGCTTAATTTCTGCTCCTATGTCTTATGGTCTTATGGTCTTATCAGTCAACCGCTACAGCCACATATGAAACCTTAAAGTAGGGCAATGACAGCAGTGCCTGTGGCTGTCAGGTTGACCATGGCTCTTAGCTTTTATTCATCTCGCTTTTTCCAAGCTGCTGTTGGAGTAATAAGCAACATCTTGCAGCTTGCAGTACACTGCTCTATAAGGGAGGTCACTGAGGTTTCTTAGACACATGGAGACAGCTTCATCTCATTCTCTCATGCAAAATAGACAAACATGTGGTAACAGTCCAAGAATTTACATGAATTACTAACTTCCCCATTGTCCAGCGTGCCATTGACTTCGCAGATATTGCCTTGTGTGCTCCTCATACGAACGTTGCCATCTTTATGAACAGAAAGAGATTCCAATTCCTCAATGTGCAGCTGATGTGTGACCACAGGCCACTTGTCACACAGATGAATGCCCATTATCATATTGCAGACATGATTTATTCATCCTGTGTCTACAGTCCTCTGTGCCAAATGTATTTGAAACAGCACAGCAAATCAAAGACTAGATAATGGGCTGGGTTATCTAACCATGCCCTGGCTTGTGACACTCGTCTGAAGCCCTCGCACAAGTACACAGCAGGCCTACAATGAGAGCCATGCTAACACAAGGAACAGGATAGACCACAGCACTGATATCCTCAAGAATGATTCCATTGCCCATATTGGAGGACTCCTGCAGTACTCAGCCAAGTGGGTATCAAGGTTTGTGGCTGTTTGCTGCATGCTGTATAACCTGGTCTTATGAAGGAACGGTCATTATAACTGCCTAGCAGGTGAGGAGCTGAAGAACAGGAGCAGGAGTTGAGGAGAAGGAGGAGGAGGAGGAAGTGAAGAGTAAGGGAGACTACAATGTAGACAGCTTCCTTCCCACCTGGGCTCAATGTGATCGTGTTGTATAAGTTGACATTTGAAGCTTCTAAAAATCCTTCCAAAATCAGGGCTTGACTTAAATGCTGAGCAAAAGACGTGGACCGCTAGTTTTGGTAGAGCAGGACCCATTTCTGGTCGCTGGTCACCATGCATGGTCTGCTCTGTGTGGGTGTGTCTTACACTCCTACGCATCTCCTTGGCAACAAAACCCCTATCAGTTGCTCGATCCGATGTGCTGGCTGAGAAGCTGAGTATAACACTAAGCATGCATTTATTTGTTTAAAAATGGGGTCAACTTATACATTGAGTATATGCTTGAACATGCATTCTGTCGCCAAAAAGAATGGGATCGTCTTATACACCGGGTTGACTTATAAGCAGCCATTTATGATAATTCATGAGTGATAAAAGTGATCTCAACCACTGTGCCACATTCACCAACAGTCCCACATCCTTATTTTTCCTATTTCATTTCGGGGGAGGTGATGGCATTGTCACCAGACTAGTAATCCAGAGACCCAGGGTAATTCCCTGATGGTGGGATTTAAACCCAATAAAAATCTGGAATTCAAAAACTAGTGATGATCATGAAACCATTGTCGATTGTCAGAAAAGCTCATCTGGTTCACTTGCCCTTTAGGAAAAGAAGTCTGCCATCCTTACCTGGTCTGGTCCAGATGTGACTCCAGACCCACAGCAATGTGGTTGACTTTTAAATGCCCTCTGAAATGGCCTAGAGAGCCACTCAGTTGTATCAAGCCACTAAAACCAAGTCAATAAGGAATGAAAGCAGACGGACCACCCAACATTGAACTTGGCACCAGAAACGACAACAGCAAACTCAGCCCTGCCAACCCTGCAAAGTCCTCCTTACTAACATCTTGGGGCTTGTGCCAAAATTGGGAGAGCTGTCTCACAGACTAGTCAAGCAATAGCCTGACATAGTCATCCTCACAGAATCATTATTGTAGATAATGTCCCAGACACCACTGTCGCCATCCCTATGTATGTCCTGTCCCACCAGCAGGACAGACGCAGCAGAGATGGCAGCAAAGTGGTATACAGTCAGGAGGGAGTTGCCCTGGGAATCCTCAACATTGACTCTGGACAACATGAGGTCTCATGGCATCAGGTCAAATGTGGGCAAGGGAATCTCCTGCTGATTACCTTGTGCTGCGCTCCCTCAGCTGTTGAATCAGTGCTCCTCCATGTTGAACATCACTTGGAGGAAGCACTGAGGGTGGCAAGGGCGCAGAATATACTCTGGGTGGGTGACTTCAATGTCCATCACCAAGAGTGGTTTGGTAACACCAGTATAGACCAAGCTGGCCAAGTCCTAAAGGACACAACTGCTAGACTGGGTCTGTGGCAGGTGGTAAGGAAACCAATAAGAGGGAAAAACATACTTGACATCATCCTCACCAAACTGCCTGCCACAGGTGCATCTGTCTATGACAGTATTGGTAGGAGTGACCACCGCGCAATCCTTGTGGCACTATCACCGTGATAAATGGGATAGATTTCGAACAGATCCAGCAACTCAAGACTGGGCATCCATGAGGCACTGTGGGCCATCAACAGCAGCAGAATTGTACTCGAACACAATATGTAACCTCATGGCCAAGCATATCCCCCACTCTACCATTACAATCAAACCTGGTTCAATGAAGGGTGCAGGAGGGGATGCCAGGAGCAGCACCAAGCATACCTAAAAATGAGTTGTCAACAGGGTAAAGCTGCAACACAGGACTACTTGTGTGCTAAACAGTATAAGCAGCAAGTGATAGACAGAGCTAAGCAATTCCATGAACAACGGATCAGATCTGCAGTCCTGTCACATCTAGTCACGAATAATGGTGGACAATTAAACAATTCACTGGAGGAGCAGGTTTCACACATATCCCCATCCTCAATGATGGAAAAGCCCAACACATCAGTGCAAAAGATAAGGCTGAAGCATTTGCAACAATCTTCAGCCAGAAGTGCCGATGATCCATCTTGGCCTCCTCCAAAGGTCCTCAGCATCACAGATGCCAGTCTTCAGCCAAATCAATTCACTTCACGTGATATCAAGAAACAGCTGAAGGCACTGTATACTGCAAAGGCTATGGGCCCTGACAATATTCCAGCAATAGTACTGAAGACTTGTGCTCCAGAACTTGCCACACCCCTAGCCAAGCTGTTCCAGTACAGCTACAACACTGGCATCTACCTGGCAATGTGGAAAATTGACCAGGTATGTCCTGTACACACAAAGCAGGACAAATCCAACCCAGCTAATTACTGGCCGATCAGTCTACTCTCCATCATCAGTAAAGTGATTGAAGGAGTCATCAACAGTGCTGTCAAGCGGCATTTTCTTAGCAATAATCTGCTCACTGATGCTCAGCTTGGATTCTGCCAGGGCCACTCAGCTCCTGACCTCATTACAGCCTTGGTTCAAACATGGACAAAAGAGCTGAACTCCCAAGGTTAGGTGAGAGTGACTGCCCTTGACATCAAGGCAGCATTTGACAGAGTGTGGCATCAAGGAGCCCTAGCAAAACTGGAGTCAATGGGAATCAGCAGGAAAACTCTCCGCTGGTTGGAGTCATACCTAGCACAAAAAAAGGTGGTCGTGGTGGTTGGAGGTCAACTGTCTCAGTTATAGGACATCACTGCAGGAGTTCCTCAGGGTAGTGTCCTAGGCCCAACCATCTTCAGCTGCTTCATCAATGACCTTCCCTCCATCATTATCATAAGGTCAGAAGTGGGGATGTTCGCTGATGATTAAACAATGTTCAGCACCATTCACGACTCCTCAGGTAGTGAAGCATTCCATGTACAAATCAGCAAGACCTGGACAATATCCAGGCTTGGGCTGACAAATGGCAAGTAACATTTACACCACGCGAGTGCCAGGCAATGACCATCTCCAACAAGAGAGAATTTAACCATCGCTCCTTGGCATTCAATGGCATTACCATCACTGAATCCCCCACTATCATCATCCTGGGGGGTTCCATTGTTAAGAAAATGAACTGGACTAGCCATATAAATACTGTGGCTACAAAAGCAAGTCAGTGGCTAGGAATCCTGCGGCAAGTAACTCACCTCCTGACTCCCCAAAGCCTGTCCACCATCTATAAGACACAAGTCAGGAGTGTGATGGAGTACTCTCCACTTGCCTGGATGCGTGCAGCTCCAACAACAGTCAAGAAACTTGACACCATCCAGGACAAAGCAACTCACTTGATTGGTATCCCACCCACAAACATTCACTCCCTCCCCCACTGAAACACAGCAGAAGCAGTGTGTACCATCTACGAGATGCACAGCAGGAGCTCCCAAAGGCTCTTTAGACAGTACTTTCCACACCCATGATGCTACTATCTAGAAGGACAAGGGCAGCAGACACATGGGAACACCACTACCTGGATGTTCCTCTCCAAGCCACTCACCATCCTGACTTGGAAATATATTGCCATTCCTTCACTATCGCTGGGTCAAAATCTTGGAACTTCCTCCCTAACAGCACTGTGGGTGTACCTACACCACATGGGCTGCAGCAGTTCAAGAAGGCAGCTCACCACCACCTTCTCAAGTGCAATTAGGGATGGGCAATAAACGCTGGCCTAGCCTGTGACGCCCAAATCCCACAAACAAGTTAAAAAAAAATCATTGACTATCATGTCATTGACTTTCGGATTACACAAAAATAAAAAAAAACAGAAAATGCATATTCTATTCCAGTTTTAAAAATCAATGATGGCATAATGCATACAAAATAAACTAATTATGCTTGTGCATTCCTTTAATTCATTTAGAATCATGGAATCATAGAAATTTAGAGTGCTGAATGAGGCTGAGAAACAATTACATAGCCTTTTCATACTTTCTAGCATTTGGTCCATACGCCTCTATGCTAGGGCACTTCAAGCGCTTATCCAAATCTTTGTAAATACAATGAGATTTTCTATCTCTACCACCTGTTTAGGCTCTGATTTCCAGGCTCTCGCCACCCTCTTGGTGAAAAATAAATTTTCCTCAACTGTCCTCTTTCCACCAATACTTATACATCTATGTCCCCTGGTTATTGACATCTCAGGTCCTTCCTATTCACTCTACCTGGGCACCTCATGATTTTATACAACTCAACTAAACCTCCCCTTAGCTTCCTCTGTTTCAAAGAAAACAATCCCTGTCTATCCAATTTTTCCTCATAATGTTTCCAAAGCTCTCCAGTTCTGGCAACATCCTCATAAATTTCTACTGTACCCACTCTAGTGCAGCCATATCCTTCCTTTAATGTGGTGACCAGAACTGTACACAGCACTCTAGCTGTGGCCTAACAGGTGTTCCATACATTTCCAGCCTAACCCCCAGCTCTAATATTCTCTGCTAATATAGGAAAGTATCCAATAAGCCTTCTCAATCATCTTATCTACTTGTTTTGCTACCTTCACACATCTAGACCTTCACGCTAAAGTCCCATTTTTTGTCTACACTTTTCAGAATCCTACCATTTATTGTGTATTCCTTTGCCTTTTTTGCTCTACAAATGCATCACCTCCCACTTCTCTGGATTGAATTCCATTTGACACTTTTCTGCCCACCTGACAGATCCAGTTATAGCTTCTTGCAGTCTCCAGTCTTCTTCCTCACTATCAACCACATGGCTGATTCTCTGCAAACTTCTAAATCATGCTTCCTACATTCAAATCTAAATCACTGATATACACCACAAAAAGCAAAGGACCTTAGCTGTGAGACCTGCAGAACTCCACTGGGAACAACCTTCCAGTCACAAAAAAACCTGTTGGCCATTATCCTTTTGCTTCCCGTCACTGAGACAATTTTAGATCCAAACTACCACTTTCTCTTGGATCCCATTGGCTCTTACTTTTCTGACTAGTTTACCATGTGGGACTTAGCTTGCTAAAATCTATGTAGACTGTATCAAATGTGCTACCTTCATTGTTTCCTTGTTTCTCCTCAAGAATTTCAATTGTTAGTCAGACATAACTTTCCCTAGCAAAATCTTGCTGATTGTCCTTGGTTAATCAATGCCTTTCTAACTGACCATTTACACTGTCCCTCAGAATGTTTCCATTAATTTGCCCACCACTGTGATTAGGCTGAGTGGCCTTTAGTTTGCTCAGTCTATACCTTTCTCCTGTGTAAACAATGATAGAAGATTAGCAGTCCCACACATCACATCTGTAGCCAAGGATGATTGGAAAATAACAGTCAGAGCCTCAGTTATTTCCTCCTTTTCTTCTCTTAACAACCTGGGATACATTTCATATGGAGTTGGCGATTTATCTGCTTTCAAAGATATGCTAAACCTGTTATTATGTCCTCTACCACTATGTTAATTCCATCCAATATTTTATCCTCCTCCTTAACCACATGATCTGCATCATACCCCTCTTTTTTGAAGACAGGCACAAAATATTCACTAGAAAGTATGTCAATGTCTTCTGCCTCCTCTATTTATCCTCTCGCTTCTGTTTCCTTAATTATCTTTTTGCCCTTTATGTTTTTATACAGCTCCAACTTGGCAGAGGGCATCACTCAGCGTTTTCCCCCCTCAGCAGCCTTTGGTCCATCTCCCCATCATGCCACAGATCCAGAGACACTGCCCCATATGTGTTGCAGCCTTTGTGTGGACAGGTCACCTACTCCTCTACTATCCCATGTGGATACAACAACAGTCCCTGCCAAGTCCAGGAACTCACCAGAACATCTCCAGAAACACCCCACAGTATATACAGACACTTTGCATTCGTCTTTTCCAATACTTTACCTGCAATTTGGGTGCCTGGCTCTTTAAATCGTCTTGGCGTTTGAAGTATCATCAGAAACGGAACCCAGGGTGTGTTTAATAGAAACTGCTGGAAACAAGGTATCCAGGAACTTCCAAACATGTATTAATTACATATAACTTTGTACAGGGACAGATAAGCAGATGTTCAGTAGAAAAGTCATATTGGACTCAAAACGTTAACTCCGTTTCTCTCTCCATGGATGCTGCCAGACCTGCTGGGTTTGTCCAGCACTTTCTGTTTTTATTTGAAGTAAGCAGGAGGCTTTTTCCACATACTTCTGATGTATGCAGAAGCATATATGTGCCCACCCCATGAAGGCATGCCATGCATGGTGTGTGAGAAGCAACTGGAAGTAGAATAAACCTCCTGGATGGCACAAGTAGACAAACCAAATTCATATCCAATCTATTTCCATAACAGCCTCATGTTAAAATAATAATTGCACCTTACTATACTCTAATGCTCAGATTACAGTATTTAAGGTCTCACTGTGTTTCACTGTAATGCAACCCATTTGATTAATCTTAGCTCTTTGATGACAGTCCCATTATGAAGCTCTGTAGTACATGTGGATAATAATCATGGAATTGATTCCTGGGAAAGGCTTCAACTGAATGTTAAACTGTGAATCACAAATGCAATAAATTAATGACTGCACTATTGTTATTCCTGAACCCTGAAATAGTTTAGAATTTTTGCAGTCATCCTTAAAGAAATGCAAATAGTGATGAAGAAAGACCACAGGGTGTAATCATACATTCCAAGGAGACTTCAGCCTTCAAATAGTTGGTGTAGCCTGAAGGGATGGCAACATTGATTGTTTTCAAGGGTGCATAGCTGATGCATAGCTGATAGAGATGAATGAGCAGTATTGCATTTTACAGAAATTATAATCTGAAACTTTGTATTTAAAGAGTAATCATGCTTGTGAATGTGTTGGAGAAATATAACAAATGTCTATTTTGAAATAAACATCAATCAAATAATTATGGAGTAAAGGAGTGTAATTTAATTGTCAAACTGAGTCTTTCTCTTGCTCCAGTCAGATATCAGCTTGGGGAATTAGCAATCAAGATTATATAACCACTTACCCTCTCAGTTCAACTATTGATTCCTGACACCTTGCTTTCAATTACTGCTAGGCAGGCAGCTTTTAAGATACGTGCTGCATTTTTTGATTGTGTCAAAAAGAGGAATGATCAATTCTGGTTCTAAACGAAGTATAGGGAAATGTGAGGAAATGCCACCCAAAAAGATCACTTAATTTAGACAGCCATCTAGTAATACAAAGGCAAAAGATTCTGTATGCTGGATCTGAAATTAAAACAGAAAGCACTTTAAATATTCAGCAGCTGGCAAGTCTATCATTTCAGCTCGTTTTGCCACACAGAACAGATTGCTTTCCACCTCAACTCAGCTATTTTCTCCCCTTGTCCAGTCTCCTCCCAATGACACCCACAATTTTCGAACACTCTCTGCCACTTTAACAGTTTCCAGTTTCCTGATGCAAAGAATCCCCTGTTTCACCATGGATGTCCAATCCCTCTAGGTCGCCACACCTGACCAGGATGGTGTGAGAGCTCTCCCCACTTCTTCCTTGAATGGAGACCAACCATTCCCCATCCATCATTTACTTCCTCCACCTGGCTGAACTTGTTCTCCAATTGAACAACTTTGCCTTTGACTCCACTTCTTCCAAATAAAAGAAATTGCTATAGAAGCCCTTACAGTCCTGCCTTTTTGTGGGATATGTGGAACATTCTTTGTTCCAGTCCTACTCAGGGCCCCTCCCTCACCTCTTTTATCAGGACATTGTTAAATGTATCAGTGCCATTTCTTGCTCTTGCTATGAATTGGAAAATTCCATCAACTTTACTTCCAATTTCCAACCCCACCCCAACTTTCACATGGTCCACCTCTTACTCTTCACTACCCTTCCTCGACTTTTTTGTTTCCATTCCTGGGGATAGTCTGTCAACTAATATCCTCTATAAGCCCACTGACTCCCACAGTGACCTTGACTACACTTCTTCCCACCTTCTTCTTGTAAGAACTCTATTCCATTCACCCAGTTCTTCCGCCTCTGTTGCATCTGTTCTGGCATTGACACACTCTATGCCAGTGCTTCCAATATGTCTTCTTTTTTTCTTGATTGAAAATTCCCCTCCACCATGTTTGACAGTGCCCTCAGCTGTGACTGTTCCATTTCCCACCCTTCTGCCCTTCCAGAATCATGAGGTCGTGGGTCTGGAAGGTTCTGTTAATGGAGCTGTGGCGAGTTAGTGCAGTGCATCTAGGTGGTTCACACTGCTACCAGGGTGCACCAGAAAAGGAGGGAGTGAATTTTTAAGGTGGTAGACAGGGTGTCGATCAAATGGGTTGCTTTGTCCTCGATGGTGTTTGAGATCCTTGGAGCTGCACTCATCCTGACAAACGGACAGCATTCCACCACACTCCTGACTTCTGCCTTTTAGATGGTGGGCAGACTTTGGGGAGTCAAGAGGTGAGTTAGTCACTGCAGAATTCCCAGTCGCTGACCTGTTCTTGTTGCCACCTTGTCTATATAGTTGGTCCAGTCAAGTTCCTGGACAATGGTAATCCCCAGGATGATTATGGTGTTGGATTCGGCAAAGGCAAGGCTGTTGAATGTCAAGGGGAGATGTTTAGATAGATAGTCTTTTTGAAAGTGGTCATTGTCTAGTACATGTGTGGCGTGAACATTATTTGCCACTTGTCAGTCCAATCTTGAATGGTGTCCAAGTCTTGCTGTATATGGGCATGGGCTGTCCATTGTCCATGGGCTGGTATGGGTGACAATAAGGAAAAGATTGGTTGGGAAGATTCTTATGTAAATGCAGGAAAAATGATCATACTCTTCCTCCTCCCCCAAATGAAACTCCACAAAATATATTTTCAACTTATTCAGAGCAACCTCCAACCATTCCTTTAAGACAGTGCTATTCAATGTGTTAGTCATAAGCTACATGTAGTTAATCGGGAATCCTTATGTAGTTAGTGGTATTTTTGATTAATAAATAGAAAATTAGTAACAAACACTGTTACTGGATATGTGATGTCAATAGCCATATTTGCACAGCATATGTATATGAACTTTAACCTCTTTGTGCGTTTGTTGGTAAAATCAGAAGATGAAAAGCAGAATGTGTGGGTGTTTCTCGATTGTTGTGTGTGCAACATTGTGTGAAGATGAAAACTGTTACCATGCTCAGCTTAACAAATCAGAATAAGTGCTTCAGGACAGCAGACAGAAACAGGCCGAACCAATAATGGACAGATCCAATAGATCACATCATGGCAAAGGACAAATATCCACCTGTGTTCTGGATGAGAGTGGGTGGGTGCATTTCAGTTTGTGAGTCATAAGTCTCAGCAATCACTCTGATGAAGTCAAAGTGCTGCCTGCAACTTCTGGACAAAACCTCGACTAAGATATAATGAGATGTGCTGTGTCTGACAGATTCATACCAGAATTCCAAACTTCGGTGAAACAGAAAGACTACACAAAATGGTGGCAGATATTTATTTAAATATACATATATACAGAAATAACATCTACCTGTATTCTTACTAAAATTAGTGAATGTAATTAAAATAGTGTCAGCATAGTCATGCATGTGACTAGTCAATGGTTTTTATTGGACAACACTGCTTTAAAGGATACAGTTTTGGCCACTTACCATGGGATCAGTGGGCAGTGCTTTAATTGCACATTTTAATTCAAAAATGTCATGGTCCAAATGTGTATTGCACAGGCACCTAATTAGCATACAGCACCAAGGCGCCCACCTCTTCCTGGCAAGTCTGCTGACCGCCTATTTTGAGACATGCATAAAAATGGCAGTTTGCAGGCCTCGAATAGGTAGTCATTTTTAACAATTTTGGTTTCACTGCCGCTGCATTCACAAGGGAGAAGGCTATCAGGTTTTTGGTATCCAAAGAGGAGGCTCCAAACAAACAGGTACAAGCAATTTGAAGGGAAAGGTGATCTGTGCCACCTCAACCAGCCCACCAGCAATACCATACACTACCATACACTGCTACCTCATAGTGGTATTGTCACTGGCCTGGTAATCCAGAGACCCAGACTAATTCTCTGGGGGCCTGGGTTCAAATCTCACCATGGCAAATGGTGAAATTTGAATTTAATAAAAATCTGAAATGATTGTTGTAAAACCATTGTGGAAAAATTTATGCAGAGAAACACCTTTGACCACAAATCCATCAGGCAGTGGTCGGCACGTAACGTCTTAGAGGCCCTGCGGGAAAAGGAGATGTTGGATCCTGTTGGCTGGTTCCCCAAGCAGAGTGTCAAAGTCATTTGGCAGAATGCCTCATCACCAGGACTTTCCAGCAAGCACCAAAATGTAGCTTGGCTGGTGGTGAGAAAGGCCCTCCCCGTCAGATCCTTCCTAGATGCCAGGAGTCTCACCCCCTCTGCATGTTGCCCTCGAGGTGGCAATGGCGGGGAAGAGACCGTTGTTCACCTCCTTGTGGAATGTGCCTTTGCAAAGAAGGTCTGGAGAGAGATGCAGTGGTTTCTGTCGAGGTTCATCCCGAGCAGCGCAATGACACAGGACTTTGTGCTCTACGGGCTGTTCCCAGGGACAAACACCGAGACAAACATCAACTGCAGCTGGAGGATCATCAACTGGGTAAAAGACACTCTTTGGTCTACCCGAAACTTGTTGGTCTTCCACTGCAAAGAGTTGTCCCCGACCGAGTGTTTTTAGACTGGCACATTCCAAGGTCCAGGACTACGTGCTGAGGGACGCACTAAAGCGTGGGGCAGCCGCCGCAAAGGCGCAATGGGGAAAGGTCGCTGCCTAAGACCTTTCAGCCATAGTGCACCGAGGGGCTGGGAAAGGTATTGACCCCTTGGGCTGTATGACTCACAATAAATGTATGTAATGAATACTAAATGTATCATAATTGTGTTGAAGCACCGCAGAGTGCAACATGATGTATGTCAATAACGCCAGTACCATTGCACTGTCTGACCGTCTGAAATGACCGTCTGAAATGATTGTAATATTCATTGATTGTATTGAAGCACCTTGTGATCCATGTGTAAAAGTTGAAAATGATTGTACTTTTTGTGATGGCCATTTAGAAACGTTTTGTAATGTTCTTTCAGGTATTTTATGAATAAAGTATATTTTTCCAAAAAAAAAGAAAAAAATTAATTATTTCACCAGTTTGGCCAAGATAAGCAAAGGAGTGACTGCCCATGGAAGTAATGAAATAATGCTGGAAGCCTGACTGACCTCCACAACCTTCAGGGTCACATATGAATAAGAGCTCTTAAGCACAAGAAAAACTCCCCAACAATAAGAATAATCCAGATAGAACCTCTGTTTTCTATAAGCTCTTGGCCCTGTATTGATGGATTGAGTATTGCTTGCATGCATGATTTAGCACTCTCCTAGCAACCAGCCGTGTTTCCTTTACATTATCCTCCCCCTCTGAACACAAGAACAATGGAATTACCAGAGAGAACTCCATTATTTCCTAAGCAAAACTATACTTACATTGTCAGCTAAATTTACAATTACCCTTTCATACAGATGTTCTGCAGTTTCTAAATATTAGAAGTTACTTCCAACCAAACAGTGTTGCAGGATCACTACCCTGTGTGACATATAAACTGTTCGATTCTTTCCCATCTTTGGGGCACTATTCAGGTGGAGCTTATAGGGCCAATAAATGGACAGCAAGGTAGGAAAATGTCATACTCCACATTTTCCCAACTTTGTCTGCATGTATCAATAGCAGACTTTGGGCAAGCCAATCAAAATACAACAGTCATGAGAGAGAAATTGTGCCATTAATTTTTTGTCGGGGGGAGTTATTTGTTAGGCTGCCTGTATTCTGTTCAAAAACAGAGGGAAAATCTAAACTACTGAGACTTGAACCACAAGTGCAGTAAATCAACACATTCCATGGAATTAGATCTTAACTTGGTAAGCAGAAAGCTAACAAGATTTTACATGACAAGCCTATGCAGAAAACTGGTGATTTTCACACAAATGGCCCAGAGCCATTATGGAAGAAGCAAGAAAAGAGAGTTTATGATGGGAAAATGCAAAAGTAGTAAATTAGTGATGGAGTCTTTCAATGAGGTACAATCACAGTGATTGCTAAGATATTGAATTTAAATCGCACAGCAGAGGCTGGAGTATGCCATCTCAGCTGATTCTTAAGTGAATTACTGCGGGAGTGCTAAACTGTTGGGGTTGCAGTTTTTGAGGTGAGACATGAAACCAAAGCCCCATCTGCCCTCTCAGGTGGATGCAAAAGATTACAGGCACAACTTCAAAGAAGAGCGGGGGAGTTCTCGTCAGTATCGTTACCAATGTTGTCCCTCAATCGACATGTTGGGGAGGTGATGGGGTAGTGGTATTGTCACTAGATGAGT
The DNA here is from genome assembly GCF_964194155.1 of Cetorhinus maximus. Classification (NCBI taxonomy): domain Eukaryota; kingdom Metazoa; phylum Chordata; class Chondrichthyes; order Lamniformes; family Cetorhinidae; genus Cetorhinus; species Cetorhinus maximus. The sequence continues at coordinate 45,286,889 of NC_135879.1, read as the reverse complement.
AACCCAGAGACCCAAGGTCTGGGGACCTGAGTTCAAATCCTGCCACGGCATATGGTGGAATTTGAATTCAATGAAAAAAATCTGGAATTAAAAGTCTAATAATCACCATGAAACCATTGTTGACTGTTGTAAAACCCCCATAATGCCCTTAAGGGAAGGAAATCTGTTGCCCTTACCTGGTCTGGCCTACATGTGACTCCAGACCCACAGAAACGTGGTTGACTCTTAAATGGTCAAGCAAGCCACTCAGTTGTATCAAACTGCTACAAAATCACAAAAAAGGGATGAAACCAAACAGTTCACCTGGCATCGACCTAGGCACCGGAAATGGCAAACTCAGCCCTGTTGACCCTGCAAAGTCCTCCTTCCTCCTTACTAACAATGTGGAGTTGTGTGAAAATTGGGCAAACAGCCTGACACAGTCACTCTCACGGAATCATATCTTACAATGTCCCAGACACCAACGTCACCATCGTTGGTATGTCCTGTCCCACCGGCAGGACAGGCCCAGCAGAAGTGGCAGCACAGTAGTATACAGTGAGGAGGGAGTTGCCCCTGGGAGTCCTCAACATAGACTTTGGACCTCATGAAGTCTCATGGCAACATGTCAAACATGGGCAAGGAAACCTCCTGCTGATTACCACATACTGCCCTCCCTCAGCTGATGAATCAGTGCTCCTGCATCTTGAACACCACTTTGAGGAAGCACTGAGGGTGGCAAGGGTGCAGAATGTACTCTGGGTGGGGGACTTCAATGTCCATCACCAAGAATGGCTCGGTAGCGCCATTACTGTCCGAGTCCTAAATTATATAACTACTAGACTGGGTCTGCAACAAGTGGTGAGGGAAAAACATACTTGACCTCATCCTCACCAAGCTGCCTGCCGCAGATGCGTCTGGCCATGACAGCATCGGTAGGAGTGACCACCGCACAGTCGCTGTGGAGATGAAGCCCCGCCTTCACATTGATGATACCCTCCATCATGTTGTGTGACATTACCACTGTGTTAACTGGGATAGATTTCAAACAGATCTAGAAACTCAAGACTGGGCATCCATGAGGTGCTGTGGGCCATCAGCAGTGGCAGAATTGTACTCAAACACAATCTGTGACCTCATGGCCCGGCATATTCCCCACTCTACCATTATTGTCAAGCCAGGGGATCAGCCCTGGTTTAATGAAGAGTGCAGGAGGGCATGCCAGGAGCAACACCAGGCATACCTAAAAATGAGGTGGCAACCTGGTGAAGCTATACCACAGGACTACTTGCATGCCAAACATAAGCAGCAAGTGGTAGACAGCAATAAGCGATCCCACAACCAGTGGACCAGATCTAAGCTCTGCAGTTCTGCTACATCCAGTTGTGAATAGTGGTGGACAATTAAACAACTCACTCTAGGAGGAGGCTCCACAAATATCCCCATCCTCAGGTAAGGCTGAAACATTTGCTACAATCTTCAGCGAGAAGTGCCGAGTGGATGATCCATCTCAGTCTCCTCCTGAGGTCCCCAGCATCACAGATGCCAGTCTTCAGCCAATTCAATTCACTCCACATGATATCAAGAAATGGCTGAAAGCACTGGATACTGTAAAGGCTATGGGATCTGGTAATAGTACTGAAGACTTGTGCTCCAGAACTTGCCGTGCCCCTAGCCAAGCTGTTCCAGTGCAGCTGCAACACTGGCATCTAGCCGGCTATGTGGAAAATTGCCCAGGTATGTCCTGTACACAAAAAGCAGGACAAATCCAACCCAGCCAATTACTGCCCCATCAGTCTACTCTCGATCATTAGTAAAGTATTGGAAGGGTTCATTGACAGTGCTATCAAGCGGCACTTGCTTCACAATAACCTGCTCACTGATGCCCAGTTTGGGTTCTGCCAGGACCACTCAGCTTCTGACCTCATTGCAGCCTTGGTCCAAACATAGACAAAAGAGCTGAACTCCTGAGGTTAGGTGAGAGTGACTGCCCTTGACATCAAGGCAGCATTTGACCGAGTGTGGAATCAAGGAGCCTCAGCAAAACTGAGTAATACCTAGCACAAAGGAAGATGGTTGTGGTTGTCGGAGATCAGTCATCTCAGCTCCAGGACATCACTGCAGGAGTTCCTCAGGGTAATGTCATCGGCCCAACCATCTTCAGCTGCTTCATCAATGACCCTCCTTCCATCATAAAGTCAGAAGTGGGGATGTTTGCTGATGATTGCACAATGTTCAGCACAATTTGGGACTCCTCAGGTACTGAAGCAGCCCATGTCCAAATGCAGAAAGACCTGGACAATATCCAGGCTTGGACTGACAAGTGGCAAGTAACATTCGTGGCACACAAGTGTCAGGCAATGACCATCTCCAACAAGAGAGAATTCAACCATCCTCCCTTGATGTTCAATGGCATTACCATCACTGAATCCCCCACTATCAACATCCTGGGGGTTACCATTGACCAGAAACTGAACTGGACTAGCCAGATAAATACTGTGGCTGCAAGAGCAGGTCAGAGGCTAGGAATCCTGTGATGAGTAACTCACTTCCTGACTCCCCAAAGCCTGTCCACCATCTACAAGGCACAAATCAGGAGTGTGATGGAGTACACCCTACTTGCCTGGTTGAGTGCAGCTCCCACAACACTCAAGAAGCTTGACACTTGATTGGCACCACATCCACAAACATTCACTCCCTCCACCACCAACGCACAGTAGTAGCAGTGTGTACCATCTACAAGACGCACTGAAAGAATTCACCAAGGCTCCTTTGACAGCACCTTCCAAACTCACAGCCACTGTCATCTAGAAGGGCAAAGGCAGCAGATAGTTGGGAACACCACCAACTGGAAGTTCCCCTCCAAGTTACTCACCATCCTGACTTTGAAATATATCGCCGTTCCTTCACTGTCACTGGGTCAAAATCCTGGAACTCCTCCCTAACAGCACTGTGGGTGTACCTACACCACAGGGACTGCAGCAGTTCAAGAAGGCAGCTCACCACCACCTTCTCAAGGGCAACTAGGGATGGGCAATAAATGCTGGCCCACCCAGTGAAGCCCACATCCCATGAATGAATAAAAAAAAATCACTGAAACAGATTATTTGGCAATTATTTCAGTTTGGATTCTGGGAACTTGCGGTGAACTACTCTTCAAAAGTGCTTTTTAAACATTCTTTTCATGGGATGTGGACAAGACTGGCTAGCCCAGCCTTTTTACCCATCCCTATTTGCCCTTGAGAAGGTGGGGGTGAGCCACACAGGGCTGTTGCGGTGGGGGTTACAGGATTTTGACCCAGTGACAGTGAAGGAACGGCGATATATTTCAAATCCAGGATGGTGAGTGGCTTGGGGGGGACCTTTCAGGTGGTGGTATTCCCGTGTGCTTGCTGCCCTTGTCCTTCTAGATGGCAGCATTTTGGGTTTGGAAGGTGCTGCCTAAGGATCCTTGGTGAGTTCCTGCCGTGCATCTTGTAGATGGTACACACTGCTGCTACTATGAGACGGTGGTGGGGGGAGTGAATGTTTGTGGATGTGGTGCCAATCAAATGGGCTGCTTTGTCCTGGATGGTGTCAAGCTTCTTGAGTGCTGTTGGAGCTGTACCCATTCAGGCAAGTGGAGAGTATTTGTGGTAACCGGAGGTGCAATACACCTTTAAGAGAATGTGAGCTGATTGACAACCTGACTGTATTACCCAATTGCTGTGTAGTGTGGGCCACAATGTTAATCAATAGTTTTAGGATAGGGTCTTGTTGGAGAAGCACATGTGTTAGCGGTCTGCTACTTGTATTAATAAACAGCATGTGCTTCATCTAACATTGGTCTCTGCATTTGCAGCACCTTGTTTAGCAACTCACTCACCAGTGGATAGGCGTGCAACCATGCTCGCTAAGCAAAGTGACCTGACAGAGGAACATAACAACTGGCAATGAGGTAAAACATGACTAGTCAATGACACCAAAGAAAGCCGTGAAAATTCAACAGAAGTAAATCAGCTGTACCTTGCAAGGTGATTGTGAGTACAGCCTTCATCATAGTCGTCGAAGTTATCTCCCTCCAGTATGCCACAGTTTGGCCGTATTGAACCACTTGATCAGACTATTGATGACTGGTCACATTACACTGAGCGTTCTTCTTGTTGGCCAATGACATATCGCGGGAGGAGAAGAGGCAAGCGTTCCTCTTACTGACGTGTGGCAGTAAATCATACGGCCTAATTCACAGTCTAAAAGAACCCAAAGCCCCAAATTCCAAGAGCTTCGATGAGTTGGTAAATCTTGTGAAAAGTCACTTTGAGTTGAAATATTCAATAACAACAACGTTTTAAGTTTAATTCGAGATGTCGCACCCCTGGAGAAACAGTCACTTGCTATATAGCAGCCTTAAAACAACTGACAGAGCACTGTGAGTTTGGGACATTGATTAATGACATCTTAAGAGACCAATTAGCATGTGGAATTAATGAAGATGCTATTCAAAAAAGGTTGTTGTCAGAAATGAATTTAGACTTCAGCAAGACGCTGGAGTTGGCACTCACAATGGAGAGCGCAGTCAGGGACTCAGAAGCAATCAACGGAGCACAGAATGGTGCCGTCCTTCACATCGGGAGGGAGGTACCGGTTAGAAATGGTGCAGAAGCGCAGGGCTCTGCGGAAAGGCCGGAAACTGCCACCATTAACAGACCAGAAAAAAGCAATGGTTTAACAGAGAAAACCTACAATAATAGCGGCAGAAATAGAACCAGACAGCCTGTAAACGAACAACAATTTAAAAGAATTGAGTGTTTCTACTGCTATTGTAATGGGCACATTATGCAATATTGTAAAGATAGATTAGGACAAAACTTTAAGCAGAAACGTAGAAATTGTGAAATTCACATAACAGAGGAACCAGAAGAAACAGAGTCAGATATTTACTCACTACACAACTTAAAAATGGGTAAAACAAAGCCAACCTACATGACAGTGGAAGTCAATGGGAAACCCATCCAAATGGAGATGGATACAGGGGCATCCACAGCAGTTATAGGGGAACATACGTTCAAATATCTAGACGGAGGAGACCATTCATTAAATTCAGGTGCTAAATTAAAGGCATATTCTGGTGAAGACATACAATTAAGAGGTGTATGCAAGGTTCCAGTCTAGTATGGAAGTCAATCAGTTAATTTACCCCTGATAGTGGTAGCAGGGGAGGGCCCAAGTCTACTTGGTCGGAATTGGCTTAAGGAAATAAAGTTGGGGTGGACCGAGATTTTTCAACTCAGAATAAATGATCTGCAAAAATTATTACAGAAATATGCCCATGTTCAGGGAAGAGCTCGGGAAGATTCAGGTGCTGCAAACTAAAATCCACGTGGATCCCAGAGCAACCCCCAGATATTTGAAGGCGAGGCCAGTCCCCTCTGCATTACAAGAAAAAGTGGATATTGAATTGGACAGGCTGGAAAGGTCGGGAGACTGACAACCTGTACAATTTTCCGAATGGGCAGCGTCCATAGTTCTAGTACTAAAGCCTGACCAGAGTGTGTGAATATGCGGGAATTACAAGTTGACCGTTAACAAAGTGGCCAGACTTGACAGGCATCCTATACTGAAAATTGATGAATTGTACTCCAAGCTGGCAGGGGGAGCTGCATATAGGAAGCTCAGCATGAGCAAACTTAACAGCACGTCGAGTTGAGAAAAGGCCTCTCGGGATTTTGTGACTATCAACACAAATAAGGGGTTATACCAGTATACCAGGTTACCCTTTGGAGTCTCATCACCTTGTGCCATTTTCCAACAGAGAATGGAAAATTCAAGGTCTACCCCTTGGGGGAGAATTTTCCCCATATCGGCAGGAGCGGGCAGGACCGCGGCACCATTTTGCGCCGGCAGGCCAATTAAGGCCCACCCAGCATGTTTGGCGACTCCCGGGGACAATGGGAGTGGGCGGGCACAGGCAGAACGGCAATCACCACTGGGTCCAATGGCAACCCGGTGGCTTGTTTAATGGCCAAGCTGCAGCTGCAGCAAGGCTGCTGTACATGGCCAGAGGTTGGAGGCAAGGCACATCTAATACAGCCATACAGGAGGGTAGGGCAGGTGGCCACTGTGTGCCCAGGTTTTCCAACGAGTGCCTTGCTGCCCTCCTGGAGGAGTTGGCAGCACGGCGGGATGTGCTTGCCCCTGAGGATGGGAGGAGGAGGCTACCCCACTTGACCAAGCGTGCGTGGGAGGAGGTTGCGGAGGTCGTGAGCTCCCATGACGTGGTGCGGCGCATATGGACCCAGTACCTCAAGCACTTCAACGACCTGCTGCGCACAGGAAGGGTGAGTAGCATGTTGGCATTATTCAATGCACCCATCATGTAACCTTCTCCCCTGCTGGCGGACCCCCCATACCTGAGTGGCCTGAGTGCAATGAGTCAGTGACAGCATGTTTCCTTGGCTGGGCGGCCCACCAGAGATTGCCTATGCGTTCGCCAGCATGAGAGGGTTGAGAAAAGATGGGTCCTGCGCCCGCAGCATGTGGTGCAGTGACACCCACATGACTGTGGTGGGATCAACCTGGAGGAGCTACACCCAGGCCCAGTGGTCGAACTCCACGACATGTGGAAGTCAGGGTGATGACATGGTGTGAGGGGATCTTCAAGGTCCTGTGACACAGATGGATGTGCTGCCCTCTGCGCTCCACGTCATTGTGCCTCCTTGCAACGGCAGAAACAACTGTGTGCTGCCAACTGTGATGAAGGCAGCAAGTGGGCAGGGGGGTGGGTGCAGGGGAAAGAACATACCAGGCATATTAGTGTGAGTGCCAGCCACCAGCAAGGGAAGGATGCACTGCACCCCTGCAATGGGCAACTGGGCTTGGGGTGGGCTGGCTGCGAGGAGATTGACGGTACAAGTATCACTTATCAATGCAATTTTTTCATTTGCAGGAGAAGAATTCTCATAAAAGTGCCGAGCGGCTGAGGACTGGCGGTGGGCCAGGCCAGATATTGATGCTCAGTCGCTATGAGCAGGAGGCACTGGACCTGGAGAGGCAGCACGCGCCCAGGTCCACTGGAGCCGGAGAGGCTGGGGTTCCATGGGCAGGTATGTATGGCCAGCACTCACATCACCAGTAGTCTCCCAACGTCCATGCCATTGCTGATTGTTCAGTGAGTGATGTTACCAACATGGCTTGCCCAGTGCGTGTGGAATGATGAGTGTTTGATGAGCCGGGGAACGGGCATATACATTGACAATGCTCGCAGGCTAACTGATCGAATTTCCTTACTCTTCCTTTCAGCATCATCGGCGCACGGCCGGGAGCAGGAGCAGCAGGGACCCCTCTGACACCTGAGGGATGTGAAGTTTCACCATTAGAAGCGTCACACCATCTCTGCCAAGCAGGCACCAGCGCAGATATTGGCACCTCGGTGGGCATCATATCTTCAGCTAGTGTCCTGGGTCACGGCAGTGAGGGCACTTTACAGTCACTGGAGCAGCTGGTGGAGACAGAGTGCCAATGGCGCCAGCGGTCAGAGGACTGAAGGGACCCAGGCATATGCTCAGTTTGTGGCAGATGATGAGCCTCTGGAATCGTGGGTGATGCAGCCAACTGCTGACATGTGGCTGGGTGTTCGGGAACATCTGGGGGAGATACATGAGGCTCTGCTTGGCGTGGTGTCAGTGGTGGAGGAGTCTACGCGGGCCGTGGCTGATGCATTGAGCATCATGGCTGAGCACCAAGCTTCCTCCATGGATAGATTGGCGACTCTCATGGAGAGGCAGCTCCAGGGACGGGATCAGGGGTTCCTGGGGTTGCGCTTGGGCCTGCGCACCCTCACAGGGGCATTCGCCTCATCTGTTCAGCACCAGTGTGGACGGTGGTTTGGCCATCAGGTATGCCACCTCGGTGCCCATCCATCTACGGTGAGCAGGGAGGGCCAAATGGACCTCACGTCGGCAGAGCAGCTGCCTGACGTCTCTGCTGGCACCTATCAGGGCGCTGCGGATGAGGGTAGCAGCTTCTCCGCCCCTCTACCAGCGACCGCGGCACCCAATGAAGCTGCGATGACTGGAGAGATGCCAGCTGCGGAGCTGGCAGCTCCCTCCCAGGTGGGGCAAGCACAGACTCCATGGGCCAGAGGACGTCCACCAAGGTCATCGAGGCCAACAGGACAGCAGAGAGAGCAGGCTGTCTCAGAGGCCAGTGTCAGCGAGGGGCCACCACAAAGACATAGCACCCGCAAACGAAAGATGACGGCACCTTAGGCACACCCCGACTTCATCACTGGTGCTTTTCTGTTGCCCCCCCGTCAAGAGTTGTTTCGAGTTTTGTGTGAAGTCCAATACAATTTTATTTCTGTTATGTGAAGAGACTTTGGTTACAATATTAAATTTATGTCATCTCAAATGGCTGTGGGTGCCTCTTTTTTTGGAATGGTGCATAGATTCCTGAGATCTGATGACTGATTTGTGTGTCTTTTAGATTTATTCATGGCGCCCATCGCCTATCCTCCTGTCCAGACAGATGAGGTCTCCAGTGTGGAGGATACATGCCAGGCTTGTGTAGCAGATCCATATTCACTGTGCTAGCTAAAGGTTCCTTGGATTAGAGCATCCCGGGTGTCCCTGCCTCCCTGAAGCATTCCCAGGTCAGCCTGTGCCCTCTCATCATTTCCCTGTGCATGCTCATCCTCGGACTCACCGCTGGACTCATCGTGCTCAGCCCCAGCCACTCCGTCTACATCTTCTTCATCCACAGCATCCCCCCTTTGCAGAGCTAGATTGTGCAGAGCGCAGCATGCAACCACTATAAGCGACATTCAATCTGAGGGGTACTGGAGTACACTTCCGGAGCGGTCCAGGCATTGGAAACGCATCTTGAGAAGACCGATGGCTCTCTCCATCACAGCCCTTCTGGAGGCGTGGCTCCTATTGTACTGCTGCTCAGCTTCTGTTCTTGGATGGCGGAGAGACGTCATGAGCCACCTTCCGAGGGGATAGCCCTTGTCTCCCAGCAGCCATCCATCCAGCCGGGCTGGAGCACTGAAGAGCCCCAGCACCTGGGAGTGTCTGAGGATGTAGGCATCATGGAAGCTGCCTGGGTACCTTGCACAGACTTGCAGAATCTGCATCCTGTGATCACACACTATCTGCACGTTCATGGAGTGGAAGCCCTTCCTGTTGACAAAGACACTGGGCTCACCTGCTGGCGCCTTGATGGACACATGTGTGCAGTCTATTGCACCCTGGATGAAGCCAGTAATGGCCGCAAAGCCTTTGGCTCGCTCTGTCTGGCTGGCCACGTCCCAGCGGTAGTGGATGAAGGTCATTGCATGCCTGAACAGAGCGTCTGTAACCAGTTCGACACAAGTGTGGACAGCTGACTGGGAGACACCATAGAGACCACCCACTGAGCCCTGGAAAGAACTGGAGGCATAGAAGTTGAGGGCAGCTGTGACCTTTAGAGACACGGGCATGGCATCTCCACCCACACAGTTAGCTGATATCTCTGGGCCAATCGCCTGACAGATAGTGTTGACTGTCTCCCTTGACAGACAGAGTCTCCTTCAGCACTGCACCTCAGACATATTGAGGTAGATGCTTCGCGCTCTATATACCCTGGATGCAGGATAGTGGCGTCTTCTGTGGCCCCTTGCTCCTTGGACTACCTCTTGACCCTGCACCCCTTGTGCCTGCGCCTGTCCTCCCAAAGGTAGCTCCCCTAGAGGCTGAATGTGCACTCCTGGCCTCCTCCCCCTTCTAGCCCTCCCTTCCTCCTCAGATGAGGAGCCTACAGTGGAGAGATCGCCTCCCATTCCCAGGCTCAGGGAGGCTTGCTGAAACCTACAGGCCCCAAAACAAATCCTCACTGAAAAGTGCTGACCTGAAGGTAATGAGTGCAGTCCAAGCAGCTGCTATGCGTTTGAGACTTCTCCACCTCTCACACGGAACTTTCAATAACTTCTGAGCATTAACTGTTAAATGTCTGGATTCACAAAAACAATGAACCCTCTTTCTCACCCGTGGATGAAGATCATTAAAGTTTCAGATAGCTGCAAACCTGTTACGCCCGTACAATGAGCCGAATATCACACGGAAGCCTTAAAATCCACGACAATTGGAGACGCAACTACCTTAATTGGCCCGGTAATGACTGGTGGTCGTGCAACGGACATTGTCACGTGCCCACCCAGCGAAATATCGCAATTGTGTGTGATGACGTCGGGGCACACGCCCGACATCACCGCGCGTCATTTTACACATTAGCATGCGGGTCCCGCCCCCTGCATGCCGATGGAAAAATTCTGCCCCATGTTGTGGTTTATCTCGATGATGTCCTAGTAACAGGACCAACTGATGAAGAACACCTGGCTAACCTGGAAGAGGTATTGAAGTGTTTCTCACAAGCCAGGGTATGCTTAAAAGGGGAAAAATGTATCTTCCAAGCAAAAGAAGTGATGTACCTGGGTCATAGGGTTGACTTGCAGAGCCTTCACCCAGTAGAAGACAAGGTGAGAGCTATTCGTGAGGAACCAGCCACGAAAAATGCCACAGAAGTCAAGTCCTTCTCGGGAATGGTTAAAAACTATGGTTGTTTTCTCCCAAATTTGTCAACAGTACTGGTTCCATTATACAGTTTACTCAAGGAAAACCACAGGTGGACTTGGCAAGCCCCATAGCAACAGGCTTTTATGGCAGTAAAGCAGTTGCTACATTCATTGGGCCTGTTAGTACATTTCAACCCAAAGAAAGAATTCATTTTGACCTGCGATGCATCCCTTTACGGAGTAGGGGTAACACTCTCCCACCGGATGGCGGATGGCTCCGTAAGGCCCATTGGTTATGTCTCAAGAACACTCAGTGTGGCAGAGGGAAGATACTCATAAATACAGAAAGAAGGCTTATCCATTGTATCTGGCATTAAGAAGTTCCACTACTACATCCCTGATCACCACTTCACCACAAGCCACTGCTAGGCTTGTTTGGGGAAGGTAAAGCAATACCCCCAATTGCCCCAGCATGCATCCAAAGGTGGGCACTGATTCTAGCCTCTAACAAATATACTTTTATCCACCCACCAGGAAGCCAGATTGCAAATTACGAAGCACTGAGCTAAAGGACAGCAGTGTGAATGTCCCAATTCCTCAAGAACTTGTCTTGTTATTGAACTTTCTGGACACATCACCAGTACCTGCTAAACAAATAACGGAGTGGACAGACCGCAGTCCACTTTTGTCTCATGTAAGGGAACAAGTCTTACAGGGATGGTCTAACGAGCCAAAGTCTGACGAAATGAAGCCCTATTTTAATAGGAGATACGAGCTTGCCTGCCAGGATGGCATCTTGCTGTGGGGAGTGAGGGTCATTCTGTCTCCAAGATGAAGAAAGCCATGATTGACCGAATTGCATAGCGCTCACCCTGGCATCTCGAGAATGAAAATGTTGGCGTGCAGCTATTTATAGTGGCCAGGGATGGATATAGAAATCGAAAAATTACATACAACTGCATACAGTGTCAACAGGTACAAAAATTGGCCCCTTCAGCTCCACTGCATCCCTGGGAATGACCTGGAAGGCCATGGGTCTGCCTCCACGTTGACTACGTGGGTCCTTTTTTGGGCACAATGTTCCTCTTGATTATAGACGCTCACTCAAAGTGGATGGATGTATACAGGGTGAGATCACCCACATCTGCCACCACCATAGACAGATTGCTTCAGAGTTTTGCGATACACGGATTACCAGAAGCAATAGTGTCTGATAATGGAACAGCATTCACCAGCGGGGAATTCCAGAGATTTACAAGTCTCAGTGGCACAACGCATGTTAAGACCTCGACAAACCACCCTGCATCCAATGGGTTGGCCGAGAGGGCAGTCCAGACCTTCAAGTCCAGAATGTAAAAACTGGATGGAGACTCTATTGCAACTAGATTATCACATTTCCTATTCAGCCATAGGACTACACCACACAAGACCACCAGCATTGCCCCCACAGAGTTATTGATGAAAAGACGTCTCAGGACACGTTTGAGTCTCATATGGCTGAGTTTAGGTGGGAGGGTAGAGGGAAGTCAGGAGGCCCAGAAAAACGGACATGATTATCACAGCCATGAAAGAAACTTCACTGTTGGAGACACAGGTTTACAAAAAATTTTGGAGATGGGCCCAAATAGCTATCAGCTGAAGTCAGTGCTGTGACAGGACCCCTTTCCTATCACATATTGGTCGAATGTCGGATAATTGGAGACACATAGATCACCAGGGGAACAGCTCTACAAGAAAGGATGCACCGAGCATTCCCATTGGTGTCTACACCACATGTGGAAGGAACTCCACTTGGTTTGAAATTACCTGTAGGATCCGTTGAGCTTGAGTGAGTTGAAGAGACAAACTTGCAGGTTCCTACTGGAGAGTCTAGTGGACAGATGACTGGTGAGGGAGGCCAAAGTGGTAGAACTACGACATTCGACACATTTGAAGAAGCCTCCAGAGAGACTGAATTGGTAAGTTGCTGATTTATGTAAATAGTTGATATATTGTAAAGATTGTAAATTGTACTTTCCAGTAAATGGGGAGGGATGTGGTAATCCGAGGTGCAATACACCTTTAAGAGAACGTGAGCAGATTGACCACATCGCTGTATTACCAATTTGCTGTGTTGCACAGGCTACAATGTTCATGAGTAGTTTAGAATAGGGTCTGATTGGAGAAGCACACATGTGTTAGTGCTCTGTTGTGTTAATAAACAGCATGTGCTTCATCTTACATTGGTCTCTGCAGCTGCGATATCTTGTTTACCAACTCATTCACTAGTAGATAGGCGTGCAACAGTGTTTGCTGAGCAAAGTGACCCGACAGACAGGACATAACATTATTTCATTACACTCCTGGCTATTGCCTTGTAAATGGTGGACAGGTTTTGGGGAGTCAGAAGGTGAGTTACATGCTACAGGATTCCTAGCCTCTGACTTGCTCTTGTAGCCACAGTAATTACATGGCTAGTCAATGGCTTGACCATTGATTTTCTAGTCAATGGTGACCCCCAGGATGTTAATATAGGGGATTCAGTGATGGTAATGCCATTGAATTTCAAGGGGCAATGGTTAGATTCTCTTTTGTTGGAGATGGTCATTGCCTGGCACTTGTGTGGCATGAATGTTACTTGCCACTTGTTAGCCCAAGCCTAGATATTGTCCAGGACTTGCTGCATTTGGACATGGACTGTTTCAGTATCTGAGGAGTCGCAAATGGCGCTAAACATTGTGTAAAATTTTGACATTATGATGGGAGGAAGGTCATTGATGAAGCAGCTGAAGATGGTTGGGCTGAGGACACTACCCTGAGGAATTCCTGCAGTGATGTCCTGGAACTGAGATGAATGACCTCCAACAACCACAGCCACCTTCCTTTGTGCTAGGTATGACTCCAACCAGTGGAGAGTTTTCACCCTGATTCCCATTGACTCCAGTTTTGCTAGGGCTCCTTGATGCCACACTCAGTCAAATGCTGCCTTGATGTCAAGGGCAGTCACTCTCACCTCATCTCTGGAGTTCAGCTCTTTTGTCCATGTTTGAACCAAGGCTGAAATGAGGTCAGGAGCTGAGTGGCCTTTGCAGAACCCAAACTGAGCACCAGTGAGCAGGTTATTGCTAAACAAGTGTTGCTTGATAGCACTGCTGATGACCCCATCATCACTTGACTGATGATTGAGAGTAGACAGATGGAGCAGTAATTGGCCATGTTGGATTTTCTCCACTTTTTGTGTACAGGACATACCTGGGCAATTTTCTACATAGCTGGGTAGATTCTGGTGTTGTAGCTGTACTGGAACAACTTGGTCATGAGTGCAGCAACTTCTGGAGCGCAAATCTTCAGTACTATTGCTGGAACATTGTCAGGGCCTATGCATCATGTAGTGCCTTCAGCTGTGGAGTGAATGGAATTGGCTGGAGACTGGCATCTGTGATGCTGGGGACCTCTGGAGGAGGCCGAGATTGATCATCCACTCAGCACTTCTGGCTGAAGATTGTGGCAATCTTATCTTTTGCACATACGTGCTGGGCTCCCCCATCATTGACAATGGGGATATTTGTGGAGCTTCCTCCTCCAGTGAATTGTTTAATCGTCCACCACCATTCATGGTTGAATGTGACAGGACTGCAGAGCTTAGATCTGATCTGTTGGTTGTGGGGTTGCTTAGCATGTTTATCACTTGCTGCTTATGCTGTTTGGCATGCAAGTAGTCTTGTGTTGGAGCTTCACCAGGTTAACAACTCATTTTTAGGTATGCCTGGTGCTGTTTGTGACATGCCCTCCTGCACTCTTCATTGAACCAGAGTGGATCCCCTGGCTTGACTGTAATGATAGAGTGGAGGACATGTCGGGCCATGAGATTGTGTTTGAGTACAATTCTGCTGCTGCTGATGACCCACAGCACCTCCTGGGTGACCAGTCTTGAGTTGCTAGATCTGTTTGAAATCTATCCCATTTAGCACGGTGGTAGTGCCACACAACACGATGGAGGATATCCTCAATGTGAAGGCGGGACTTCGTCTCCACAAGGACTGTGAGGTGGTCACTTCTACCAATACTGCCATGGACATATACATCAGTGGCAGGCAGGTTGGAGAGGATGAGGTCAAGTAAGTTTTTCCCTCCTGTTGGTTCCCTCACCACCACCCACAGACCCAGTCTAGTAGCTATGTCCTTTAGGACTCAGCCAGCTCAGTCAGTAATGGTGCTACTGAGCCACTGTTGGTGATGGACATTGAAGTCCCCCACCCAGAGTACATTCTGCACCCTTGCCACCCTCAGTGCTTCCTCCAAGTTTTGTTCAACATGGAGGAGCACTGATTCAACAGCTGAGGGAGGGCGGTACATGGTAATCAGCAGGAGGTTTCCTTGCCCATGTTTGACGTGATGCCATGAGACTTCATGGGGTCCAGAGTCGATGTTGAGGACTCCCAGGGCAACTCCCTCCCGACTGTGTGCCACTGTGCCGCCACCTCTTCTGGATCTGTTCATCTGGTGGGACAGAACATACCCAGGGATGGTGATGGTGGTGTCTGGGGCTTTACCCTTAAGGTATGATTCCGTGAGGATGAATATGTCAGGCTGTTGTTTGACTTGTCTGTAAGTCAGCTCTCCCAATTTTGGCACAAGCCCCCAGGTGTTAGTAAGGAGGACTTTGGAGGATTGGCAGGGCTATGTTTGTCACTTGTGCTGACCCTTGGTCTGATATTAACACATTCTGCTTTCTTACTTTTATGCCACTATCAGCACCTTCTTTAGTCTTCACCACTACCATTAACACTCCCTTTTTCTTGTGACCATGTCAATCTCTCCTTAGCCCCCACCTCTCGCTGATCTTCTATCTTGCTTCACCTGCTCCACCCCCTTAAACAGTATAAATTCCACCACATTTCTACTTCTCTTTAGCTCTGATGAAGACTCATATGAACTTGAAACGTTAACTCTTTCTCTCTCCATAAATGCTGTCAGACCCGATGAGCATTTTCTGTTTTTATTTCAGATTTCCAGTATCCAAAGTATTTTGCTTTTATACTTAAACATGGATTCATTTTATTTATATTAGCCAAGTTCATATTTAAAAGTGTTATGATCAGGTAACGAGGGGTCGAATGGCTTCTCTCTTTTCCCCCTCCTCTTCTGACTGCACAGGGCAGTTTAAAAGGATATACTTGCCAATTCATTGAATGTTTAACTGTTTATGTGCTGTGACTGTAAAAGACACAAACATACAGGTTTTCTTGATTGTTTTAGTTGAAAGAAAAAAGAGGGTTGTTTTCATTGCAATTCACCTGGTCTGTGTGAAATAATCCAACTTCCAGGCACATATATACTTGAAGATCACATACATGTACCAATGAGTTTCTGAGTGGGAGGATAGATTTAACATGCTTTTTAGAGTTTGATAAAAGTTAGTTAGGCGGGTGTTGTAGATTGATGACTTGAATGGTTCCTGGCTGGATTGGTGTTCCTCAGGATTCAGTGTCGAGGCGGCTTGGAGAAGTTGACAGACCACTTATCTGTTCTTCTGCAGACAGCAGCTGCTGGGTTGAGTTCTATAAAATCTCTGTGCATCACATGGATAGTCAGACAGGGTTTGAGCTTGCAAAATGGGTGGAGATAGAGGGAGATAGAGATGTGTGTCCGCTTGGGACCTTCTGCCCTGGCTGTATGTGCTGTTGGTTTCCAGACTGGCTTGTTTTTCCCTGGTTCTTGGAGTAAATGGCGGCTTTTCATGTTGTATCATTCCAATCCTGCCTCGTTAATCATGCATTCCTGGGAAGCACACTGTTTCGATGTTGGGCAGGCTCTCATTTGCCCGTCACGCCATCAGCTTGATGTTTCATCTCGCCGGGTGCCACATTTAAAGTGCAGCCGCGTGCACACCTCTCAGTGCTTCCAGCCCAAGACCGCTGCAAAGGAGACATGGCCCTGAAAGGCAAGAAGACTGCAGACCTTGGTTAAGTGATGCATCCTTCAAACCCTTTTTGGATGCCGTGGAGGCCTGCTGTGATGTCCTCTACCCCCGCTCTGGCTGCAGGAGGGGCAGTAATCTCACCACCCTGGCTTAGTAGGTAATGGCAGTGGTGGTCAGTGCCAATGAAGCACAGAAGAGGTTGGCAATCCAGTGCAGATAGAGGATAAATGATCTCATCCGTGCCGCCAGGGTAAGGCAGCCATCTCATCACTCTAAACTCACACACTCACAAGGCCAATACACATTCACTGGCATCTCACTTACTGCCAGATCAAGGGACATCACCGCTCACTCTCTCACACACACCCTCACATCTCCATCTGGCCTCATCTCTGGAGACTGCCTCCTCAGCCCTCACCATCTTGAGGCCACTTGCACAGATTAACTTCTGCCCCCACACACCCCCTGGGATACCCCCCTTCCCCAGTATAGCCCTCGCCCTGCAGCCTCTTCCCTTGCCTGAGGCCACTTCTCCCCCTTTCCCAAGCAAGGCCTCACCCTGCAACCGTTGAAAAGCCACCCCTGCCTTACAGCTGGTCTGGTAGGCAGAGACCTGCCCGTGAGCTCCCCTAACAGTGATGCGGTGCTGCCTGCGAAGCCTGTCGCTGATGACTGAGAGTGCTGCCTGAAGCAAAGTAGGCAAACGAACCTTGAAGTCCTGAGCAAAGTGCAGCTTGCCAGGTGTACCTTGCCTATGTACAATTGTGAAACACATCAGCATACAATCACACCAATGTACCCAGATGATCCAGCATGGGGAATGATTCTGACGAACTGGGCTTATAATAATATGTAGATGTATTACAATGACGCTCCTGATGTGCGAAGGTGGGAAACACAGCTCACTATTGACGGGCAGAGTGGACAATTGCAAACTGGTCTTGTGATGTTGTGAAACTGATTTCTGACCTTCTCGCCATATTGTCTACTCACGCCGCTGAACACGCCCGACGCCAACAGGCACCAAAAATTCCGCCCTTCTTCTCAGCATGTCCATTGAAGGGTTATATAATTAAGAAATTTCCAAAGACTTGAGGTAATTCGGGGTCTGTGCGGAAAGTCACCTGACTCTCAGCAGCCATCTTAACAACTCGCTGTTTCAGTCCTTTTAAAACTTAGTAATTTTCAGGCAGTAAATACATAATGTCATTTTTATAAACTATGACTTTATAACAAAACAAATTTCTGAAAACACAGTCACGAAACTATGTAAAGATATCAGCCCCTCATCCCATAATGTTGCTGAGTACAGGGAAATGTGATCTGTCAGGGTGATTTATTTTCATAAATATCAAGGTTATGATTCATTTTTTTAATTATCAAATGTACCATTCAAAAATTGCAATGTTTAGTTCAAGTTATGATTATTAATCATCTGAAAAGCTGTAATTTAATTAAGCACTAGCTGACATGGGTTGACTGTGCCAAGTGATAGAAAATATGCTTTTGCTGCACAGTTCCACAGAGGTTTGAAACAACCCTAACATTCTTTGTAATGGATTAATCATTGGTGAAACTAAAAATCCTCAGGGCTTCTGGCAGTCCAGTCACAATTCTGCTGAAAGTGCACCAGGAAGTTCCAAAAATAAGCCCAGGTATGCATTTTAAGGGGCAGAGCCTCTGGCTGCCTGCACTGTAGGAATAGTTGGACATGTTGGACATTCCCAATGTTCATATTTCACAAGATCCCAGCATCCAAAGAGATGTGGTGTTTCAGCAGAATCATCTGAGTACGTCGGCGTACAATCACATACTCAAATGATCCAGGGGATGATTCCGGCGAACTGGGTTTATAATGATATGCAGATGTCTTACAATGAGGCAAAAATGGGCTCCAGCTGGAGTTTCAGACCAGGCTCTTGGCCAGTCTCAACTCAGCCCCCCACACTACCACCAGCAGCAACCTTACCCCCTACCCCCTCCCCTAAACACCACCAAAGATTTGGGGTTGAAGATTTTATTTATTCCAAAGAGGCCTTGGAATCATATGTTTCTACTTTTCAGAGGGTCACCAACAATTTTGCTCCTCATATATTGAGGCCTTCAGGGGCAGTTGGGTGCTACAATGTACCTGTAGTGAACAATAGCAGGTGCTGGTGGCAGAGGCAGCTCAGGAGACAGTTCACCAGAGGTGCATTTCTAGCTCTGCTCTGCTGAAGAGGACAGAGATGGAGAATTCATGGATGCAGCATTGAGAAGAAACCCGCTTGCTTCACACAAATAGTTTAAGCTGGTATTGGAAAGCACACCAATGAGTTTCACCAGCCTGACTGTCAGCCTGGTGGCCATTTCCAATGCTGCCATTTTCCATGGCAGCAACACTCTGCAGTCTTCCTTAGAATGTGTGGTCACCTCCAGCAACATTGCAGCCTCAACATCAGAACAGGAGTCAATGTTTACAACCTTTGCAGCTTTAATGGAAGCTCAAATGGCTGCCTTACAGGCTCTGGGCTCAAATCTGTTTTGAGGAGATTACTAGAACACATCAACAACAATGTGTATTTATATAGTGCCTTTAATGTAATAAAACACCCTTAGGTGCTTCACAGAGGCAAAAAAAATACATGATACCGAGCCAAATATTAGGGCAGAAGAACCAAAACTTGGTCAAAGAGGTAGGTTTTGAGGAGTGTCTTAAAGAAGGAAAGAGGTCGAGAGTTAAAGAGGTTTTGGGAGGGAATACAGAGCTTAGGGTCTAGGCAGTTGAAGGCATGGTCACCAGTGGTGAGATTAAAATTAGAACTGCTCAAGAGGCTGACACTAGAGGAGTGTAGATATCACAGAGGTTTGGAGGGTTGGAGGAGATGGCAGAGATAGGAAGGGGCAAGGGATTTGAAAACAAGGATGAATATTTTAAAATTGAAGCATTGTTTAACTGGGAGGCTGTGTAGGCCAGTGAGCACAGGGGTGATGGATGAACATCATTCCATGTGAGTTAGGACAGATGCAGAATTTTGCATGACATCAAGTTTATAGAGGGTAGAATGGGGAAAGCCAGCAGCATGTATTTGCATAGTCAAGTCTGGAGGTAACAAAGGCATGAAAGGGGGTTTCAGCAGCAGTAGAGCTGAAGCAGGAAATGCTGTAATTTGATGCATGGTATCTCAACAGTGATATATTGAGACTTGTATATTTAAACATGAATTGTTTAGTGGTAGTCTTTAATTATTTACAGATCCCAGTTACTGTCATGCATGGTGCTGTTACCTCCATGCAGGCTGGTTCCAGAGTGTTCTTTCTAGACTGTTCTCTCAGTCTATTACCATGTGACTCTATGCACAATACCCTGTGTGGTGCTATTCTCCAGTCCCACATTAACCCTTGCTATGCCGAGCACCTTTAACTTACAATGGCATGCAGGCACATAACACAACATTCCCCTTTCTTTTCCAAAGAAAATGTTCCCTTCCAACAGAATATAACTATTTGTAATACAATCTTTACTTGCTTTGACTTCTCCCCCATTTCAAGTCTCCAACTTTATAAATATAGATCATCTTGAGGCTTGATAATTCTTTCACATTTCAGCCTGTCACATTTGGAAGGATGGTAATAGTAGTCTGGGTTTCTGGTATTTGGTTATCTCCATTTGATTCACCTTTTGCACTCCTTCAAGTTGCATTTCTCTTTATTAACAATGTGTATGCTTTCTTCGGACACTGTGAGTTTGTCCTGTTCCTTCCGAGGGGAATGTTCACTCCATTCGTTCCTAGAGTGGAGTTCAAGTTGCTTTTTCCGTGGTGTCTGCCATGTTCTTGCTGAATGTTGATGTTTCACAAAAGGAACCTTCATTTTCACTTGTTTCACCATCTCAGCCAAACAGTTTGCTGTTTTATTTTCAAATCATTTTGCAAGCTTAGCTTTTACTTCTTTTGGTGCCTTGTGCTTCAGTGTCGCATTTACATTTCCCAATCTCATTTTTACTTTTCTTTTTTCTGTCTGCAACAGAACTTTGTCCTTGCCTTTCATTGTGGTTTCATTGTTGGCTAGGTCTGTCTCCGGTGAAGTCTTAACTTGTTTCAGTTCTGTAATTGTGCTACTCATGGCTTCATTATCCGCTCACAGTTTGGAAAGTTCGACGACTTTTCCTTTCAATGCATCCTCTTTTCCATTCAACTGCTTCTTCAGTCATTCAGCCCGTTTCTTGTAGCTTTCTTATTCTAGGTGATTTTTACCTCTGTCTCAATTCAACTTGTTCACTCTGCTCTGATTTCATTGCCCCTCCATCCTCTGTGACTCTAAGCTTCCATGCAAATTCACCAACTCATACTTACAACCATCTCATGTGGACTCCCATGCCCTGTGGTATCGATCACAGATAAGGACAACTCTAACCATTTCTTGACATTGCTCTCCAGCCACATCACACTTCCCTCTCCAAACCTTACATTTTTCTGTATCTGCCCCTGGAAAAGATTCTTTCCCAATTAATTTAGAATTGCACTCTCAATTTCCCAATTTGGTCACTTGTTCATCAGGACATTTCTAAAGCTGTGAATCTGCCTAACCACACACTCACCTGTAGCTTCAATGACCTAGTCCCCATTAAAACCATTACTCTCTCACTCAGCCTGCATCTCCACTCCCTTCAGTAAAAGGGGCACTGCTTTGATAACATACAGTGAAAACTGGTTTTGCCTTTCACTGCTAGACTGCTGGACCACATAAAGCACTATTGGATCTGCTCTTGGCTGCTAAAACTGCTCAACATTCTAGAATCATCCTGGAATGTAAAGGTAACCCCTGGCTTCTTTTTGTACTGCAAAATGTCTTCTTAAACCCTTTTGCCCATGGAAGTGTAGGAATGTAGTAGGAATGGGCAGTGTTGTCCTCCCTCAAATTGGAAGCCCCTCTAATCCTTCATCGCTCCCTCAACCAATCTTAAACATAGTACCAGATATCTAGCTGGACCAGGTGGCAGCAGCAGCAGACAAATCTGCAGCCTGGTCCTCAGAGACTCAAGGACCTGAATTCTGCCATGGGCTTCGGGGCCCCAATGACAGGGTGAAAAGTGGATCCCAAACCCATGCTTGCCGATAGCAGGGCTGCCTTGGCTATTTTACTGCAGCTGGCCTCCTAATTGGTACTTAAGGAAGATGGATAGGTTCCAGATGCTGCCAGTCCAATCAGAAGGCCAGCAGCTCTGAAGGCTCAGTAGCGCCACCGGGAGAGGTGTCGCTGCTGATATAGGTAGGAGTCCACAGGAGCTGAGCTCGGCAGGTAAAAAAAAATCAAAGACTGAGGTTTACTGGGGCCGTGGCATGCCTTCCCTGCCTGTGGCCCCCCTTTATTAATCAGTGAGACTACTCTCCTGGGCTGCTGTTGGGAGATTTCCTCCATTTAGCTAGCAGCCTCCCCGTGCCATCGGCAAATGCAGACGAGCCCTTAGAATAGTCCCTAATTTTGCCTTTAATTATGCCTATTGGCTTTCCACTTCCTTGGAGCATGCAGCATTCCTGCATCCAATCCTGCCACTAGTAAAAAATGCCCAGCAGTGGGACCACACCTTAGCCCACCTCCCAGCATGCCCCCACCCCCAACCCCCACCCCAGCACCCCCCCAGCCCCCGCCCCCAGCAACCCCCCCCACCTCCGTCCCCAGCATACCCCGCCCCCAGGACCCCCAGGCACTCTTACAAGTTGCTGGCAATGAGAATTGTCAAGCTTCCCACATGAGCAACAGGAGCCTTCTACCAACTCTGCTAAAGGCATTGGGGAAGAAACAGAATTTGAATCAGTAAACCTTCTTCATAAAAAAGCCCAGTGGATTGCTTGATCCAGTGACAAAAGAATTCACTTAATACTGTATTTGGAACTAAAATCAACAATCTGATCACATTTGGAGCTTTGGTCTATATTTTTTACAGTTTCTTAGTAAGCATTGTCAGAAAGTCATTGATAGGGAGGTTGGCTGAATGCTTTAGATATTTTTCTATGCAGAATTAAGAGAGTGGTGATGGGCTATCCGGGGGTATTAATGCTAAGAAACTTTTTCCCACTCTTCAAATAAGGGAATTGAAGAAGTCACCAAAGTGTTGCTTTATCAACTGCAATCTGATCTTTCTAGCTGACATGCAGTCTGCTGCCCCTCCTTCTTTGCTTTTATCTTTTCATCTGATGATGCTTCTTTGTGTTGCTTTGCATCCTTCATTTGCATTGCCAGGTTGTACAGAATTGAGCAAACTAGAATTGTGCAGCCTATTTTGTTAGGGCCATCTTCTCATCTCACTTTAGGAGACATGGTTAGTAAAGGGTTATTATGTCATTTAAAGAACAGTAGAAGTTGAACAGCAGAGATTCCCATGCATTTGCTTTCTCTGTTGAAATAACTGAGTGGGCCTCACCAAGGAGGTATCACCTCATGCTTATCATGCTTGAGAACCACACATGGCAACTTTAGACACTAACCTATTGATACTTAATTGAAGATTGATCTGGCCACCCTGGGAAGGAGAGATAGGGAAGATAAGAATGCAGAAAACAGAATGGAGGAAGGTAAGACCATCTTCATCCATGCCAATCAAAGAAGTATTGTAGATAACCCACTAGTTACTACCCTGCAGTTTAAAGTGTAAGATGCAAGTGAATAAGACATGAACAAACTGTGTAGCCTGCAAAATATGGACATATTGATAAGGAATTGATAAGGATCGGTAAGCATGGAAAGGTAAATAAAAGTTAGTTGGAACAGGAATCTGGATTTGATGTAGGAAGGAAGATTGAGCTCAAGAACTGTAAACCAAAGAGACCATGCCCCAGATTTTCATCTTCAAAACAAGTAATGGGAGTCAAGAAATGTTCTGATGTGGCAGACTGCCTCAGTTGAAACTGCCCCGTTAGACCAAGTTTTTGCTCTGGGGAGATTTGAAATTGTTGCCCTCTACATCTACATATCAAGAAAAGCAGGGGTCTGTCCCAACACCGGCCCTAGGGGAACCTCACTATATCACTTCCTCCAGTCAGAAAATCAACTGTTCACCATTACACTCTGTTTCCTATCACTCAGCCAATTTTGTATCAATGCTATCATTATATCCCATGGGCTTTGCTGACAAACCTGTTATGTGGCACTTTATTAAATACCTTTTGGAGGTCCATGTATACCACATCGGCCACTTTATCCTCATCAACCCATTCTGTTACTCATCAAAAAACTTCAGCAAGTTAGTTGAACACTATTTAATCTTAACAAATCTGTGCTTATTTTTCTTATTTAATCCACATTTATCCAAATGACTGTTCACTTTGTCCTAAATTATTGGGCGGAATTTTCTGTTTTCAGACTAAGTGCAGTGCCGGACGGGATAGTCGGCGTCTTTCCCGCAGGTCAATGGGGCGGGTTCTCGTGCTTGATTTTCTGCTTGAAAGCTCATTAATTATGCATCGGCAAGATGCTTGCTGAATCACATGGTATGGTTGGGGGCACTGATTCGACTGCCTGCCCTTACCACATGGGGTTGAAATTCCTGGAGTCATATTTAAGCAGTGTCCAAACACACATTCAGTCTCTGCAGGCCAGCTGTGTGGTGTAACCCAATTAAATGTTCACTAGAAGAAAGCAGCTCTATGTGCCACATTTCAGCCATGAGTCCCTGGTGACTCTCCTCCAGACTGTGTGTGAATGCCAAGATGTCCTCTTCCCGATGGGTGGCAACACAAGGGCAACCAACTTGACCTCACCAGCCTGGGAGGAGGTTGCCAAAGAGACCTGTGCCCATGGCACACAGGAAAGGAACTCCCTGCAGTGCAGGAAGAGGATGAATAATCTTGTCCGCTCTGCCAGGGTAGGTCTACATTCTACTTGCTCTAGGCTACACCACAGGACTGCAACGATTCAAGAAGGCAGCTCACCGCCACCTTCTCGAGGGAAAATGGAGATGGGCAATAAATGCTGGTTTAGCCACATCCCATAAATGAATTTTTAAAAAGACTCACACTCTCATAATGGCATCAGGCACTCTGAGGGTTACAGTCCACAGGGATCTCACACATGATCAACAGAAGGGACATCTGCACTGAATGCCTCACACACTTTAACATCACCACCATTTCATGTATCATCCTGTACAAACAATATCTCCTGCCTTTACTGGGGAGGGCAAGCGCACACAGCAGCCATGCATGTTTCCCAACTTCTCTTCCACCCATCCTCATCATATTCCATTTCATCTGTCTTCATGCAGGCAAAGCTAGCACACAACAAGAGGGAGAAATCCCAGGCTGGTGGAGGAACCCCTGAGATCCAGGAGCTGACTCCCTTCGAGGAGGAGGCAGTCTTGTTGGTAGGGGAGGATAGGGAGATTGGCCTTCCACCAGCAAAGCAGTACAGATGAACCCTCCATTAGTCAAACACATCATGACCTTCACAGTGAGTTAAATGTAATGTTGGATTCTGCCTACTCAGGAAATAATTCTATCTTCTCTCTCTTCCAGGTACCAGCAGGAGTAAGCTGAGACACACCTCCAGCTAGCCCCTCAGCCCCTGCCCCTGTTCCACCTTGGATGATGATGCTGAGGACCCACTAGATGTAGAGCTGTCACCTCCGTTCACCTGCACCCTCTACCAGTGCAGATTCACAACTTGATGGATCCTAGATTTAGATTAAGCCGGGTTCACTATCTGGAGAACACCTCATGGACACCTCAATATTCAAAGGCAGTGACAGCCCAGGTCTCTGGCACTCGGAGGACTGCTGGATAACAGGCCCCTATCGAGTCTGAGTCAGATGATGAGCACAGGCAGAGGCAGTCAGTAAACTAGAACGAAGGATGGAGGAGATGGATGTTGTGGCTTCGGCATGCGAGAACCTCAATATCTCCATAGCAAGGGTGGCGGCTGCCTTGGAGATCTTGGTCCAGCAGATCCTGTCGGATTTGCGCTCAGACCTGCACTCCATTGCTCTAGGCATAGGTGGGATCCATCAGTGGCTAGGCAAAAGGGGGGCAGGGTACCTTGGCCTCTTTCAAGGTTCCCCTTCTGCTCAAGGAGTCATGGGGGGACCCTTGACCACTCAAAAAGAGAAGGAGTATCAGCTGAAAACCCTGAGGCCATCCAATCAGGATATTCCAAGTGTACCCAGGCATTCCCAACCCCCTCTGCCTGTGACCCATCCACGGGCCATCAGCTCCAACTGCTCAGGCCGAGGTGCACCTGCCTCACAGCAGAAGACCCAGAGCAGGCTAGGGTCCTCCAGGCCCCTGGCCTCCAGAGGATTCCCGCCAAAGTCATCTCAGGTAACAGGGCATAACAGTCAGCAGGCTGCCCCCACCACTGCTGTGGATTGAAGGGTTCTCAAAATTCCCACATTTTTCATATCATCAACAAGGATATGACTTTTGGACTTTTACCTGAAACCAGACAACGAGAGGAGACAGAATACACATTCTTCCCTTTAAAACAATCAACCCAGAGAAAGACTTCATCTTACACGAAACTAAAGCCCATCAAAATCTTGCATAAATAATCGCTACTAACTGCTAAGGCAGGAAGACAACAATCAATGCAATTATGCGAACCCATCAATACTCCACATATACAATGGCTTTCAGTTCAAGACTAGTTATGGGGGCAGGAAGACAATGATAAACATCATGCAGGCCCATTAAAAACAACGAGACAACAATCACCTGAAGAAGCCCAAATCAGACAAAGAACTAACCTTGATTTGGTTTCAGATAAGAAATTCGAAAAAAACAGTATAACTGGGCCAGGAGTGATGAGGGGGAAGCCAAGACAGGAGAGTGAGCTGTTTTGGGCAGTGAGCAGTTGGGAGCGGTTGAAGCCGAGTTTAAACAGGGAGCTGAGCCAAGCAGGGAGGAGATCTGGAGGATTGCAGGCCCGCAGGCAACATCATGACGAGGGGCACGGGGTGGCAGGCTCAACCGAAGACAACAAGGCCGCAACCGCAGCCCTCCACCAAGATCGACCACCCACAACTGCACCCTCCACCCAACTGAAGAACCTTCGCAGATTCCACAGACCAGGACCACGTGGGGACGGCAGGCCCCAGAGGACACAAAGAGCGTACCCCAAAACTGCAACCGGCTTACCTGGCTGGATTTCGAACTTTCAAGGAACCCTGGTTGGTGAGCATGATCCCTGACCTCTCCTAGTTCAGTTTAGTTAGGTTTTGGGGGTGGGACAAGGGTAAGGGGATTAGTAGCGTGATTTTCCCTCATTATGCCGTGTGTTCTCCATTCTTAACTAAGTGTACTTTGTAGGTCTGTATAATCTCAGTGTAATCCTAATGTTATAAGTTCATTTGTGACTTCAATAAACCCAGTTCTTTTCTTGCACCAAAACCAGTTGACTGCTGCACTTTGTCACAACCCCCAAATAAGTCCAAGGTCTAGAACCCAGGGAGTGGGAGCGATTTGGACCGCTCAGAAGTCAAAGGTGAAGTTGACACACACCACTACCCCCTACAGGATGTCAGGGCTGCCTCTAGACATAGCAGCTGAGTGTGTAAAGTTAAGAAATTATGAATGCACACTGGTGGCACAGGTGCTCATTCACTGTATATATAAAGTGAATCTTTGGAAATACAATTTGATTTTATGTCCCAACGTCTCAGGATGTGAATGCCTCTTGCACCTGATTCTATGTGCATTCTTGTTTCAAGGTGACCTAAACTCCCACTCCTCAATGGTCTGCCTTCATTTCCCTCAGATCATGTTATATTTAGCAAAGTCATGTTAGTCACTTGCCCCTTGTGCCAACTAAGGGAGATGAGTCAAGCCAGCTCCTGAAAATGCATATAGTCACAGAAATGCTGTTTTAAGTCTTGCAGCACACAATTGAATAATGTGGGTTCCTGTGCCTTAGACATCTCATGTTGTGGTATCAGCTGTGTCACTTGTGAGTGTGAAAGCACGCTTTCTGGATGTATTGTGTTCACTGCAACCAAGTCCAACTCTAATTGGCCGCTGAAAGTGTTGTTTGCTGCTGGCAAAGGCTGCAGCATTGGATACAGACCTTTCCAATGCTGATCACCTCGTTCCCAGGCTTGCTTGATGAGCTTGCTTGAGATGTCAGTGATTGGAAAGGACTTCCTGATCACTTCCATGACCACTGGTGCAAAAGTAGCTCACGATTTTCCCCTCCCGACTTTCATGCCAGGTTGGGCAGCCTGCTGCACCGTGTCGGGAACCACATTTGCAACCATTTGAATATCATGAATACTTATTAAAAACCCAGCTCACTAGAACCATGCTCCCACTCCACACTGGAGGCCACACTAATGGCTAACTAGACCAGTGTGATTGTCCGGATATAAGTGACATATCCTTGTGAGCATCGCTTCACTTGCAACCTTGAGGTGTGTGTGTGTGCAGCATTTGCCTATCTTTCACTGTGCTGCACTCGCAACTGCTCTGCTTCCGTTCCAAGGCTGTGCAAGCAAGGCCAGCGGAAACTCAACAAGGGTGTCAGGGCCAATGCTTACCATGCTAGACCAGTGGGAACGTTGGGGGGGTGTGGAGGGATTGGAGGGCAAAGGCTTGACTGGGGGGGTGGAGGGGCTGAGACAGGTCAGAGGCAAGGGAATCATCTGGAAGGGCAAGGGCAGCAGATAGATGGGAACACCACCACCTGGAAGTTCCTCCCCAAGTCGCTCACCATCCTAATTTGGAAATATATCGCCGTTCCTCCACTGTGGGGTGGGGTAGGGGTGAAGGTTGCCGGGGGTGGGGGGTGATCCAGAAAGCAGTGCTAGCACTCCAAGGGACGATTTGGGGATGTAATGTCTGGGATGAAAGCAACCCATAGGCTTTACCATGACTTCCTGGTTTGTGACTGGAAGGTGGCCATTGCAGACATGAGCACAGGTGCCCCATGGATGGAGCAGACAATGTTGCGTTCATCCAGTCAATCAGGCAACTGAGAAGGAGGGCAAGAAGGGCCCATTGCCACCAGGCTGGGCAAAGGGAAGAACCTTGCCCCAATGGACAAGGGCCAGCGGGGCCCCCTCAAGACCCAGAAGCTGAGGCTGACAGAGCCATTGAGCAGAACCATCTGGCAAGACTAGGGGTGTACATAAAATGCTTCACATACCTCCAGATGAGTGAGAGACAGTGTTATAGATATCTTTGCATGTCTAGGGATGTGGTGGCTCACATCTGCCACATTGTTCGGGAGGAGTTAATGCTGCAGGGACTGGGAGGCCAGCCATTCCCAGTGGCTCTCAAAGTGACCACCACTCTGAACTCCTTTAAGAGTGACTTGTTCCAGGGCTCCATGGGGATCTCTGCGGGATTTCTCAAGCACCTGCTCACAAATGCATCTGAGAGATTACGGATGCCCTATTTAGCAAGGTGCACAATTACATCCAGTTCTCCCTGGATGAATCCAGCCAGGCAGCCAGAGCAGTGGGATTTGCAGCGATCTCCAGATTCCTACAGGTGCAGGGTGCCATCGACTGCACACATGTGACTTTAAAGGCTCCCTGGCACCAGCCAGTACAATTCATCAACAGGTAAGGTTTCCACTCTCTCAATGTGCAGCTGGTCTGCAACCACCAGAAGCAGATAATGCAGGTATGTGCGATACCCTGGAAGCTCTCACGACTTGAACATCTTGAGTCACTTTCAGGTGCCACAGATCTTTGGGGGGCTGTCAGCGCATCTATGTTTGGCTCCACGGTAACAAAGGCTACCCGCAAAAGACATGGTTGATGATGCCCATTTGTCGGCCACAAAATGCCTCAGGGGAGAGATACAACACTATTCAATTAAGTTCACGATCGACTACCAGCACCTCTTACAACCAAAAAGTGAATCAGTTACATTAGGTCTTTGCCATTGTTGACTGTTCTGCTGGTATCTTAATAGAGTGACAGTGGAGAACAGGAACAACCCCATGGGTTCAAAGGCCAAGCTCTTCTTGCCGTACTCTACCAGTATGATGTTTCCTATTTCCCAAAATAAGTTTGTTTGCAAACTTTGGGGGTAGTTAATAAAGAGACCTTCATTATACAGATTTGGGTTTCAGTTAAGGCACAAGTACCAGAAGTGTAAATACAGCATTCTAACTCACTCGCTTTTCATATAAGTTAGAGCTAAATGTTAGAACATTTTAATTTGCTAGTATGTTTCATTTGTGTTCAAACAATCATTAATTCACTCAAGCTTCAGGTTAACATTTTGTTCCAGCCTGACACCAATTCTTATCTGCACAAAGGGGACTTTATTCCACATTTTGATTAGTTATTTGATCTCATCCTTCCACATGAGAATTATTTGCTCAGTGCAATTGTTCCACTTTGTCAGGACCAATAGTGATAGATCATTGTTTATACATCTGTTATGTCTGGTATGTTCTTAAGTGAAATGTCCTCAGTTGCTCAGCAGCTTCCACCATCTTAATTATACCCTTGAGCAAAACTAAATCCCTTCACTTTCCTTCACCAGAAATGATTTCCAGTCGTAAATTAAATGCTTTAGTCAGTGACCAGATCTTTGATTGCTCCCTGGATTGTTATGTGCATATTGAAGACGTCTTGAAAACCATCAGAAGTAAAGTTGTTTTTCAGTCAAGGGATACAGTTTTGTACAACTGTCATGCGTTTTGATCTCATGTGTGTTGCAGCATTTTCAATTCTATCTTACAATGTCATAACCATTTGAAATCTATTGTTTCCCTACGCACAGATTTCTGTGTAATTGTGAGAAAGAAATAAAAGCCTCAATTTTAATTCCCCGCCCCAGATCCCTCCTCGTTGGGCTGGAAAGGATCAGGCAAGGGATTATCATCATAAAAATCAAGATACCATTTCAATCCTGCTGTGTTCCTGGTTGCCATAACATTTACCATGGTGATTCAGGCCTTGGACTAGGCTCTGGCTTAAAAGCAGGTGGGGTCTTTTGATGATTCAGTAAACATGGCCATATGATGGCATTGGCAGCATGGCATAATTTTAAGCTCCATGCAAGTGGAATCCCTGTGCTGTCTGCTGCTTGATAGCAGTAACAAAGTGAGAGTAGTTGACTGGCCAGAAGAGGCCCAGGTAAATTTGAAAAAGTTACGGTGTTTGAATTCCTTGTGGGCCATTGGAGCAGGTCTGCTGCCTCAGCCCAGCAAGGAGACTTTGGATCACTCCAGCACTGACATTCCCATGATTTTCAATCAGGAAGGAAGCACAGTTTGCCCTTCCTACTGCAAAGCAAGGGAATCGGCTCTACTCACTGACTGTCGGGGACCGTTTCCTTAGGCCCTCAGTCGTGGCCTTCTGCCACTAGTTTCTCACTCCTGAACATAGGCCAGGTAGTTAATCTGGTCAGAAGTTAGGCGCGACTCTTCAATGTTTTTTAAATGAAATCACTAGGGCCTTCATATCTTCAACCTTGCCCAATTTGTCACCCAAACCAGGTTGCCATCCCATCCCTTAAAAATCAAGGCCAAATAAGTTGCATGTATATAATTGCATCTCAGGAATGTCTTGCAGGCATTCAAGATAGAATGAAGTAAAGTTACTGTTATTATATAAATATCCACATGGCCATTTTCTACACTGTAAAGTCCCATAATCAACAATCTGAGGAATAGGCAATTAATCTATTTTTGCTGGTATTGGTTAAGTGAAGAATAGTGGCCTGGGTGCAAGGAGAGTTTTCTGCTCTTCTATGATCTTTAACTGCCTTGGAACACTGGAACAGATAGAAGGGGATCAATCTAACATCATATCTGATGGATAGGACCTCCAGCAAAGCATCATTCCCTGATACTGTACTGAACTGTACTTTCAGAATAATGATTTTATGCAACTTCAGAGACGGCAGTGAGATCCAAGTTTCACTATTAAGGTAACATTTCCAAGTGATTTCACAGCCGAGTGAGTGATTGTCTTGTTCTACTTAATCTTAGCTCAGATTAATGAGCATGTATACTACAAATGATGAGCGAACATTTTTCATGTCGGCTTTGACAATTTCTCTAAAAATAGCAAACATAGGAAGTCTTCCTGCTCTGTATTGGATGTAATGAGCAAATTTGAATCAGAGCAAAACTACTGGCAAATATTAACAGCTAGTTAACCTCAAAGGCAGTGATTATATTTGGTCAATGAACCCTTGACTTCAGAATAGATAGTTGGCCAGTTTAGAGACAGTGAGTGGAATCATCCCAGATTTGCACTAAGTGCAAAAGCATTGGGAGAAAGCACGTTTTACCTGCTGGCCGCAATGGTGGGTTTTTGCCCCGTATAGTCCGAATCCCGCCTCATTAACCATGCATTCCTGGAAAGACGCCGTTTCATTGGCAGGTGGCTTCCCATTCACCTGCCTTGCCAACCCCTCGTCCCTTCCTCATGTCGGGCACTATATTTAAAATGCAGCCACACGTACACCATGCCTCCAGCCCAGGACTGCTGCACAGAAGACATGGCCCTGAAAGGGAAGAAGACTACAGCTCCCCAATTCAGTGATGCATCCCACAAGTACTTTTTGGACGTCGTGGTGTACTCTACCCCTGCTCTGGCCACAGGAGGGGCAGTAACATCACCAATCTGGCTTGACAGGCAGGGGCAACGGTGGCCAGTGCCAACGCTGCCCACAAGAGTTCAGCCGTTGAGCAGAAAGAGGATGAATGAGTGTGTGAATGCGTGCGTGTGTGCGTGTATGTGTGTGTGTGTGGGGCAGGGCCTTTAGAGCCTCATGCAAGCACTCTAGCATGCAGGCAGATCCTTCCTCCATCACTCATCTCAACATCCTGAATATTTTCAATGCTGCCTGCTGGGGTTCTCTTTCAGTTGTCCATCTGAGCTGAGCTGCATCTCCACCCACCCACTGATCACACTCCCATGCAGCACCTGTCCCTGTCCAACACGAGGCTCTGCTCACTTTCGATTTTGCAAGATGGTTGTAGTGAAGTATGTCTTCAGCTCCCCTGTCCTCTCCCCTCCCCCAGTCACCCATGTCCTTTCCTACATCACTGTTGACACCCCTGACATCACCTTCCACCTCCCCACCGTCACCTACCAACCTGAACCCTTTTCTTTCCAGGATGTCCAGGTGACAGTGCATGTTCTCTATCTTCCCAAGAATCCCACCCCCATCCATGTTGACCTCCCTGACCTCCTCCTTCCCACCCCCAGGTCTGTGTCTGCCTCCAAGTCCCCACCAAACACCCTCACTGTCTGTTGTACTGCTACCTATCGCCCCCTCACCCTCCCACTCTACTGGCTCACTCTGCCCTCTCTCATTAGCACCATTCCCTCCTATCATGCCCACCCTCATTTAACTCCCCAGGAGGCAGTCATTGACTCCACAGACCTCTCCCTTACACATTCGCCTGGACATCCGCCCCTTACTCCTTCCTCCCCCCTTACTCTTTCCTCCACCGTTACTCCTTCCTCCCTCCTTTCTCCTTCCTCCCTCCTTACTTCTTCCTTCACCCGCACTCTTTCTCCTCTGAACTCCTTCTCCCCTCCAAACTTTTTCCCTGCTCCGAATTCCTTCCCCCCTTCAAACTCCTTCCCTTCCACCCTTATACCTACCTCCTCAGTAGCTCCATTCTCCCCCGTTACACACTCCTCCAGCTGCACTCCCTACCCCCCCCCCAACCTCACCATGCCCTGACACCATCGTTCCCCCTTTGTCTCTAGCCCCTCGATGATCATCCGTAGCAACCCTTGGCCAAGTCACTGATGTCCCGAAGCAATGGTGAGCTCCCACCTTCCATGAGCTGTTTCACGGTGGAGCCATGTGCATATGATGCACGTCTTTCTCCAGGGTCCAGTAGCTGTTGGGGACTGGCACTTTCTGCTCCTCGGATGTCTGCAATGTGAGCAAGGCCCTAGCGGTAAGTCCTGACTTCTGCACGTCACACTTGTCAAGAAGTGTTCTGCACTGGGCTGTTTTCCCGCCAACGTGGGCGGTAAATTTAACGTGTGGGATGATTCTGGTGAGCAGGGCTTATAATAATATGCGGGTGTATTAAAATGATGTTCCCGACGTGCGATGGTAGGAAACATGGCCTGCCATTGATGGGCGGAGCGGACAATAGTAAACTGGTTTCACAATGGCGTAAAACTGATTTTTGACCTTCCTACCAACTTGTCTGCTCGTGGCCGCCATGATGCCTGATACCAGCAGAGACGGGAACTTCTGCACAGTGTATTTACAGGGTATTAAGGGTGGGTGTTGTTTTTATTTTTCATTCCCTTTATTGATATTTTTTGCTTTGTTTCTCTGCCACGTGTGATTGCTGAGTAAGTCTGCACATTTGCATTTTCTTCATTTTCAATTCATCTGATATAATCTGATTTTACTGTGGGAAAAGCAGAACTAATAAGAGGACTGAAGTAATATCTATCAAATAGGCTAACTGCCAATATTAAAACAAAACACAGAAAATGCTGGGAACAAAGAGCAAATCAATCAGTCTTCACATTTCAGAATGGGAGCATGATGAAAGGAACAAACTCAGTTTGTCGACTGTCTGTCTCCTGCACAGAAGCTACCTGACCTGCTAAGTATTTCCAGTGTTTCCTGCTTTTCTTACAAATTTCCAGCATCTGCCATTTTCATCTTTTATTTATGCCATTATTAATGATATTTAACTGTTAGAGCCTATTCAAATAATCTGTGATTTTATTTAACATTTCCAATGGCTCTTTTCGTGAATGAGTTTATCGATCTGCTGTCCCGTGAACATTTGCAGGACTATTTGTTTGATTTATAAAGTTGCTGGTGGATAATGCTAATTGCACACAATACAGAAACATTTTCAGTTTAAAAGGCTTGAATTCACCCACAGCTTTCACATACATGAAAGAATATCAATGTGATTCTGCAGGAAGTCAAGCAATAATATTTTGTGTTTGTAATTATTGTGCTGAAGCAGAAAGTCAAGCTGATTGATGTGTTTCTCCTAAAATTAGTCTTATATATAGAGTGAACTTACAGGCATCACAAGTGAGAAGTCAGGCTTGCCAGCTAAAGGGGCGGTAAATTGACCAATTACCCATTCTGTGTCATGAGCAGCCCCATGCCAAATTCAGCATTGGGTTTCATCTCCATTGAACCAGCAAGCTGTGGTCATCAAGTGGACATTGGGAAGCAGCTGATGGGTTCCATCCACAGCAATATGGGCCTGCTGCAAGGACAGCAACAATGTCAGGTGGCTCCTATAGCAGTGGGGAAAAGTGATCTCAAGATGGAGTGAGCCCGAGCTGCCAGCAGCCTCCCCTCCTTTTGACGAGGCAGGTGAGGAATTCCTGCTTCTTTGAAAATTTATTCGTTCACAGGATGCGGGTAGTTTTGGCTGGGCCAGCATTTATTGTCCATCCCTCGTTGCCCTTGAGAAAGTGGTGGTGAACCACCTTCTTGAACCACTGCAGTGCCTGTGGTGTAGGTACACCCACAGTGCTGTTAGGGAGGGAGTTCCAGGGTTTTCACCCAGTGACAGTGAAGGAACGGTGATATATTTCCAAGTCAGGATGGTGAGTGGCTTGGAAGAGAACTTGTAGATTGTGGTGTTCTCTTGACTCCACAACAGCAAAATGTTCACTGTTTGGGGGCTGTTTCCCAGGGGCCGGTTATCACTATATAGGATGAGTTGTGTTGTACAAGCTCCACCCATTAGGACTTCGATTTTGAAATCAGATCCTCTATTTCCATATGTACTTACAACAATGCCTATTGCAGATGGACATCCTAAGCGGAAATATTAAATAATTATTTTGTTTCGGTATTTACCAGGGAGAAAGAACAGGTTGAATGATGAGCTGAGTCATGAGATAACTGCATTTAAAATTTAAAGAGGGTCATAATGAATAAACTAAATAAACTCAAAGGGCAGAATTTTTCACTTGGCGTGCAGGTGCGCGCCGACACGCTTGAGTGTGAAATAGCATCGGGCAAGCGTCCCAACGTCATCGCGCACTCGGGCTATATTTCAGTTGGTGGGCGCGTGCAAGAGTCGGCAGCGTGCCCACCAACAATTAAGAGGCCTAGTAAGGCCATTAATGTATTAATCAGCCATGATTTGTCACTGCTCGTCCTACATTACGGTTGGCGGGCAGACGAATCGGCCAGGCGGCCTTTGCCTTTTTGAGGAAACCTCATCCAAACGCAGGAAGAGGTCTCTGGAATTAATTTTTTAAAAATAAAAATATTTGTACAGAATTTTTATGTTGTATATGTTCAGGTGACTGTTTCTGATGCGTCGGCATTTTTACCGGATTTTAAAGTCTATTTTTATTGGATTTGAATTCTTCAGTTCCCTCAGGCAGCTCTCTGCCATCAGGGTGCTTACTGTGAGCGCTCCCCTGCGCCCACACTGACTTCAGCGCTTGCACTCCCCCTGCTCCCACCCCAGCAGCACTGAGCCTTTCAGTGCAGTATGGATAGCTGGCTTCAAAACAGAAAGCCAAGAGTGGAAGTAAGGGGAAATTATTCAGAGTGATAAAAGGTGGCTGGTGCCGTTCCAAAAGGATCAGTTGTGGGACCACTGCTGTTCATAATTTACATTAACAACTTGGACTTTGGAGTCAACAGCACAATTTCTAGAAGTCCAAAAGCATCAGCATGGAGCTGAAAAAAATATCTAATACAGTCGCTAGTGTGGAGCGTTCCACTCTATGGGTGTGAGAGTTGGACTCTGAAGAAAGAGGATGAGAGGAGGATAACAACTTTTGAAATGTGGGAGTGGCGGAGGGTGCTCAGAATCAGCTGGGTGGACAGAGAAACAGATGTGTGGGTTATAGTAAAAGTTCATAAAAACAAAAGAAATAGAATCATTAGATTCTGGAAAAGTCCCAAAGATTGGAAAACTGCCAATGTAACACCTTTATTCAAAAAGGGAGGGAGACAAAAAGCAGGTAACTACAGGCCAGTTAGCTTAACATCCATCATTAGAAAAATCTTAGACCTATTATAAAAGGTGTAATAGCAGAGCATTTAGAAATGCATAATATAATCAAGCAGAGTTAGCATGGCTTCATGAAGGGGAAATCATGCCTGACAAATTTATTATAATTCTTTAAGGAGGTAACAAGCAGGATAGATAAAGGGGAACCAGGAGATGTAATATATTTGGATTTCCAAAGGGTGTTCGATGAGGTACTGCACTTAAGGCTACTTAATAAGATAAGAGCCCATGGTGTTGGGCATTGTATATTAGCATGGATAGCGGATTGGCTAACTAAAAGAAGACAAAGAGTTGGGATAAGGGGGGCATTTTCAGGATAGCAACCTGGAGTGCCACAGGGATCAGAGGTGGGGCCACAATTATTTACAATATATATTAATGACTTAGATGAGGGAAGTGAATATACTATTGCCAAGTTTGCGGATGACACAAAAATAGGTGGGAGGGCAAGTGGTGAGGATGACTCAAAGAGTCTACAGAGGGATATAGACAGGTTAAGTGAGTGGGCAGAAACTTGGCAGATGGAATATAATGTGGGAAAATGTGAGGTTATGCATTTTGGCGGGAAGAATAAAGGAGCTGAATATTATTTAAATGGAGAAAGACTGCAGAAGGCTGCAGCACAGAGGGATTTGGGGGTCCTCATGCATGAATCACAAAATTCTAACATACAAGTTCAGCAGGAAATAGGGAAGGTAAATGGAATGTTGGCCTTTATTTCAAAGGGAATGGACTATAAAAATAGGGAAGTCTTGCTCAAACTATACAAAGCACGAGTTAGACTGCACCTAGAATACTGTGAACAGTTTTGGTCCCTTTTTCTAAGGAAAGGTATACTGGCATTGGAAGCAGTCCAGAGAAGGTTCACTAGGTTCATCCCGGGTATGGAGGGATTTTCTTATGAAGAGAGGTTGAGTAGGCTGGGTCTGTACTCATTGGAGTTTAGAAGAATGAGAGGCGACCTTATTAAAACATGTAAGATTCTTAGAGGGCTTGACAGGGTAGTTGCTGAGAGGTTATTTCCCCTTGTGAGAGAGCCTAGGACCAGACGGCATAATCTCAGCGTAAGGGGTTACCCACTTAAGACAGAGATGAGGAGGAATTTCTTCTTTCAGAGAGTAGTTAATCTGTGGAATTCTTTACTGCAGAGGGCTGTAGAGGCTGGGTCGTTAAGTATGTTCAAGGGTGAGATAGACAAATTTTTAATTAGTAAGGGAATCAAGGGTTACGGGGAAAAGGCAGGAAAGTGGAATTGAGGATTATCAGATCAGCCATGATCCCATTGAATGGCGGAGCAGACTCGAATGGCCTACTTCTGCTCCTACAGCTTATGGTCTTATAGCAGGAATAGCTCATTCAGCCCCTTGAGCCCGCTCTGTCATTCAATGAGATCATAGCTGATCTTCTACTTCAACACCATTTTCTTGCACTATCCCCATATCTTTTGATGTTTTTAATATGCAGATATCTATTGATCTCAGTTTTGAACATACTCAATGACTCAGCCTCCAACAGCCATCAGGGCAGAGAATTCCAAAGATTCACCACTCTCTGAGTGGAGAAATTTCTCCTCATCTCAGTTCTAAATTGCCTGTCTATTATTCTGAGACTGTGTCCCCTGGTTCTAAGCCCCCTGCCAAGGGGAACATTCTTTCTGCATCTACCCTGTTGAGCCCTGTAAGAATTTAGTGTTTTTGAATGAGATCACCTCTCATTCTTCTAAACTCCAGAGAATAAAGGCCCAGTCTATTTAATCTTTCCTCATCGGACAATCCCTCCATCCCAGGAATTAATTTAATGAACCTTCATTGCATTCCCTCTATGGCAAGTATATCTTTCCTAAAGTAAGGAATCAAAAGGATTGTTAAGTATAGTTAGAGAGAGAAAGATAGCCAAGTACTTACATTGGAAATGAAAGCTCAACAGCCTCATCCTGGAAAAAAAATTGAAGGTGAAATTGAGGGTAAAAACAGAAGAGGAAGAAGCAAAATCGGATGGGTGGATAACATTGAGACCTGGACTGAGGGAGGCTTGAAGACAGCCAGGGAAGAAGCAAAACAATGCCATCGGTAACGCTAAGGCTAAAGTGACAACAAAAAAAAGAAAAAAACAACTTCTAAGCGTGCAGATGACAACAAATTGAGGGGAGAGGGGCTGTCAATGCCACGGAGGCCTGCAACAAAAATACAGGAAGGCATTAATAAACTTGTAGAATGGGCAAATAGGTTCTTTACTGCTTGGAAGGTGTGAGTCTATTGGGGTAGAGATCTTGGATTAGAACTACACCAATCACTAAAGGTTGCACCATAAGTTAGCATGGCTAATGAAAAAAAGCAAGTCATGCATCAGGCTTTATTTCTAGAAGGATAGGA
The DNA here is from genome assembly GCF_964194155.1 of Cetorhinus maximus. Classification (NCBI taxonomy): domain Eukaryota; kingdom Metazoa; phylum Chordata; class Chondrichthyes; order Lamniformes; family Cetorhinidae; genus Cetorhinus; species Cetorhinus maximus. The sequence continues at coordinate 45,248,182 of NC_135879.1, read as the reverse complement.
TAGAAAAGCAGGGAAGTTACTTAACCTGAATCGGACCTTGGTTAGACCACACCTAGAGATCTGAATGCAGTTCTGGTCGCCATATTATCAAAAGCATATCAAGGCATTGGAGAAGATGCAGTGAAGATTTACAAGGGTGATACAAAAAATGAGTTAAGTTCCGAAGGAGAGTCATGTTGGACTCGAAATGTTAATTGTTTCTCTCTCTGCAGATGCTGCCAGACCTGCTGAGTTTTTCCAGCACTTTCTGTTTTTATTTTATACAAAAAATGAGCTGTTATACATGTGAGAAAAGGAATATTGACTGGGCCTCTTTTCTCTTGAAAAATTAAGCCTGAAGGCTGACCTAGTACAATTCTTTAAAATCATGAAATGTTTTGATAAAGTGAATGAAGCGAATGCATGGAATTACATGCCCTCCCCCAAGATTGGTGGCATGGTGGGCATTTAATCAGGTGGGAGTGTGGCAGGTGGGTACCCCACCGCCTTCCTCTCTTCACCCTGATTAAGTCCATGGTGGAAAGGCACATGGGGTGGCTTTCCTGCCAGGCCACAAATTGAGGCCCTTAAGTGCCCACTTAAGGGCCTCATTCCTTAGCCACTTGTATCAACCCAGCATCAGGCTTGCTATGCAGGGAGCATGACAAGCAAACTCTGTCTGCATTGCTTGCGGACTTCCAAGGGAGCTGCCTCTTTCAAAAGCACTCAGTGCCTGAACAAGACACCCAGTGTCAGGAAGGTGATAACCCTCTGAGAGCCACTCCCTGGCTCTTGCTGCTGAAACCCTCCCACTTCTCCTGTGACACCCCCCACCCCCCCCACCCCACCCCACAACACCCACCCATCATCACTCACCTGTTCCCGGGTCTCTTGGCAATCCTAGGCCCCGGGTGGATGTTGTGGTGGCAGCAGCAACCACCTTACCAGTTCTGCTGCCATTCAATACAGCTGCCAGCCTCAGATTGGCCAGCAGCTTTCGGTGGGCAGAACATCTGCCCCCATGGCCCTTGATCCTGTGGAAGGCCTGCTGCTGTCCAGTTAAGTGCCTGAGTAGCATGTAATATGGCTGCCCTTCCCTAAGACAGGTGATGCAGAGCTCTTGCCTTCTCCCCAGCTGCAGGCAAGACCCCTGTCATGTGTGTTAAATACCGCCCATCGTTTCCCCTTGCGAGGAAGAGAAAATGTTTCTTCTTGTGGGGAGCAACATTACTAGAAGTCTGATCTTTAACTCAACAAGGACTGTTTCTGTTAACTCCATAGCCAATTGTCACTATTTTTGTCAGCTGTAGGTGTGGTTAGGTATTTGAGCTCAATTTCCAAAGTCAAATGAGGTGAATTCTCACTTTGAGACAAACAGGTCAAAATGGCTTCTTTATGTGGCAACAGCTTGTTTTTCCTCTGAGTAAAATCTCTTTTAGCTACTTCAAGGTTGTTATTGAGGTGCTTTTTGTGTTCAAGGTAAGTTGTTCATATTTTATGCTCCTTTTAGAAGTAATGTGTCCATCTTCCTAATAAGTTTTATGAGAATATGGTGCGACAGTAACAAAAGAAAAGGTTCAGAAGCCCCAATTGGTTAAATGAAAAATATTGATCGGGTGAAATTCATCTTAATAACACTTCCAGAATCACTTTTTTTTTGCACTGACCGTTCACCTTCCTCCTCAATATCACTAAATGGTTCCTCTTCCAGCCTGTTGCACAGGAACAAACACAAAGGAAAGTGATGCCCAGGGGGATAGGTGGAGTCAATAATATAACCATCGTAGAACATGCCTAATTCCATTCCAAGGAAATCAGTGGGATGAAAATCTGATGCATTCTACAATAGAGAGGTGATTGGATCCACCAGATTGTTGCCATCGCAGTGAAAGTTACCCATGAAGAGACTAAAGCAGCAAAACAGCTACAGAAACTAAAAATCAAACACAAAAAACCACACAGCTACCCAAACACAATAGAAGTAAGAAAACAATGAAGCAGAAGAAGGTGAAGCACAGCCCCATCACCCCTGACCTCTAACAGTACCACCATCACCAAATTTCCTACCATTAATTTCCCAGTAGTCATTATTGGCCAGAAAATGAACTTGACCACTCATATCAATATTATGCATGTCAACCTTAGCTCAGTGGTAGTATTACTTCAGTCGTGCATGCTCATGGGTTCCAGCCCTCATAATCTCACTGAGAATGCTACACTCTTGTTGTTTGAATTAAATATTGGCCAATACTCAGGGAAAATTCCCTTCCCTCTCAGGTAGATATAAAAGATCCCATTGAACTATTCAAGGAAAAGCAAAGACGTTCTTCCTGTGTCCTGGTCAATATTTAGCTCTCAAACAATAGCACAAAAGAAAGCAACTGTTCACTGCCTCATGCTGTTTGCAAATTAGCTGCTATGTTTCTCTGCATGTGTGTCACTAAATGCTCCAGAACTTTTCACCCCTCGGGCGCAGACTCCAAATTAACGTGTGTTTTAGGGGCAACTGAACAGTTAGCCGACTGAGCAAACTGTCGAATCCCCTTGCGTAAGTTGGCCATCGCGCAGTCACAAGTGGAGGTGCTCACAGCCCCTTGCGATGTCTGTATTAAGTTTATTAAGGTTTGGACCAGTCTCCCCCATGGTTCAAGCTAACAGTGCAGCCTTGCAGTGCGGGTTAGGAGAATACCTGCACCTGAGCCAAGAGCACAGCACGAAGTCCAGTGGGCAAAGCTGCTACCAGTAGGTAAAGTGGAGTGGGGTAGAGGTGAGTGGGGTTTCGAACAGCCATGAAGTACAAACTGGCTATCCAAGTGGTGGGCAGCACTCTCCTGTGTGCGTGAAAGGGCTTTCAGACTTGAGCAAGAGAGGTTCTTCGAACATGTATGCTAATCCACGTGTCTCTCCTTGATCCTGCAGGAGGAGAACATCAGGATCATGGAGCCTGGTGATTTAGCAGTATGCGTCATGGCTTACAGGGAGCAGAAAAGGAGGAGAGGAGAGCAGCAGAGGCGCCTGGCTCAGCAAAGGGAGGAGCACCTCCCTCAAGATGAAGGGGCGCAGGGCCTGCTACGCACGCAGCTGAAGATCCACAGAGAGCCATTGCTCGTAAACGCTTCGCTAGTCCCAGAGTCTAAACACAGTGCTTGTCATTCCTGCAGATGCCCGAGAATCAGTGTCGCCGAAGACTGCTCATGTCTAGGGAACTGGTCACTCATATATGCCACCTGCTGCAGGATTTGGCACCATGAGGACATGGAGGGCATCCACTGCCAGTGGCCATGAAAGGGACCGTGGTGCTCAATTTCTATACCAGTGACTTCTTCCAGGGTTCCACAGATGAGCTGTGTGTGATCTCGCAAGCCTCCATGCACAAGTGTATCCAGGGGGTCACAGACGCCATCTTCGTGAAGGCACAGAACTTTGTGCATTTCGCCCAGGATCAGGAGAGCCAGGAAGCAAGAGCGGACATCTCAGATATTACACAGGTGCAGGGTGCCATTAACTGCACTCACGTGGTGCTTAGATCTCCATGGCAACAAGCAGTCAACTACATCAACCAAAAGGGCTTCCACTCATTGAATGGTCAGTTGGTGTGAGGCCACCACAAACACATCCTACAGGTCTGCACACGATTCTCAAGGAGCATCCATGACTCCTAAATCCTTAGCAGGTCTCAGATCCCTGACATCTTCCAGGGTCCACAGAAGCTGCAGGGTTGGCTCCTCAGGGACAAGGGGCCGTGGCTGATGATGCCTGTCCAGCAGCCTCAGACTGCAGCAGAGTGAAGGTTTAACAAGGCTCATGCTGCAACCAGAACTTTGGCCGAACAAACGATAGGCATTTTGAAAATGAGGCTTCAGTGCCTCAACAGGTCCAGTGGAGTACTGCAATGGAGTCCGCCAAGGTTGTTGTGCATCATCGTAGCTTGCTAAGCGCTACACAACCTGGCGTTGCAATGGGGGGAAACACCTGGCTGAGGAGGAGATGGAAGCGCAGCACGTAGCCCGCAATGAGGACATCGAAGGGGGTGAAGGTGATGGGGTCCTTGAACGTGAGGATGTCAGCGATCAGGCCATCTCAATCTGAGGAGTGCAGCGGACATCCCTTCCTGATGTTCCCAAGCTTGCCTTTGCAGCTCCAGCAACTGTGACATGACTGAGCTCAGAGGCTTGTCATCTGACTCGGACTCAGCAAATGTCTGGCCTCCAGCAGCCCTCTGAGTGCCGGAAACCTGGGAAGCCCCTGCTGCCACCTGCTGTGGATCAGACAGTGCACTGTGCTCACCAGGTTGTGATCCCGAGGCTACTCTAGAACTAGGTCCCACTGAGGTCCCTCCTCTGCGCTGGGGGAGGGTGTGGGTGAGCACTGTGACAGGTCTTCAATTAGGGTGTCATCAGATTCTTCTTCTGAGGAATCTTTGGGGCATGAGTCAAGGATCTGGCTTGTGGACCCCCTTGGTTGCTTCCCAGATGTGCCTGCGAAAACAAGGAGAGATAATTAATGCATGGCAGGAGACTGTGGAGCAGGGGAAGTCACTCACAGCATGGTTGTCTGATGGATGTTGCACTGCTGGATCCTCACTTGGATGAGCACGGTCAACCTCACCATCAGTACAGGAACGGTCCAGATCATCGCCAGCCAGCTGGATGGCTCTGTTTCCAAAGTCTGTGAGGACCTTGATGTTGGGCATTCCTCCACCAGTCTGCGACCTCTCCCTTTTGTTGTGTGCCAGCTTGTCCTGCATTTAGACAGATGGAGAGAGTGTAAGCAGAATGCCTGCCAGGCTACATGAGAAGGATGCCTGGCTTGCGTGGGGTGGTGAGTGGTGCCATGGACGGGATGAGAACATGATTCTCAGGGCAGATGAAGATCTGTGTGTGAGAGAGAGTGAATGGTGATGTCCCTTGAACTGGCAGTGAGCGGATCCCGGTGGATGTGTGATAGGTTTGTGAGTGTGTGAGTTGAGAGTGATGAAAAGAGCGACTTACCCTGACGGGATGGAGATCATTCATCCTCCTTCAGCACTGGGTGGCTGTCCCCTTTTGCAGGGCATTGGCACTGACCACTGCTTCCACTGCCTCCCATGCAGATTGGTGACCTTGCTTGCTAGTCTTTGCACAGAGCAGGGGTAGAGGAAATCGTGGGGGGCGTCCACTGTGACCAGTAGGTGCCCGAAGGATACGTCACTAAATTTGTTTCATCCCTTGGGCAGCTATGATTTTCCAGCAGCTTTTGATCGCTTAGAGAATGCCAGCTCTGTGCAGGGGCACCCTATCAATATGGCACCAGATTATTGAAGGCCTAATGTGATGGCAGGGTTAGCGAATCAGAGGCCATCCCACCAGCGAACCGGTGTGTTTCCCGTGAAGGCATTATTAATGAGGCGGGATGCACCAGGAAGGCTATGATACGGCGCAAAAACCTGCCATTGCGGCCGGCAGGTAAAATGACTTTTTTCACACCCACCACTGCATTTTGTGCAAATCTGCGATGATTCCACTCTAAGTCATATATCATCCTGATGGATATTTCTGTTCCTTCACCATGGCTGGGTCAGAATCCTGGTTTCCTTACCTAACACCATTGTGTGAACATAATTATCACCTCAAAATTGCAGTGGTCCAAAGGGAAGGATCACCACCAACTTCTTAGTGTAATTAAGGATGGGCAACTTATGGGGTGCTGCCAGTGGCGCACATATCCTTGGAACAAAATAAAGAAAGGATAAAGCAAAAGCAAGCTGGGACAAAAATAACAGCCTGAGAATGGCTGTAAGTATAAATAATTAAGTATCTAACCGTGACAAAGAGTAAATATAGAATAAATGGTTATCCAAATACAGTGGATTGTAATGTACCATATTCTGTTGAAGGCATACAGAGGAAAACATCAATCATGACTTGAGAGAAATAGGGTGTCTCCATTGTAAAGAAAATCTATATGTGGCCATTTCATTTATGATCGATTTTATACTTTAGACAGAATATAGTCCCTCTTAAATTTCCTTCCTTTTAATTTTTGGAATGCTCCACAAAATCTATCACACTCATGAGGTACAGCAGTCACCACAAAAGGGAGAAGACTGACACACGGTAATGTTAATTAAATTGCTTCTGAAAGGACAAGTATGTATTATATGCAGGGAATCGACCATCAACAAACCAGCCATAAATCTGCAAACTGAAAAAACCCTCAGCACGCATAATGTTTTAATCAAAGAGCAGATGGGAAAAGTCATACCAAGCCACAGGAAATGAGCTATGAAAGCAAAACGCATAAACACTCCTCCCCCTTCTTCTTATTATGTCTTCTGTTACAGTAGATATAAACTTTATGAAGGCATTAACCTTCAACAGCTCCAAACACAGTAATAGCCATGCTGTATATCCTATGTAAAACGAAGACATCACAAGAGGAACTGGCACTGTTCATGAATGTGCCAGAAGCAGAGCCAGACATCTCGGAGCACTTAAATTAATCATGTAGGGAGGACTAAAATATTACCTTGTTGTTACATTGTGGATGGGGCTCCACTTTTCCTATTATAAAATTTCTTGTTATTGTGTTTGATAGCTAGTTTGCATCAATGAAGCACGAGAGTCAACTGAGTATGGTTAAAACGATTGTTTTATTCAGTTACATGGGGAATTTAATTGTGGCCAGGCTGTCAGAGAGTAGACATTTTCTCAGTAAACTAACAATCGCAGGTATAGATATAGATACTTTCTGAATTGAATTACATAAATCAAAGTATGTGAAACATATTTTAGCTCCATGACTTATCTGACAGTATTTTTTTTACAATACTAACCAGTTGTAAACAAAAATGTTTGCTGTACAGTTTCTTCTGTGTGCTGTTCTTAGTTCATGGTATTCAATGCAATAACCATAAAAAACATAATAAAACCCAATGTTTCTGCTGACTTAAGTGTCAGGATTTACTTATTGATCACTTGAACTCATGCTAAAATATGTAGTTGCAGTAGGTTGTTACAATTTAAATAATGGTGCCAATCAACAGTCATGCATTTTTAGGGCCTGATCTTCCTTCCGGGATTGGGAAATGAATGTCAGGTCCATTTTTAGGCCCTGATCCAGACACGGTTGGAAGCAGACTTGGATCGAGCTGGTGGCTCGAGAAGGTGGTGAGCAGACAGAGGGTGGTCAGGAAGAACTGTACTGAACTTTCAGTACAGCTACAACACCGGCATCTATTTGGCAATGTGGATAATTGCTCAGCCATGTTCTGTCCAAAAAAAGGACAAATCCAAACCAGCCAGTCACCGCTCTACTCTCAATCATCAGCAAATGGAAGATGTTGTTGACAGTGTTGTTAAGCAGCACTTATACATCAATAACCTGTTGAAGTTCAATTTGGGTTTTGCCAGGGTCAGTCAGCTCCTGAAAAGTTTTTCCAGGTAATTCTGTTTTTGTTTTGTTTTGGATTTCCAGCATCCGCAGTAGCTTTTAGCTTTTTGTTTTTATCTCTGTGTTTAATTGACTGCCACCTCTCTTCAAAAAAATGCCCTCTTGGAAGAAGTACGGTTCTGTCCTCCGACAGGATTTCTGACTGTCTCTTCTGCCCTGCTAAACTATGCTGCAGTTCTGCCGAAGGGCCATGGAGGCTCGAAACGTTGACTGATTTCTTCTCCGCCAATGCTGCCAGACTTGCTGAGTTTTTCCAGGTAATTCTGTTTTTGTTTTGTTTTGGATTTCCAGCATCCGCAGTAGCTTTTAGCTTTTTGTTTTTATCTCTGTGTTTAATTGACTGCCACCTCTCTTCAAAAAAATGCCCTCTTGGAAGAAGTACGGTTCTGTCCTCCGACAGGATTTCCGACTGTCTCTTCTGCCCTGCTAAACTATGCTGCAGTTCTGCCGAAGGGCCATGGAGGCTCGAAACGTTGACTGATTTCTTCTCCGCCGATGCTGCCAGACTTGCTGAGTTTTTCCAGGTAATTCTGTTTTTGTTTTGTTTTGGATTTCCAGCATCCGCAGTAGCTTTTAGCTTTTTGTTTTTATCTCTGTGTTTAATTGACTGCCACCTCTCTTCAAAAAAATGCCCTCTTGGAAGAAGTACGGTTCTGTCCTCCGACAGGATTTCTGACTGTCTCTTCTGCCCTGCTAAACTATGCTGCAGTTCTGCCGAAGGGCCATGGAGGCTCGAAACGTTGACTGATTTCTTCTCCGCTGATGCTGCCAGACTTGCTGAGTTTTTCCAGGTAATTCTGTTTTTGTTTTGTTTTGGATTTCCAGCATCCGCAGTAGCTTTTAGCTTTTTGTTTTTATCTCTGTGTTTAATTGACTGCCACCTCTCTTCAAAAAAATGCCCTCTTGGAAGAAGTACGGTTCTGTCCTCCGACAGGATTTCTGACTGTCTCTTCTGCCCTGCTAAACTATGCTGCAGTTCTGCCGAAGGGCCATGGAGGCTCGAAATGTTGACTGATTTCTTCTCCGCCGATGCTGCCAGACTTGCTGAGTTTTTCCAGGTAATTCTGTTTTTGTTTTGTTTTGGATTTCCAGCATCCGCAGTAGCTTTTAGCTTTTTGTTTTTATCCTGAAATCATTATTGTCTTTGTCCAAACTTGCACAAAAGAGCTGAATTCAAGAGGTGAAGTGAGAGTGAATGCCCTCAACATCAAGGCAGCATTTCATTGAGTGTGGCAGCAAGGTGTTCTGGAAAACTGGAGTCAACTGGAATCGGGGAAAACTCTCCACTGGTTGGAGTCATACCTATATCAAAGGGAAGATGGTTGTTGGAGGTCAATAATCTCTGTCCCAGGACATCACTGCAGGAGTTCCTCAGGATAGTGTCCTAGGCCAAATCATCTTCAGCTGCTTCATCAATGACTCCCCTCCATCATAAGGTCAGAAGTGGGGATGTTCACTGATGATTGCACAATGTTCAGCACCATTCGCAACTCCTCTGAAACTGAGGCAGTCCATGTCCAAATGCAACAAGACATTGACATTGTTCAGGCTTGGGCTGACAAGTGGCAAATAGCATTCAAGCCACCCATGTGACAGGCAATGATCATCTACAACAAGAGGGAATCTAACCATCATCCCTTGATATCCAATGGCACTACCATCACTGAATCCCCCACTATCCTGGGGATTACCATTGACCAGAAACTGAACTGTGGCTACAAAAGCAGATCAGAGACTGGGAATTCTGTGGCAAGTAACTCGCCTCCTGCTCCTCAAAACCTGTCCACCATCTACAAGGCACAATTCAGGAGTGTGATGGAATACTCTCCATTTGCCTGGATGAGTGCAGCTCCCACAACACTCAAGAAGCTTGACACCATCCAAGACAAAGCAACATGCTTAATTGGCATCCCATCCACAAACATTCACTCCCTCCACTACCTATAAACAGTGACAAGTGTGTGCCATCTACATGGTGTATTGCAGGAACTCACCAAGTGCGATCTCTACCATTAGAAGAACACAGGCAGCAGATACATGGGAACACCACCACTTGGAAGTTCCCCTCCAAGCCACTCACCATCCTAACTTGGAAATATATTGCTGTTCCTTCACTGTCGCTGGGTCAAAATCTTGGAACTCCCTAACAGCACTATGGGTGTACCTACACCACAGGGACTGCAGTGGTTCAAGAAGATGGCTCATCATCACCTTCTCAAGGGCAATTAGGGATGGGCAATAAATGCCAGTGACGCCCGCATCCCAAGAATGAATAAATAATGAAAATAAAGAACTGGGTCCAATGCAAGAAGAGCTTCAATGACCATCTTTTTACTGGCAATGGTCTTTGTGCATTTAACCTCCAACAGGCACTGCAGCTGAGGAGCCTGAGGATGCATGCTGCTCCTGAGCATGGGAGGGATGTGTGCCCAAGGTACTTGCTGAGCCCTCAGCTTCATAGCACTGTTGAGGGCTTGCCAGCACTGATACATGAAGTTTCCTATCACAATGAGCCATGGACATAGATGTCAGCAGTGACTTATCTCTCTCTCATTTGTTCCTGCAGGAGAAACTGGCTCAAAATATTCACAGAACAGCCTAGACAGGAGGAGGAGTTCATCCTATATTGTCGCTGTGACGAAAGAGGGAGCCATGGAGATCACGGGGAGATCACATGGAGACCATGAGCAAGTCAGAGAAGTTGAGATGAACATGGTAGCAAGGGTGAATAGAGACAGCAGTGCATAGGTGAAGGGCATCCCAGCCCCTCTGAAAGCAGACCAAAGACTCAGCTTCACTGGGAAGCCTCAGCACTGCAGAGGCTTTGGCTCTCCAAAGGTAGTTCTCATGGTCTCTTCTTGTCTCTCTGACAGGTTCAGGCTTCAAGGCACAAAATCAAATTCCTGTGTCTGCACCAGGCCAAGCGCTGCCAGAAAACACCTCAGAACAAACACTGTCACATATTACAAGCATAGACTCCACAAACTCAGATACAGTCACCTCAATGGGTCCTGGAGCATGAATAGATAGGATGGTATTGGGTGAGGAACACATCACAAGTGAGCAAGAGAAGGTGACAAAGACAGAGGCAGCAGTGGGAAGTCCCTCTTGGACAATGAAGAACACACAGCCCTACTTGGCTGGGCACAGATGCAGTGCCTCAGAAGTCACCAGAAAAGAGGCTGTACTTAGATTAGCAGTAATAACTGCATTTCCATAAGTCAGGGTTCTTGAGATAGTATGTAGTCATTGGCTGAGAATAGAGGAGTCCAATCAGATGAAAGCAAAATACCGCAGATGCTGAAAATCTAAAATAAAAACAGAAAATGCTGGACAAACTCAGCAGGTCTGGCAGTATCTGTGGAGAGAGAAATAGAGTTAATGGATTTTATACTGTTTAAGAGGGGGTGGAGCAGGTGGTGCAAAATAAAAGGTCAGGGATAGTTGGGAGCTCAGGAGAGCTTGACAAAGATGTCATGGACACAAGACAAAGGGAATGTTAATGGTAGTGTTAAAGACTGAAGAAGGTGCTGATAGTGGCATAAGGGTAAGGTAGCAGAAGATATTAATAGCAGAACAAGGGTCAGCACTCTGTGAAAGCAAAACATAAGAACATGTGATAAATGGCCCTGTGGATGGGGGGCGGGGTGGGGTGTACATAGGGTGTGTTGGGGAAAAGAAAAACAATTGGATTAAAAAAAGGATCAAAGTGGCAAGATGAAGGAGAGAGTTCATGGCTTAAAGTTGTTGAACTCAATATTCAGTCAGGAAGGCTGTAGAGTGCCTAATCGGAAGATGAGGTGCTGTTCCTCCAGTTTGCGTTGGGCTTCACTGGAACATTCCAGCAGGCCAAGGATGGACATGTGGGCAGGAGAGCAGGGTGGAGTGTTGAAATGGCAAGCGACAGGGAGGTCTGGGTCATGCTTGTGGACAGACCGAAGGTGTTCTGCAAAGCGGTCACCCAGTCTGCGTTTAGTCTTCCAAATGTAAAGGAGACTGCATTGGGAGCAGCGAATACAGTAGACCAAACTGAAGGAGGTGCAAGTGAAGTTCTGCTTTACCTGAAAGGAGTGTTTGGGGCCTCGGACAGTGAGGAGTGGGGGAGGTAAAGGGGCAGGTGTTGCACCTTCTATGGTTGCATGGGAAGGTGCTGTGAGAAGGGGATGAGGTGTTGGGGGTGATGGAGGAGTGGACCAGGATGTTACAGAGGGAACGGTCCCTATGGAATGCTGACGGGGGGGTGAGAGGAAGATGTGTTTGGTGGTGGCATCATGCTGGAGTTGGCGGAAATGGCGGAAGATGATTCTTTGAATGGGGAGGCTGGTGGGATGATAAGTGAGGACAAGGGGAGCCTATCATGGTTCTGGGAGGGAGGGGAAGGGGTGAGGGCAGAGGTATGGGAGATGCGTCAGACACGGCTGAGGGTCCTGTTAACCATAGCCATGGGGTGGGTAGGGGGGCAGGGAATCCCTGGGTTAAGAAAAAAGGAAGACATGTCAGAAGCGTTGTTTTAAAAGGTGACATCATCAGAACAGATGCGATGGACACGGAGGAACTGAGAGAATGGGCTGGAGCCCTTACAAGAAGCAGGGTGTGAGACGCTGTTATTCGAGGTAGCTGTGGGAGTTGGTGGGCTTGTAATGAATATTGGTGGACAGTCTATCACGAGAAATGGAGACAGAGAGGTCAAGGGAGGGAAGGGAAGTATTGGAGATAGACCATGTGAAGGTGAGAGAGGGGTGGAACTTGAAAACAAAATCGATAAATTTTTCCAGGTCCAGACAAGAGCATGAAGCGGCACCGACACAGTTATCGATGTACCGAAAGAAGAGTTGTGGGAGGGGGACCTGAGTCAGACTGGAACAAGGAATGTTCCACATACCTCACAAAAAGACAGGCAGAACTGGGGCCCATGTGGGTACCCATAGCAACACCTTTTACTTGGAGGAAGTGAGACAAGTTAAAGGAGAAATTGCTCAGTGAGAGAACAAGTTCAGCCAGAAAGAGCAGAGTGGTGGTGGATGGGGATTGTTCGGGCCTCTGTTATATTAACTCTGTTTCTCTCTCCACAGATGCTGCCAAACTTGCTGAGCTTTTCCAGCATTTTCTGTTTTTATTTTAGCCCATTCAGATGCTGTGCACCTATATGCTTCAGGGCTTTGAGTTGAGAGAATGGCCAACCTCATCAAGAACATTATGCGCAACGCTTGGAGTGCATGCAGGAACTGTGCCACGATGTTCTCAGAATGCATGCAACATTATGTAGCCTTAACTGGTCAGTGATGTTGATGGCACAGAAATGTTTGGAAGGGGTGCCAGTTGTTCCCCTGTTGGTGCCCCCCTGCAGGCATCTGGACTACCAAGTGAGGCACTCACCCAGGCGGATGAGGTTGCCACCCCTCATTGGGCACCACCATCATCAATGCTTTCTTTGGCCTCTCTGACTGAGGGACCATCTGTGCAGCAGGGCTCAATGATGGTGGCAGCCCCTGCAATGATGCAGGAGCCCCATTGGCACCTCCACAACAAGGATGAACACCATGTATATCTCAGCCACAAGCAGACAGAATTGAACAAGCTGTCTCCACCTCAATCGAGGCTACTAGGGGAGCACCATGTAAAAATAGCCGAGAGCGGAGGCCACCATGTTGGGCAGAACACTAAGTGGGTCACTGAATTGTTTCGCACATGTAACTGAGAACTTGCCCTATTTTTCAACACAATGTAAATATTGACACATAATGCCGGACATGTGATCTTCCAATTATCAATGGAGGAACAAGGAAAGGGAGATGATGGGTGGGATTTTCCGTCCCCACCCCCTCCCCTCACCAGGATCGTCTGGTCCCACTGAACATCAATGGACTTCTGAGGGAATGTAAGCCCTTCCTGTTGATGAACCTTAATGGGCTGCTTTGCATTTGGGTGCTTTGACAATAATCAATGATGCCCTGAACCTGGGGCAACCCAATATGAAATCCCTTTGTTTCTTGAATTGAATGTACTATGTTAATCATCTAGTTCCACAGTTTACATTTATATTTTAGAGGTAACCTTTAGTTTTGGGGAGATTTTTTTTTAGATGTAAGGTAACAGAAATGCTAGATGTCAGAAGTTGCACACCATCCAAGGTACTTGCACATCAAAGGTCTTTCCATTGTACTTTCAAGGCCAGAGTTAAAACATTGTCCTGTCTTTGTTAGAGAGGTTTTATTTCAGATCTAAAACTTTTGAAACTAAAGGCAACTTTGCAAACATGGGAGTTTCTTGGTAGAGCCAGAAAGTGTGGAAAAAAAGGACTGTTAACTCAATTAGTAATATAAAGTATTCATGTGAGCCCCAGGATCAAAAGGTTGTTTAAAAGGTAAAAGATAATTAGTTAACATTTCTGTTTGGAATATTCCAGGTATACCATGTTGCCCTGGGGATAGTTTGAAGGGAACTGCCCCTTTGTGTGGGGATTATCTGTATGTTTTGCTCACAGAAACAACAGTTGAGTTTGGGAACAGACTGAGAGTCAAGGGAGCAAAAGAGATAAACATTAGTCAGGTCTACCCACTAAGCAGAGAAAATACTAAGCTTATTGTTCACTGCACCAATGTGGATGGGATCTCGCACTCGGTTTGGAGACAGAGTGCGTGAGGGGAAAGGAGGGTGGAAGGTTTGCCTAGCTTGGAACTAGGGGAAAAAATTGATAACAATCCTCATAGTTAAAGCAGTTCAGCTTAGAGAAGCCAGGAGGTTTTGTATTTGGAGGTGGAAGCAATCAAGTTGGTCTGCAAGCCCTGAGTTCAGAAGGCAAAGAAAAAGAATTTGTCAAGAGCTGTGGAGTAGCCATAGATCAAGAGAATACTGCTATTATACATACACAAACAAAGAGCCTCAAGGCGGTGTTATTACACTCCTCCCCGCTAAATGAAAAAGTTACAGCCAGTTCAAATTCCATACAACTTACATACATTTCTTGATTTTTGTATGTTTACAAATCCAACTTAACCATTGGTTTGCTATTTTTAAGAGGATATCTCCTTTCTTAACCCAAACTTTCAGATCTTGGGGAAGGACGTGGGAGGAGAAGTTTTCTCCAACAAGGATCATTTTGCCCTTAACCTTTAATTGAATTTTCCACTTCATCAGGCATGTCTGTCTGACTCTGACTTAGATCTTAACTGGATTCAGACACAACTTGTGTTGGAGTAACTATTGGCACTCTACTCATATCCCAACTATCCAATTCATTTGATTCTCCCCAACTTCCTTCTTCTTCATGAACCCCTGAAGGTAAAAAATGATCTCTAAGTACAAACCTAACCTTTCCACTACCAAACCTCTTGACCAAATATATGTGAGGATCACATATTTTCATCAGTCTCCCTAGTGGCCAATTCAACAACTTATGATGATGCTCTTTCATCTTAACCTCCTGGTTCAACTTCAGACTTCTTTTTCTCACTCTACCCCTATCATGACTCACTTTCTGCCTGGTTTGTTTTTCTTCTACTGGCTATGCTAAAAGTGGCTTCAGCAATGAAAGCCTCATTCTAGGCTGTCTTCTAAGAAACAATTCAGCTGGTGTGCTGCAGGTAGTAGTTTCAGGTGTGTTATGATAAATAAACAAAAAATTTGTCAGTTTGTAATGCAATGACAACCAGAATTTCTTCCAATTTGTATCTTTCATTTTTTTTAACAAGAGCACGCTTAACAATTTGCACTGTGCGTTCTGCTGCTCCATTTGAAGCAGGATGATACAGTGTAACTCTAATGCATTTTACCCCATTCATTTTCATGAATTTTACAAACTCTTCTGTACAAAACTGAGGTTCGTTGTCAGACACAATTTCCCCTGGGAACCCATAAAGCAGCAAACAAACAAATGCAAAATATCTAGAGTTTTGCGAGTTGTTCAATTCATCGGAAACCCCTCAACCAGCTCTGAACGGCTATCTAGCTCAATGAATAGCTGCTGCCCTTTGAATTCTGTAAAATCTAAGTGCAGCCTCTGCCACACTCTAGCTGGCCATTTTCATGGTTGCAAAGGTACCCACAGCAGCTTATTTTCTACGACTTGATATACCCTACACTGACTCAGTGTGTCTTCTATATTCTTATATAATCCTGGCCACCAAAGGTAGCTTCTCGCTAGGGTTTTTGCAAACTTATCCCCAAGAAGATTACATAGCAACTGCGAGTTGTACCTTTCTGAAATTACAACCCTGGCTCCACACATAATGTAACTTTAATCAACTGAAAAACCATTCTTACATGTAAAAAATGGCCTGATTTCTAAATCCAGTATCTGAGTTGGCTACTCATTTGCAATATAATCATTTACCCTTTCCAATACAGGGTCCCTGTGAGTTGTTCTACCTAAATCATCCATTGTGATTGGCCACACATCTACATTTTAGAAATAAAATACATCCTCCCTGTAGGACTCTATCTCTGAGGGGTTGGTAATCTAGACATCGCGCGGCATTATAATGAACTTCCAGTCGTCTGTATTTAATGTCGCACTGATAAGCAGGCAAAATCAAATTCCATATCTGCATTCAGGCTGCAACTAAAGTGGGTACTGGAGGACTTAAATTCAAAATAGCTGTCAGTAGCT
This sequence comes from Cetorhinus maximus, assembly GCF_964194155.1. Lineage (NCBI taxonomy): Eukaryota > Metazoa > Chordata > Chondrichthyes > Lamniformes > Cetorhinidae > Cetorhinus > Cetorhinus maximus. Next base: position 45,232,164 of record NC_135879.1, on the reverse strand, counting down.
TATGATTGGCTTCGATTGTGAAACTATGGCCATGCAAGTTTTTACGAAATCTCCTTATTTCAAAAATCAAAGACAATGCTTAACATTCTATCTAAGCTAAATGCAATCCTCACCATTATCCAACATTTGAGAGATCATTGCATCTACTCCATATGGAGAGGCCTCACAAGGTACCTTAATCTCTTTGGACACATCATAATGTAGAAGCACTGGGCCAGCTACCAATTTACGTTTACACACTGGAATGCCTTGTCACACTCTGCCCTTCCTGTGGAGGATGTTGCTCTTCATTACCACTAGGCCTGAAATCGGAGAGTCTTGTCCCCATTGCCAGCTGCTGCCTTCCTAGCACTCAGGTGACCTCCCCATTGTGACTAGAAGCCTTGCCCCTTCCTATTATGCCCCCACAATTCTAGGATGGTGATGACTGCCTGCACTAGTCAACACTGTCCCAGCAACTTGTGCACACCAGGTGGCATCTTTGTGCCAATGGCTGAGGTCCCTACTGAGCCATTTTCTCCCTTTTAATACACACACCTAATTCCCTGGACCAGGAATGGCTGGCTCCCAGCCATGTAACTGTCTCTGTGCACCTGGTCTTCCCCAGATCCAGCATACAGCCTGTCCGTCTCCAACAAAATCTCACATGAGCTACTCAATGAGCTGCCATTCAGCTCAGTAATGGTGATGAAAGACTGGCATATCAGCTGGCATCACTACTTTCCTCACCCGCCCAGCTCCATTCCACCCCCCTCCGACCGACGGGATCTAAAAATCAAGGGCCTGATGTCTATTTTCAAAGAAAGAAAAGGAAAAGCTGGAATTTATAAAGCTTCTTTCACAACCTTGGCAGCCAAATAAGTACTTTTGAAGTGTAAATGTAGGAAACACTGTAGCCATTTTGCACACAACAAGCTCCCACAAACAGCAACGTGATAACAAACAGATAATCCATTCTTATTGATATTGAATATTGGCCAGAACTACCCTAATCTACTTCAAAATAGTGACATGGGATCATTTTTGCCTGCCTAAGAAGACAGATAGGGCCTCAGTTTTACACTTCATCTAAAAAATGAACCTCCGGCAGTGCAGCCATCATGGGTCAACCTAGATTTCTGTGCTCAGGTCTTTGGAATGGTCTCAAATCTGCAATCTGCTGCTGGGAAGACAAGAGTGCTACCACTGGGCCATGGCTGACACGAAAATGTCAGAGGTGAGAGCATGATTATGGGAGTCTACTAGAAGTGTCATGGATTTTTGACCCCTACTGTTAATGAACAAAAATAATACAAATTATAGTTTCTTGCAGAGGTTTTGCAAGAGAAACTAATGAAAGTAGCTTGTTACCAGAAGATCAAACTTATAGATAGAACTATCATTTCAATCTTAATTTTCATCATCAAAGCCAAGTATATCACAGTCCTGTTTTAAATATCTCTGCAATGTTAATGAGTGTAATTAAAAAAGTTCATGATAAATATGTTTAAATTTAAGATATTTATTTGTAATCTACTTTTAAATTTAAATTATGGAGCCCATTAAAATATTAATTCATTTTGTTCTAGCTACTTTTAAATTCTCTTACATATAAAAAAGCTTATTTATAATACATTTTATTCCTTATTCCCCAAAGTCTGTCCACCATCTACCAGCACAAGTCAGGAGTGTGCTGGAATACTCTCCACTTGCCTGAATGAGTGCAGCTCCAATAACACTTAAAAAACTCAACACCATCCAGCACAAAGCAGCCTACTTGATCGGCACCCCATCCACCAACTTCCACCACCGACGCACAGTGGCAGCAGTGTGTACCATCTACAAAGTGCACTGTAGCAACTCACCAAGGTTCTTTCAACAGCACCTTCCAAAGCTGTGACCTCAACACCTGGAAGAACAAGGGCAGCAGACTAAGGAACACCACCACTTGCAAAACCATAGACCCATAGACCATAGCCACCACCTGCAAGTTTCTTTCCTATCCACACACCATATTGACTTGGAGCTATATTGCTGTTCTTTCATTGCCGCTACATCAAAATCCTGGGATTCACTTCACAACAGCACTTTGGGTGTATGTACCTCAGACAGGCTGCTGCAGTTCAAGAAGGAGGTTCACCACCACCTTTTCAAGGGCAATTATGGATGGTCAACAAATGCTGGCCTCATCAGCAATGCTCACATTTAATGAACCAATAAAAATAGATATACAGGGGACATATCAGCACTTGTGCATTGCAACAAGGGCAGGGGGATATGACAACCTGAAAAGGCAGGCAGGGAAGCTCACACTCTAGACCTGTGGCAGAGGGCACTGGTGTTGAATTTGTGCACCCAAAGTAGAAATGACTGATATCTATACACCAGGAACCTTGAGGCGCAATGGGTTTCCTACCCTTGAGCCTTCATTCAATGGCACAGAGCTCAAAGGAGCCCAACCCCAACTTCACACAGCCCAGCAGAACATGGAGCAAGTAGCTTGTGAACACTGAAGGGGGTCACAACACAGCAAAGGATCCTATGGTGGCAGCTCTGATAGCTTTGCTGGGAGTTCAGGCATCTGCCAACTTCCCTGGCTTTCAAACCATGAGACATACTATGGAAAAAGGCTTCCAAGGCATCACATCTCTCCTGCACTTTGTTTTCTGGAAGAGCAATGGAAATGCTGAAGCTCAACTCCATATGAATGGTATTGACACCATTGGAGAAGTGAATACTGCTGTCTCTCTCTCTCTCTCTTTCTCTCAAGGTGACAATACATCTGCTCCTCTGTCACAGTCTCAGGCAGTGCCCTAGCTCGTACTAAACTGCTGTGCCAGACTGCCCCAATTTCTGAGAGGCAGCAGTTTGCAGCCAAGTCCTCAATGTCACCGACCAAGGCCATCACAAGAACACTCAGTGGAAGTTCAGCAGTCATTCTCCAGTCACATTAAAACCGCTTCGTTCGAGTACTAGCATAGCCAAAATATTGCAGAAATCAGGCACCAGGAATTTGCACAAAGGTAATTTGTAGTTTTATATTGGTAACTCTTTGGAATTGTGAACTTAAAAAATGAAGCATCATGGCGTTTTGTTCTTCTGTTAACTGAGATGTTGTTTGAACTTTCATTGTAATGGTGGTGCAATCAGAAATATAGGGCAGGATTTTCCCTTTGACAGGCAGGAGCGGGACCCACATGCCGACGCGTAAAATGATGCGCGGTGACATTGGGCCAGCGTCCCGACATCTCCGCGTGCCATCGCGATATTTCATTGGGCGGGTGCGCGATGATCTCCGATGCGCGCCCACCATTAATTAACAGGCCACTTAAGGCCCTTGAGGTTCCAATCGACAGCGATTTTTCAGCACCCTGCGGTCTTCGGGTTGGTACTGCAATGGGCAGGTGGGTAGGAGACATTTGTATAAACCTCATCCACAGGCAGGATAAGAGGGGTGAGAGGGGTCGCGAGTGTATTCAGTCAAATATTGATTTTTCAAAGTTGCCTGTGTGATCTGCAATACTTCCAACCACATTCCAGCTGCTTGGTCTGGACTCACAACCTCCAGGTCAGCTCTCTGCAGTGAAGAATCTTTTTTGGGCCTGCTGGTTTCTCGAAGCCTTTCCTTAGCCTGGGAGGCACCTCCTCTGAAGAGGAAGAGAGGGCTAGAAGGGGGTGGAGGTCAGGAGTGCACATTCAGCCTCCAGGAGAGCCACCTTTTGGAGGACAGGTGCAGACACAAGGGGTGCAGGGCCAAGGAGTAGTCCAAGGTGGAAGGGGCCGCAGAAGACACCACATTCTGTTGCCAGTGTATACAGGTGGTGAAGCAGCTACCTTAATATGTCTGAAGTGCAGTGCCGAAGGAGGCTCCAACTCTCAAGGGAGACAGTGAACTATATCTGTCAGATAATTGGGCCTGAGATCTCTGCTAACTGTGTGGGCGGACACCCCATGCCAGTGGCTCTAAAGGTCACAGCTGCCCTCAACTTCTATGCCTCTGGCTCCTTACAGGTGTCAGTGGGTGATATTTGTGGTGTCTCCCAATCAGCTGTCCATACTTGGGTCAAACAGGTTACAGATGCTCTGTTCAGGCGTGCATTGACTTTCATCCACTACCATTGGGACCAGGCAAGCCAGACAGAGCGAGCCAGAGGCTTTGCAGCAATTGCTGGCTTCCCCCACATCCAAGGTGCAATAGACTGCACACATGTGGCCATCAAGGCATCAGAAGTTGAGCCCTTGGCCTTCATCAACAGGAAGAGATTCCACTCCATGAACGTGCAGATAGTGTGTGATCAGAGGATGCTGATTCTACAAGTTTGTGCAAGGTACCCAGGCAGCTCCCATGATGCCTACATCCTCAGACACTCCCAGGTGCCGGGGCTCTTCAGTGCTCCAGCTCAGCTGGATGGATGGCTGCTGGGTGACAAGGGCTATCCATCCCCTCAGAAGGTCGCTCATGACACCTCTCTGTCATCCAAGAACAGGAGCTGAGCAGTGGCATAATAGGAGCCATGCCTCCACAAGGGCTGTGGTGGAGAGAGCCATTGGTCTTCTCAAGATGCGCTTCTGATGCCTGGACCGCTCAGGGAGCGCACTCCAGTACCCCCCAGATCGTGTGTCGATGATAGTGGTTGCATGCTGCGCTCTCCACAATCTTGTGCTGGAAAGGGGGGACGCTGTGGACAAAGAAGGTGCAGATGCAGTGGATGTGGCTCCACACGATGAGTCCAGCAGTGATTCCGAGGACGAGCACGCACAGGGAAATGCTGAGGGGGTAGACGCTGACCCGGGACTACTCCAGGGAGGCAGGGACACCCGGGAGGCTTTAATCCAATGCACCTTCAGCTAGCACAGCATATATAGACCTCAAGGACAAGCCTGGGCTGTAGGCTCCATACTCGATACCTAAGTGCCAAATCTGCTTGGATAGGAGCATTGACTAAGGGCCTTGTTAATAAAGCCGAATGTCCCACAAATCACTCATAACATTATTGGTAACCATCCACCTGCAGAAGAAAAGAGGCAACCTCAGCCATGGTGACATGTCTGAATTTAATCTTACAACAAAAGGAACTTAAGAAAACAAAATGACAAAGGTGTTAAAAATCACACCAACTCATAAAGGCCTTATTGCGGGCCAACACAAAAGCACCAGTGATAAGCCTCTGGTGTGCCTAAGGTGCCTTATGCTTATGCTTTCGGGTGCTATGCCTTGGCGCTGCCCCCTCACTGGGATTGGCATCTGAGACATCCTGCTCACTCTGCTGCCTTTTGGCCTCGATGACCTTGGTGGCCATCCTCTGGCCTGTGGAGCCTTTGGTGGTCCCGCCTGGGAGGGAGCTGCCAGTTCCACAGCTGGCATCTCCCCAGTTGTCGCATCCTCATCGGATGCAATGATCACTGGCAGAGGGGCGGAGGAGCTGCCGCCCTCATCCGGAGCGCCCTGAGAGGGGCCCGCAGAGACGATGGGCAACTGCTGCGCCGATGTTAGGTCACTTCGGACCTCCCTGCTCACCCTGGATGGATGGGCACTGAGCTGGGAAACGGTACCCAGACCATCTCCCACACTGGCACTGACCAGCTGAGGTCAATGCCAATGTGAGGGCTTGCTGGTCCGAGCGCATCCCCAGGAAGCCCTGATTGGTCTCCTGGAGGAGGCTCTCCACGAGAGTCGCCAGTCTCTCCATGGAGGATGCATGGCGCTCGGCCATGAGGCTCATTGCATCGGTGATGGTCCACGTGGACTCCTCTACCATGGACACCAAGCCAAGCATAGTCTCATGCATTTTCCCCAGATGCTCCCGCACACCCGGCCGCATTTCCTGTGTTTGCTGCCTCAGGGACGCCTCCAGAGGCACATCATCAGCCACCGACTGAGCATGTGCCTGGTCTCCTGCAGTCCTCCGACTGCTGGCGCCATGGACACTATCTGTCTCTGCCAGCTCCTCCAGTGACTGAAGTGCCCTCACCGCTGTGCCCTGAAACACTAGCCGTTGTTCTAATTTCCACTGAGGTGCTAGTATCTGCGCTGGTGCCTACCTGGCAGAGAAGCTGTGACGCTGGTGAGTCCGAGACTTCAGGTCCCTCAGGTGTGAGAGGGGGCTTCTGCTGCTCCTCCTCCTGGCCCTGCTCCACTGATGCTGAAAGGAAGAACAAGGACATTGGATCAGTTAACCTGGAGACAATGTCAATGTGTATCCCTGTCCTCCAGATCATTACACGCTCATCCTTCCATAAGCAATGGTCAAGCCATGTTGCAAACTTCAGTCACTGAACTTACTGCTATGGTTGTTAGGAGAACGATGGTGACCTCACTGCTAGGCAAACATACCTGCCCGTGGCACCCAGCCTCATCGACACTGGTGGACTTGGGCGCATGGCACCTCTCCAGATCTAGGGCCTCCTGCTTGAAGTGGCTGAGAATCACCAACTGGGCCGGCCCTCCGCCAGTCCTTACCCGCTTGGCGGCATTATATACATTCTTCTCCTGAAAAGGAGAGAAGAGCATTGATTGGTCCTCATTGTACCTGAACTCTCCTTGCGGCCTGCCCACCCCAACCAGAGTGGGGCATTGCAGTGCTCCAGTGTCTCCTCATCCCGATGCTGTCGAACACGCAGACAAGGATGCAATGCCTGTTTCCCCCCCTCCCCACCCCCTTGGCCAAATGCTGTCTACATCATGTTAGGCACCACACGGTCTAACCTTCCATAGCAAGGAGGTGCAAGCACATGGAGCGCAGAGGGCAGCAGATCGATCGGTGCCACGCCACCTTGAAACTCCCCTCCCAGCATGTCATCACCCTGACTTGGACATGTCCTGGAGTTCCAGCACTGATCCTGGGTGCAGCTCCTCCAGGTTGCCCCCAAAACAGTAATGTGGGTCACAGTGTAGCACATGCTGCGGGGGCAGAACCCATCTCTTCACCACCCTCTCAGGGTGACCTTGGCATGAGCAATATCTGCTGGCCCACCCAGCGAAGGACCCATGCCGTCAATGATTCAATGCAGTCACTGCACTCAGACTGGGGTGGGGGGTAGGGGGGGGCACCAGGGGGGAAAGCCGACCTGCTGGGTTAAGTGACCAATGCCAACATGGTTCTCACCCTTACTGAGCACAACAGGTTGTTGAAGCGCTTGCAACATTGGACCCAGGTGCGTTGCACCACATCCTGGGAGTTCACTATCTCCGCCACCTTCTCCCAGGCACGTATGGTCATGTGGGGGGGGGCCTCCTCCTCCTGTCCTGGGGTTCCAGGACCTCCCGCCGTGCTGCCACCTCTTCGAGGAGGGCAGCAAGGCAATCATCGGGAAAATGAGGTGCATAGTGCCCCCCCTGCTCTACCCTCCTGCCTGACCTGTTCACCAGCAGCAGTCAGGGAAGCCCTTCCACTGGCCATGATTCGCAGCCTTTGAAAGGCTGCAGCAGCTTATTTAAAACAGGCCGCGGGGTCGCCATTGGGCCCAGAGGTCATTGCAGACCCACCGCTGCCCGCCCACTCCCACTGCCCTCGGGAGCCGTGATTCACGCTGGGTGGGCCTTAGTTGACCTGCCCGCGTAAAATGGCAGCGTGGACTCGATCGCGGGCAGCGATCGGGTCTGCCCGCGCCCGCCTGCGCCCGCCTCCGCCTGCTCCCGCACCGCCCGCCCGACAGGCAGAAAATTCTGCCCATAGAGCAGGATCTTTAGGTCGGCGAGCAGGGGGCGAGGCCTGCTGGCCGACATGGGATGATGTTAGGCGGAACTCCCAACGTCACCCCGCGTCATTTCAATTTTCAGGTTTGTAGGGGCGCAGCCGAATCATCCGTGCACCCATCGACCTGTCAATGGCCGATTGAGGCCATTTAAAAAGTAATTGAAATAATTAATGAACCTGCCCATCCAACCTTAAAGTTGGCCGGGAGCCCTGGCGGGCTTCAGAAAAAGCATGAAACCACATCCATGGGTGGGATGAGGTTTCATGAGGGTTTTTAAAAATTTAATAAAGGTTAGAGTTAAAGTGATGGACATGCCCCAACTCCTGTGACAGTGTCACATGAGGGGACATGTCAGGGGAATTTTGTTTCTGCTCCTTGGCCATTTTTAAATTTGGCGCCGATCTCCCTGGGGCAGCACTTAGCCTCAGGGAGATCAGTGCACTCTTAAGCCCACATGCACGAACGAGCACACTCTTGGCTGAAGGATTCTCCCCCTCGCCACCTGCACAGGGAGCGCTCAGCGCTTCCTGGCGGACGTCAGGCTGGGCGGGCCTTAATTGGCTTGTCCACGTAAAATGGCGGCGCGCCTCCAATCAGGGGCTCCGACTGGAGGCGCACCCACACGCGCCCGGTCCTGCACTTTCCCCCTAACGGGGGAGGGGGAAGTTCTTCTCATAAAGTTGTAAATGTGAACTATTAGCAATCACTTCAATATTACTGTTACGGAAATGAGATTTTAAGGTGGCTATGTTTTAAACCGGGGCTGAATTTTGCCCTTGACGGGTGGGTGGGCCTGACCGGTTCAGCGGCAGGCGGGCAGCCTGTCGCCACTGCCGATATGGCCCCCACCGCCATTTTAAGTGGGCGGGCCAATTAAGGCCCACCCAGCGGTCTGTCCGATGGGAAGCGCTATGCGCTTCCTGTGCAGTGGGGGAGAGAATCCCCAAATGCGAGAGGGCGCTCTTTCACGCATGCGCATGAAAGAGCACATGCCTCCCTAAACCTAAGTGCAGCCTCAGGGAGATTGCTGAAAGGTTATCAAAGTTTAAAAACAGAAAAATAAAAAAATCATTAACATGTCCCCCTCATGTGACAATGTCACAAGAGATGGGACATGTTAATAAAGTGCACAAAAACTTTATTAAACTTTTTTAAAACCAGCATGAAACCTCATCCTGCTGGTGGATGAGGTTTCATGTTTTTTCAGAAGCCCGCCGAGGCTCCTGGCCTGCCCACCAACCTTAAAGTTAACTACCCTGTCAATGGCCTCAATTGGCCATTGACAGGTCGGCGTGTGGACAGCTGATCACACTGTCCCCCCTGCCTTCCTGAATATTTAAATGGGGCGGGATGACACCGGGGGTTCCGCCCGACGTCATCCCGTATCATTTTTGCATCGGCGAGTGGACCCCGCCCCCAGCTCGCCGACAGAAAAATTCAGCCCTATCTCTTTTAATTCAAGGTAAAATAGCATAGTGACAAGGGATCATGTGATCTCCTCCTAGGTCTGTCTGGTGATTAGCCTGTGTGGTTTGTTTACCACACAGCAGGCCCAGATCATGCACTACTGAAATCCACATGCCAGGTTTAACACCTGAGAATGAAGGATAGGGCAGTTGGCTTGGCCAAGGATAGACTTACAGACTCTCAGACAGTTCAGTTAAAAAACCCTGGACACAGAGACAGAGAGAGCCTGTGAGAGAGGGAGATAGGGTCAGCAGAGAGAAAATGGCTCATTCTCTCTTAGTTAGCAGGCAAAATGCAGGTGGGAAGACATTCCCTGGGTGAAGAGACTGATCTTGTGGAAATTTCAGGACATTGGAAGATCGGTGTGGTGTGGCTGGAGGAAGGAATCATTGGAGTGAGCCTTGCTGCTGGAAGTCAGCACAGGATTTCTTGGAAAGCTGAGGGCAAAGACCTTTGCTAGTCCTGGACATTAGACTCAGTGAAATGGGGAGAAGTGAGTCTGTTAGAAGCAGGGAGTAACTTTAAACTGGTTCCTGTAAAGACTACCATTCTGTGGAGAGTGTGCTGTGATGTATAAAAACGGCGTGGGGTTTTTGAATGTAATAAAACACTAACAAGGTATGTCTTTTTTGTAGTTGACTACTAAGTAGTGTTTAGTCAATGTTAATTTTAATTTGTTTGATACAATAAAAGTCTTAAAACTTTAAATCTTGTATAATTCCTTTAAGTTTGTCACTGGGAATTCAAATCTTTTTTTAAAAGTTACCGGTCTCCACGATGATCTTAACATTATACAAAGAATAGTATCAGTGGTGCTACTGGTGCCCTGCAAGTGAAAGTGGTCGGGTAGAAATTGGTCCTTGTTTCTTCCATTTTACTGAGCCCAATTTAAATGTGCAATTTTAACTAATCACTGTGAAGAGTGCAACTGACACTGATAGTTGTAGATAATCAAGAGAAACCATAATATACAAAACAAGATAACCCTGATGAAAATGTCAAGGTTCTTGTTGTAGATTTTTGTTTAAATATTGCATGATGATGTTTGGTGAACCAAGTAACAATGCAAATCACCAAAGTATCCTGTGAGTTCCTCCTGTCAACAACCTTAGTGTAAAAGTTGGTATGATTGCAAAATGGAAAATCATGTTATGTATTCACATCAACTCTTATGCTAAAATTATCCACAGGATGAGTTTCATCTATTCTATTCCTCAAGGGAATTTGTTCAGTGTTGAACCAGCAAAAAAGCTAAGCAATTTATTTGGAAGTGATGTGTAACATTGATTTTGCCAATAAAAAAAAATCGGTATTTTCAAATTTGCCGCTTGACGGATTCAATAAGGAACGCATTCGTTGTCCAGTTCACTGTTTGTGATTGAATTTGGATTAAGTTTGTACTAAAAGGAGGAGGCTCATGTCACAATTACGTAGCCTGCAAAGTACATAGTTCTACAAATGTATTTCTGTTGAACAAGCTCGATTAGCATCAATCTATGGAGAAGCTAACATGGAACTGCTGTGGACATGCATGTTTGCAAGCTAGTGAACAGAGCTATAGCGGAGAGTATACCAGGAATAGTGAGTAAACCACTGTAAACCTTAAGATAAAAGCAAAAAACTGCAGTTGCTAGAAATCCAAAACAAAAATAAAAATACCTGGAAAAACTCAGCAGGTCTGGCAGCATCTACGGAGAGGAACACAGTTAACGTTTCGAGTCCATATGACTCTTCAACAGAACTAAGTAAAAATAGAAAAGAGGTGAAATATAAGCTGGTTTAAGGGGGCGGGGGGGGGGGTGGGGTAGAGCTGGATAGAGGGCTAGTGATAGGTGGAGATAGCTAAAAGATGCCATAGACAAAAGGACAAAGAGGTGTTGAAGGTCGTGATATTATCTAGATATTATCTTATCACACCTTCCTCTCCCTTCCAGAACCATGATAGGGTTCCCCTTGTCCTCACTTATCACCCCATCAGCCTCCGCATTCAAAGGATCATCCTCCGCCATTTCCGCCAACTCCAGCATGATGCCACCACCAAATACATCTTCCCTTCACCCCCCCGGCGGCATTCCGCAGGGATCGTTCCCTCCGGGACACCCTGGTCCACTCCTCCATCACTTCCTATACCTCAACCCCCTCCCATGTCACCTTCCCATGCAACCACAGAAGGTGCAACACCTGCCCCTTTACTTCCCCTCTCCTCACCGTCCAAGTGCCCAAACACTCCTTCCAAGTGAAGCAGCATTTCACTTGCACTTCCCTCAATTTATTCTACTGCATTCGTTGCTCCCAATGCGGTTTCCTCTATATTGGAGAGACCAAAAGCAGACTGGGTGACCGCTTTGCAGAACACCTTCAGTCTGTCTGTAAGCATGACCCAGGCCTCCCTGTCGCTTGCCTGCTCTCATGCCCACATGTTCGTCCTTGGCCTGCTGCATTGTTCCAGTGAAGCTCAACTCAAACTGGAGGAACAGCACCTCATCTTCTGACTAGGCACTTTACAGCCTTCCAGACTGAATATTGAGTTCAACAATTTTAATTCATGAACTCTCTCCTCCATCCCCACCCCCTTTCCGATCCCCCCACTTTTTTTTCCAATAATTTATATAGATTTTTCTTTTCCCACCTATTTCTATTATTTTTAAATGTGTTTCCATCCATTGTTTTATCTCTACTTTTTAGCCTATTTCGATCCCTTCCCTTGACCCCACCCCACCCCCACTAGGGCTATCTGTACCTTGCTTGTCTTGCTTTCTACCCTTAATTAGCACATTCCTTAGATAATATCACCACCTTCAACACCTCTTTGTCCTTTTGTCTGTGACATCTTTTGGCTATCTCCACCTATCACTGGCCCTCTATCCAGCTCTACCCACACACTGTAAACCTTCCCTGAATCAGACAAACAACTGTTCACCACTACTCTGTTTCCTGTCACTAAGCCACCTTCATATCCATGCTGTCACTGTCTGTTTTATTCCATGGGTTTCAGTCAGAATGTTGCAAAATTAAACAAGAACTTTTTAATCTGCCACATTTCTCATTGGGTGTTTAGTCACTAATAATTACAATTAGATATGGATACAGATGGACAGTGTGGCACTGAGTCCAGATGGCATTCTCTGAAAACTATACAACATTATTTTTTAACATATGATTTGTTGATTAATTAAAAATAATTGCTTGGAATTTACATCACAGAAACAGGAAGTTCAACCCAAATGGTCGATACTCCACACAAGCTTCATCTCACTGGACTCCATCTTCTTATCTAGCTTCCCCTTATATACACCTATGCCATTTGCCTCAACTACACTATGTAGGTTTGGAGGTTTCTTGGCACAGAGGGTAGCAGGGTCGCCCATCTAAAAAGGAGATGAGGTGAATTTTTTTCACTCAGAGAGTTGAGTCTTTGCAACTCACTTCCTGAAAAAGTGGAGGAAGCTGGGTCTTTGAATATTTTTAAGGCAGAGGTGGGTGGATTATTAGTAAGCAAGGGGCTGATAGGTTATCCGGGGCATGTGGGGTGCAGATTTCAGATAACTATTAGATCAACCATGATCTTATTAAATTGCAGAGCAGGCTCGAGGGGCCAAATGGCATACTCCTGCTCCTTGTTCATATGTTCGTTACCCTGCCTTTGAGCAAGAAGCTCTGGGTTCAAGTCTGACCCCAAGGCTCGATGGCCAAGGAAGGTGAGTATATAATGTGGCCAAACAAGTTTAGCACTCACTCAATGTGCAGTTGGTGTGCAATCTCACCCAGCACATCACACTGATGAATGCCATCTCTCCTGGCAGCAGCCATGATGTATTACCCTGCACCAGCCTCCACCATCACTATTCATAGCTTCAGACTACAACATACGTGTAAAAATGCATTGCTGTTCCAGCAATATTTCACCCATTTTACCAAACCATAGGGTGGCTGATGGGTGATGGCAAGAGATATCCGCTCTACACATGACTGAAGACACCCTTCTACAAATCAACCACATGACACTTATGCACATAAATATCATATAAATACTGTCTACAAGAGCAGGTCAGAGGCTGGGAATTCTGTAGCCAGTAACTCACCTCCTGACTCCCCAAAGCCTGTCCTCCATCTACAAGGCGCAAGTCAGGAGCGTGATAGAATAGTCTCCACTTGCCTGGATGAGTGCAGCTCCAACAACACTCAGGAACCCAGTACTATCCTGGACAAAGAAGCCTGAATGATTGGCACCCCTTCCACCACCTTAAACCTTCACTCTGTCCACTACCAGCTCACGGAGGCAGTAGGAAGCACCACATACAAGATGCTGTGCAACGACTCACCAAGGCTCCTTCATCAGCATCTTCCAAACCCATGGCCTCTACCACTTAGAAGGACAAGGGCAGCGGATGCATAGGGCTATTACCCTTTTTTATTCTTTCATGGGATGTGGGCATTGCTGGCAATGCCAGCACTTGTTGCCCATCTCTAATTGCCCTTTAGAAGGTAGTGCTGAGCAGTCTTATTAAACTGCTGCAGTCCATCTAGTGTAGGTACACCCACAGTGCTGGTAAGAAAGGAGTTCCAGGATTTTGATCCAGCGGCAGCGATGGAACAGCGATACATTTCCAAGTCAGGATAACATGTGACTTGGAGGACAACCTGCAGTTATCTGAGTAATCTACTGAAGGACAAATTTCTGGACTGCTCTGTGACCACGATAACCCCTCTAAGCTCTGGTCCTTCATGAGAGAAGGAAGTGCTTCACTGAGTATGATGCAATATATTTTGCAAATGTGTCTACCATAATTCAATAGCTGGTATTGTGCTCAAGCTGTGAGATGTGAGTGTGTAGCTTTCAGCCATGCTACATGTGGCTATGAGATGAGGCTATGAATGTGAGGTTTGAGTTCTGTTGATAGAGGTTGTTGGTAGGTGAGCGAAGGGTGTTTGGAGAATGGAACAGTGTGTGAGGCGAGTGGTGCAGTTTATAGTACATGGCACATGAGGATGCATTCACCGATCTTTACCTTGTGTGAATTCATAAGCCTCTTGCGACACTGCATTCAGGTCTTTGAGGCTAGGACTGCTGGCATTGACCACCATGGTTACTATCTCCAATTGCCTTCTCAGTGCGTGTGTGGAGTGCCTCTTGGCCCCCTGAGGGCAGAGAGCCTTTCTCTTCCTGTCCACCTCCTGCACCATTGTCTCCACTGTGACATCAGAGAACCTTGGGGCATGCTCCCTATTTGTTGCATTGTTTCTGTAACTTCCTCCTGGCCCTCCACTTTTCTTCTCCAGCCCCTGCTGCAGCCAGAAGATACTCCACCTTTAAGAGGCACTAGATAGTGCAGAGCATTAAAGTATTATTAAATTATTTAATTATTAATTATTATTATTTAAGTGGTGCAGGTTAGATTTTAGTGCTGCTAACCTGCCATGAACTTGTGTCCCCTGCTGAGGCAGCAGCATGTTCAATGCTGAGCTGCATTACCACAATCATGGAAATAAGTAGGTATCATGAAGTTTGTATGCTGCCGATTGTAGTATAAGGGTTTGGCACATATAAGGTTAATGTGGGACTAAGTACAGTGCAGCTCACACAGTGATGTAAGAGGGCACATGACCCACACCCAGGATCAGTCTAGTGTTGGACGGAGACATGTGTATCAGCAAGCATGGAGACATCTCCTAGCTTGTACTCTTTACTGTATAGTTGTAAATAGTTCCAAGAGTCAATAAAGATTTACAGTTAACCTACGTGTGACTACAAAGACTTCTTCAAACCTATCACACGGCAACCAACATCCTTACAACATGGTGGCAGGGCACGAAAAAACCCAAATCCTCACATAGAATATAGAGAAAAACTAAAAATACTGGAAGACTGAAGAAAGAAAAAACTCAGCAAAGCAGTCTGACCTGGAAAAGAAGCTTCAGCAGCATAGACGCAGGCAAAAAAAATCGTCAGAAACCAGCTCCAAAGACAGACGTGGAAGCGAAAGAGAGAGGTTTAAAATTCCTTAAGGCAGCAGAACGCTACATTGAATCTTCTTTGGAAGTCTAGCTTCAGATCTCAGAGTCCCAAGTCAGCAAACCTAGCAAGGGCGAGAGAAATCGTTTAAAATTCCAGGTTTCAGCAAGCCCTGAGAACTCATTTTAAAACATATTTAGAGTCAGAATTGCAGTTTAAAAATAGTGCGATTACCTAAGTTGGCACCTTAACACATGGGCCCAAGCTCGTTCCGAAAACTGTCTATAAATAATTCCTTGAATGCTGCGGGAGAATTGCGACTTTTTAAACCCGGCTAAAGGTAAGCAAAATCCAGGATTTGATGAATTCATAATTTTAAGCATAAACGCTGAGGAAGGGAACTCAGCAAACAGCCATTTCAGCAAGCCATTGTTGAAACGTTTTTCAAGCTGAGCACCATCCTCATTGTATTGGAGCCATGCAAATACTAGCAAGTGCAAGAAATCCCTTTGTCTCCAAGTGATATGGCAACAAGATCTTGAAATTCAGAAAGCTCTTAAAGCAGAACTTATACTTTAAAATGTTAAACCATGGATCAGAATTCCAATCATCTAGAACAATTTAAACTTATCCAAGGGCCAAACCTAATAGGAAATTTAGCACCCTTGAGAAGAGAATTTCTAAACTACTGGGGTACCTCAGGTCTAAGTAGAAAGTCAGAAAAAGTCCAGATTCAGATCTTTTTATACTGGTTTGGTGAACTTGCAGAATAAGTAATCCTAATGCAAGGCATTGATGAATCCTCAACCAGCTTCAACAGAATATTAAAAGCCTTTGATGAATATTTTAATCTTCAAGTTGTGGAGTGCACAGAGCTAAAAAAGGGGGATAGAAATCCCCCAGTAAAACATTACCCAAGCAAACCACACGAGGGCACCAGAGAGGCCAAGAACTTTCTGGAAGTCCTGAAAATATCTTTTTGGGAAGCCTGGCACACTACCTGACCTGCAACAGCAGGGGGCCATGCGGAGCAAGTAGCTGACTGTGAATGAGGGAAAGCTATCTGCTGAAGTCCAAAATACACAAACCCTAAAAAAGGAAAATTAGATAAGGTTGGAAAAAGTTTACATCAAAGCTGAATTGAAAAATTTGAAACACAAAATCCAAGCTGAGTATATATCTTTGAAAACACACAATAAACTAAAGCCTTCAATGAACCAAACTGTTCAAGATATGAACAGACACATTTCTGAGGCATCACAAAGGTACCAGGA
The DNA here is from genome assembly GCF_964194155.1 of Cetorhinus maximus. Lineage (NCBI taxonomy): Eukaryota > Metazoa > Chordata > Chondrichthyes > Lamniformes > Cetorhinidae > Cetorhinus > Cetorhinus maximus. The sequence goes on along the minus strand of NC_135879.1, from coordinate 45,215,793 downwards.
GGGAATAACAACTCTGTGTTCCATTGTTGGCAAACCAAAACAGGAGGTGGGAAAACTCGACCAGAAGTGCAGCCAGGCACAACAGTAGGCGGAAAATGCACTCAAAGAGGTTGTAGCCTTTAAAGACGCTTTAAGGAACCAATACGTGCCCCTGGGAAAACATGAGGAGTTAAAAAGCTGTGTTGGAGTTATCTAGTAAGAAAGCAATGCACTGAAGCACAGAGCGAGAAGGCAAGGGCTGAACAAGAAATTAAACAGCTGAAAAAACAGTTAATTGTCCTTCAAGATCAAATTCAAAAACAATACATAACCCTTCAGCAGCAGAAAGCAATAAAGACTACCTCGAACAGCAGAATGGCAGAACAGAAGAACAAACTCAAAGAGGTTCTGTTAAATTACAAGAAAACTTAAGACAAAGTAATTGAGCTTTGCAAAGAAAAGGAAAACCTGCTAAGGGACCTTCATATGCTACAAGCATCCCTCAGGTCAAAGTTTGTTTCTCTGGAAAATTGCGAAGTGAAGCAAAATGAATTTAATGTCACTCTGAGGGAACTGATGAACCAGTTGACAAAGAAGACTTAGGAATGTTCTGTATTTCAGAAGAAAGCCAAGGGGTAAAAGAAAGAGACTATAGAGCTGCATTATTATGCTCTGTTAAATAAAATGGCTGGACATTTGGAAGGAAACTTGGGAAAACTACATTTCCAAAGATATATATGAAGAGATGACAATTAAGAACCTAGAATGGCAAGAGCAGGTAGAATAGAACTTCTCACAAAAGAGCGTGAAGAGCTCAGAAGCAACTGACAGAAAGGCAATTACAGATTATGAACTTGAAGGATAGTGCAGAGGAATTAAGGTCTACTAAAGAAAAACTGGTCAGTGTAGAGAACCAACTTTCACATACAAAAGGTGAGTTTATAAATGAAAATTGAGAACTGATGAGTACACTGGAATGTCACTGACAGGCAGTCGAACACTTGACAGATGACTTGAAATGCTTAAATGATGAACTTGTGCAAACACATTCAACAATGATAGACCTTCAATTAAAACCTGATGAACTTCAAGCATCAGATGTCTCCAGTAAGCATTGTGCACAATGCCTGGAACAGGAGAAAGAATTGCTGATGCATCAGAGCTGTTGCTTGAAAGCAGAATTAACAACCAAAACTGATTAATTTGTTGAACTCCAATCCAATCTGAACAGAATGATGAACGAGATGTGTAGTATGGGAAAGCAATTCCACATTTTGAAAGCAGATAAGGAGAATTCTAAGAAATACTTTGAGGATCTAACAAATTAATTGAAAGAGTCCAAGGAGCAGTCAGTGACCAGGCAAAAAAAATTCCAAAAAGAACTGAATGTTGTAAGCGATCCTCCCCTTCTCCCATTGTCCCAGTGAATGGTATAACCCCTGGTGAAGGGGAAGTTATGTACCTAAATAACAAATAACTGAGACAAAGAAACAAGTGTCCGAAGAAGAGGGGAGGGGGAGTGGGACATGCTGAATCTGTAATGTGGAGTTCATTTGATCCTTTTAACTTTTAAGAACTGGCATGAAGTTTGTTTGCAGTAATCGAAGTTTAAGTGATCTTTAATTCCTACGGTCTGGCTATCTTGATTCCAAGCCTGTAACATAATAAAATGTGGTGTAACTGTTCAAGGGAATGAACGGACAAAAACCTGTAAAATGGTGCTCTAGATAAGTCTAAATATTAAATTGATAAGATTAAAGTTATTGTTAAATTTGCAATGAACGTGCCATGGTTGTTTGGAAACCGAGAAGTTGGAGGAGATGAGATTATTGTCTCATTAATCGTGTAAGGGCTGGAAAACAGAGACTCGCTATGTAAGACGATCAAAAACTTGATGAGGCTGCCAAGAGACAACTGGCCAATCGCTGAGCCTCAAGAAGGCAGGTTCAGCCTATCTGGAGCCGATCGTGTGGGTAACGAGCACTGAGCGGGGTATAAGAAACTGTGCCCTGAGGTGATAGCTAACGAGCTCAGGACGAAGTAGTCTGATCAACTACTTGGAAGGAGAGAACTGATCACTCCCTCCATCCTGACTCTCAGACAAGCCCAGGCAACCTTGCACCCGTGGGCGTGTGAGTATAAGGCTTATTGAGTGTAAGATGATTTTTTTTGAGTGCCAAATAAACATGTCATGCGCAAACAATTGTCTTGAGTTGTTGATACCCAGAATAAACCTCCGAACCAGAAAAGGGGATATTAACTTACAAAATGCATTAGTTTAGTAGGCTACAAAGCCCAGGTGAGGTTGTCAAACTTGTATAAGAGTTCCACTCTGAAACAAAGCAACTAAACTTCCTAGAGTATTTGCTGAGCAGAATAAAAAGACTCAAGCTCAGGGAACAATTGAAAAAGAAGAAAGTACCCAAACATTGAGCTAAAATTGGGAAACAAATGGGAATGGAGGTTCCCTTGTTGAAACATGAACTTCCATATACACTGCGAAGATCCACATGATGAAAGAAGAGAAAGAAGTGACAAGGAGGCGAGCACAATATTTATCCATCCACAGGAAACGAGTTAGGGTAGCAACCACAGATCAGTGCAACGGCTGAACAAACCAAGTGTGGTTCAGCACAAAATAAATGGAAGAAAAGAATGAAAAGATACCCAGATGTCAACTCAACCTCCAAACCAACAGAAGGAGCCAGCAATGTCAGAGTGTACCACTCCTCTGACAACAGTGCGAACAGGAGATGGAAGGGTTATAAGGCCTCCAGGCCACCTGAACCTTTGAATTCAAGGATTTAAAGGGGGCAAATGGGGGTACTGATGATGTATGAATGGCAATGTAAATGTATGATAGTTTTGACAATGTAAGACATAAGGCAAACTATAATCACTTAAAATACATTGGGTAAAGACTTATGGGGGAGGTGTAGCATAAGGGTCTGGCACATATAGGGTTAATATGAGACTGAGTACAGTACCGCCTACTCAGTGATGTAAAAGAGCACATGACCCAAACCCAGATTCAGTCTAGTGTTGGACAGAGCTGTGTGTACCAGCAAGCTTGTATCCTTTACTGTATAGTTGTACATAGTTCTAAGAGTCAATAAAGATGTATTAAGAAGTATTTGGGTGTGCACTTGCGATGCCATGGCATACAAGGCTATGGGCCTAGTACTGGAAAATGGGATTAGAATAGTTAGGAACTTGTTTGACCGGCGCAGACTCGATGGTGGAAGGGCTTTTTCTGTGCTGTAGACCTCTATGGCTCAATGACCCTACTGGTCCCTACATATGACTTCTTCAGACCTATCAAATGGTAACCAACACCCATGCAACACCTATATGATATTGAATGTGTGCCTTGTAATCACACGTTACAATCTCCCTGCCCAATTTCTGGGGCTATCCAGTTTCATCCCCTTAAGATCTCAGTACTGGTCTCATCCTTATAAATCTTTTATGCACCTAATCCATGCCTCTACACCCTTTCTGTAATATGGAGGTCAGAACTATGCATACTGTTCTAACCAACATCTTTATAAGTTTAAAATTATTTCCCACTTTTCATTTTTATTTCTCTAGAATTATGCTGCAGTGCATTGTTTACATTTTATGGCATTATCAAATTGTATTGCTACTTTTAATGTTTTTTGAATCTAAATCTGTAGCTTCCTTTGTTTTTCTACCACAATCAGATCCTGATGAGCTGCATTTTCCACATGATGTATGCCCAGATAATAATAGAATATGGGTAGAATGAAATTAAATAGTGCTAAAGATCATGGATCACAGCCACTTTATATTGGAGTTTCAGCAATCTTTTAAACTATCTCAATGCCCCTCCTCCAGAATTGCGTACAAAATGGTGATGCTCCAGGTTGGTTCGGAAAATTTCCACCGATTGCTGCCCTTTGGGAATGTTGAACACATTGCACCCAGAATTTTCATTGCCATGGTCACCTGTGGTCACATTAATCCATTGTTAATAACTCACAGCTGTAGTGACCAGCAGTCAATTGCAGCCTCAGTCAAGTACTACAATTACTTTAAATTATTTTAAATTCAGTTTAATTTAGTTTAAGTTCAGTCAATTGATTTGCCCTTGGTGTTAAGATTTGTGATCTGTTTCTGTAGCTTTAACAGTTACTTGAACAAATTTTCAGTTTAAATTCAGTTATCTTCAAGCCCATTGGCCATATTCCAGATGATAATCAATTACAATCAATAATGCTGCTCGATTGTGCTGATTTTTAACATTCGGGTTTATGTTAATGAGCTTGAGCAGAAGGTTAAGCCATTGTCCACATCAGCAAAACCAACATCATATTCAATGCATTCGGGCCACATTTTACTAATTGCACCCCAGCACAAGCTCCAGACTAATTATTTTTCTAAAATGCACATTGGAGTATAAATATGTAGACCAGATTTTGGGTAGATCTGTGATGATTGGCAATGGAAGGTCTGGTGAGTCACTGTTCCACCAGCACCTGACTCACTTTCAGAATATCTGTGATTTTCCACTAAATGTGATGTTAAGCATAAAATACACATATCTGAAATTGGGCAGATGTATTATAAAGAGAAGCAAATCACAGGAACATGTCATAAAATAGTGTATCAGTTACATCTTAATTATGTTGGGTATCTCTCGCCCTAGCCCTGAAGTTTCTATCTTTCTCTAGTTTCATTCCTATCTCCCCTCATGACCTCTTCAAACTTGCCTTATCCATGAGGTCCATCTCCTGCTATTTGATCTTATTCGCACTAAACCACTGACTATCCAACTTCCCTTCCTGTTCAGGGTTCTCTCTCCTCAGGTTCTGTCAACCTCTCCTTCAGATCTTCTATAATCATCCCTCTCTTCAAAGAATTGGACTTTAAAACCCTATCCTTGCAAATTACCACCCCATCTCCTTTCTTCATCTTCATCTTCCTTTCCTTTCTAAAGAACTTGGATGTGCTGTCGCCTACCAGACGTGTGACCACCTTTTATAGAACTCTTTGGACTTTGGAATCAAAGGCACAATTTCTAAATTTGCAGATGACACTAAATTGTGGGGATAGTCAATACTGAGGACGGCTGCAACAAATTACAGGAGGACATTAATAAACATGCAAAAATGGGCAAATAATTGGCAAATGAAGTTGAACATGGATAAATGTGAGGTAGTGCATTTTGGTAAGAAGAATAGGGAGGTCACTTATTACTTGGAAGGTGCAAATCCAGATGGGATTAAGGAACAAAGGTTCAGAGCTTCAGATACATCAATCACAATAAGTAACACCACAGGTTAACAAACCTATATAAAAAGAGTAAACCCAAGGACTAGGTTTTATTTCCAGCAGGATAGAATTGAAAAGTAGTGACATTATGCCAAACCTGTATCAAACCTTGATTACACCACACTTAGAGTAATGTATGCAGTTCTAGTCGCCATATTATAAAAATGATATATACACACTGGAGAGAGTGCAGAGAAGATATACGAGGATGAAACCAGAACTGCATGGGTGTATATATCAGGAAAGGTTTGACAGGCTGAATCTCTTCTCTCTTGAAAGAAGACTGAGGGGTGACCGAACAGAGGTCTTTGAATTTATGAAAGAGGTTGACGGAGTTTTGACTGGATACAGAGAGAATGTTTCATTTTGTGGACAGAACTTAACTAGTGACTGTCAATATAAGTTGCCAAGAAATCCAATAGGAAATTCAGAAAAAAAATTGTTCACCCAATGAGTGGTGATATGAAACTTTCCACCACAGACGGTGGTTGAAGTGAATAGGACAGATGCATTTTAGGGGAAGCTAAACACGCATATGAAAGAGAAGGAAATGGATGGTTATGATGGCAGATTTCAATGCAAAAAGATGGGAAAAGGCTTGAGTGGAGCATAAACACTGGCATGGACTAGTTGAGCCAGATGTCATGTTTCTGTGTTGTATATCCTATGTAATCCCACGTAAACTCCATATTTTAGGTTTCTGCCCCCACCACAGTACTGAAACTAAAATCAAAGTCAAAAATGATATCCTATGTGATGTTGACAAAGGCAAACTATCTCCACCCTCACAAATCCTTTTGATCTGCCTGCAGCCTTTGACATAGCTGTTCGCATCTTCCTCCTCCAATGCCTCTCCACCACCATCCAGCTGAGTGGGACTGCACTCACCTGGTTCCATTCTTAACTATCTAATCATACTCAGAGATTTGCCATCAATGGCTTCTCTTCCCATTCTGACACAGTTACTCTGAAGTCCCCCAAGGATCTAGCCTCCTATTTCTCATCCACGTGCTGCCCCTCTGTGACATCATTCAAAAACACAGGCCAGAATTTTTCCGTCGGTGAGTTGGGGGCGGGGCCCGCTCACCGACACAAAAATGACACGGGATGATGTTGGGGGGAACCCCCGATGTCATCCCACCCCACTTAAATATTCAGGAAGGCGGGGGCACAGCGAAATCAGCTGTCCGCCCGCCGACCTGTCAATAGCCAATTGAGGCCATTGACAGGGTAGTTAACCCAATTAAAGGCCCTGCTCGTCCAACCTTAAGGTTGGCGGGCAGGCCAGGAGCCCCAGCAAGCTTCTGAAAAAACATGACACCTCATCCACTGGTGGGATGAGGTTTCATGTCTGTTTTTAAAAAGTTTAACAAAGTTTTAGTCATATTTATTAACATGTCCCATCTCGTGTGACATTGTTACATGAGGGGGACATTTTAATTATTTTTTTATTTTTCTATTTTTGATGTTTATAAAGCTTTCACCGATCTCCCTGATACAGCACTTAGTCTCAGGGAGATGTGTGCTCTTTCACGCGCATGTGCGAAAGAGCGCACTTTGACAGTTGGGGAATCCCTCCCACCTCCCCCCCCCCGCACAGGAAGCGCATAGCTCTTTCTGTCGGGAAGCCCACCGGGCGGGCCTTAATTGGCCCGCCCACTCAAAGTGGCAGCGGGGCCCATTTCGGAGGCGGGGATCGGCTGCCCACCCGCCGCCAAGTCAGCCGGGCCCGCCCACCCGTCAAGGGCAAAATTCTGCCCACAGTTTCCAAGTGTATGCTGCAGCATCCAGCTTTACCTCGCCACTACCTCTATCCACCCCTCAACTGTCTGCAAATTGTCACACTGCTTGTCTAATGTCCAGTGCTAGATGAGTAGAAATTCCTTCAAATTAAATATTGGGAAGACATTATCCTTGGTCACTGACACAAGATTCATTCCCAGCAACAACTCCATCCCTCTCCCTGACAATAGCCTGAGGCTGAACCAATTGCTTGGCAACTACATAGCCACGCCATCACTAAGACTACCTATTTCTAACTCCATAGCATCTCCCAACTTCCCCCGTCCTCAACTCTTCTGCTGCTGAAACCCTCTTCCACGCCTTGACTTGATCATTCTAATGTGCTCCTGGCTGGCCTCCCACATTCTACGCTCCGTAAACTTGAGGTCATAACTCTGCTGCCCTTGTCCTAGCTCACACCAAACCCTATTCGCTCATCATTCCAGCACTTGCCAATCTACACTGAGTCCTGGTTAAACAATGCCTTGATCTTAAAATTCTCGCCCTTGTTTTCAAATCCCTTCAGGGCTTGATTCTTCCCTATCTCTGTAATCTTCTATAACCCCACAATCCTCTGAGATATCTACGTCATTCTGGTTTCTTGAGCAATCTCGTGTCATATATTGTTTTATAATGCCTCTGTGAAGAACCATAAGATGTTTTATTGCACTCAAAGGTGCTATATAAATGCAACCTGTTGTTGAGCACAATGAATGTGATCAATTCTTTACACCCATGTTTGCAATAGGCTCACAGCAGTATTAAAAAATTCAGGAGTTGCCTTGCCTACTGAAACTGATCACAGAGCAAGAGATTCAAAAAAGTTATATTTAAAACATTTTAAATTTCTGCATTTACCTCCCTCCCACTTTAGGCAGGCAACCTGTCCGAACCACCACTGGGAGGCTGCCAAGTTTATTCAAATAACCATGACCACAAAAAAAAAAATAGGCTGGTGTTATGGATGGAGACACAGGGTTGGCAAAAATCCCAGCAAGCTGAAGAAAAAACAATGCTGGCTTTTATAACCAAGCAATATTATTGTAACTTCCATCACATTTAGTTAAAGTGCCCTTTACATTGAAACAATGACATAACACAATTCATTTAATCCATTATAATTTTTTGTCTACTTTTGTATTTATCCACCTATTTAACTACATACACACCATTTGAATTTGATAATAATAGCATCTCACAATCAACACCTCAATGGAAACAAAAAGTGGGAGATGTGCTAAAATGAGTGGCCAAGCTGATATGGCTCATTTTGTTCCAACTTCAAAATCAAAATTACCTCCTTGATATTCTACTTAAGAGGCAGTTGCACCGATTCCATTAAAATCAGCCCATGTTTGAGCAGGCACAAAGTGCAACTGAGCAGAAAGAGATGTGTACTCTCTCACCTCAGTTTTCTCAGCTTCACAGAGATGACCCAGTTAAAGTTAATGAAATTCACCAGATGGAATTCAAAACAGATTGGGTCTTTGAAGAGAGTTTAGCATTTCAGTGTTATGGTGAGCAGACAGCCTCATTTACACCATCTGTCTTTCAATTTCACTGTTTATCAACTTTTTTCATTAACATTTAAGCCCAAATGTCTTGATTAGCATGGGTTCTCAACATTAAAAACAATGTTTGCTGATGTAGACAAAAAAATTTCCTATGGACTCATTCCTTTGAATTTCTTACTAATTTAATATCTACCCAAAAAGCATTTAAATGTTTCAACAAGAGTTAGTTTGACTTATTTGATAGCACTCTTTGTAGATTAAGGGTTAACTCTAATAATAGCTACTGACCATGTGAGTAAGGAGCTATCTCATAGTGACGTCATTCACTGAGAGATGAGTGAAAAGCACCTTAGAGAGGAGCTGGAGCTATGTCCTGATGTTCTATAACTTTGTAAATAGTTAGTGGTGTAAATAAAGATGTCTTGGACAAAAGGCCATTGCCTCCAGCAAGATCTGTTCCAGAGTAAGAAACCAAGGAATTCTGAGACAAACCCACAATAACAGATGGTGACAGTCGTGACGACACCCACAGAGAAAGAAGGAAAAGGCGGGAGAAGTCTGAAGGGAAACTCAATAGTACACAACAGTGGGTGAAGGTCTTTGAGGCCAACCTAGCAACCATTCTAGAGAGGAAAAACATGAGGACAGCCCAGCGACTAACAAGATAAGCACCTGGAAAAAGGGAACCTGACTCTGGGTGAGTAATTGCTAATACCTACCTCTCCCAGAATCATTCCAAAACATAGAGGGTCCAGGGCAGGCTGAGCAATGGTAACATTGACAATGGCATTGTACTCAGTGCCACAACATTTCAGGTCTTGTGAGTAAAAATAACAAAGACCAAATTAGCACTTTGCTATATGCTATTGGGAACATTGCCACTGCCATACTGGTCAGATAGGGGGTGAAGGGAGAGACAGTCTGCTATGAGGATGTCATTGGAGCTTTTGGCTCATACTTCAGTCTCTGTAGAAATATTATCATGGAGAGGGAAAAATTTAATCAACTCAGTCAAAAACAGGATGAAAAGATGAGCTTATTCGTAAACAAGTTGTACTGTCTAGCTTGACAATTGTGAGGATGGAATATTAAAAGACGACCTGATCAGGGATAGAATAGTAGTGGGTGTTTCAGATGAAAAACTCTTTAACTTTTTACAATCTCAGGAAGATTTAACTTAAAGTAAAGCTTTCCACCTGGCCAGACATGCCGAAAAGCAGAACAATGAAGTCTTTGTAAGAGATGTGAGGGAAATCCCACGGTCACAGCTGATGAAGTCATTCAGTTTGTGGATTGTAAGTATACCAAGGTAGCAACCAGAAAAAACACCCTGAGAAGGCACTAGTTGCCATTTTCCAATGTGCCCACTGTAGCAGAAATAAGGCCCACAGGCGCAAAGAATGCCCCATCCAAATCGTGCAGTGCCATGGGTGTGGCAAGATAGGCCAATTTAAAGTTGTCTGCCATCCCAGGAGATCTGTGTTTACAAGACAGAAGGAAACATCTGTTAAAGGAACCTCTGTTCTGGAAATTCAAGACCCTGACAACCAGGAAATCACCTGCCTCAGAGAAATAAAGGAAAATTTAAAAAAAATAATTGTGGAGTACTAACATTGAAGTCAATGGATATCCAACTGAATTCAAATTGGGCACAAGAGCTGGAGTCTCAGTTTTATATGACAGAGTTTCATCGGTGAACTAAATGATTCCGCAGCCTTCCTCTATTCAACTCCTAGGTCCAGGAAGGATAAAGCTAAATGTTAAAGGTCAGCTTGATGCAACACTAAAGTACAAAGGTAGGAAAATTTCAGAAACATTATACGTTATTCGGAATCAAGAATATTTGTTGAGCAGAAAAGCCTGCATACCTCTGAACCTGCTCATTAAAGTTGGTGAAGTCAATGAGCAAACACAAGATAATGAATTTAGAAGGGAATTCCCCATACTCTTCATTGGTCTGGGTAAATTGAAGGCTGTGTACAACATCACACTCAAGACTGATGCAAAACTCATTTGTCTATTTACACCCTTCCTGGATGAAAAGAGTCGAGTGGGATAGAGGCAATGCTTCAACAAGGGGCCAATTCACCAGTTACCAACTGGATGGTGCTCTGGTATTGTACCCAAAACCATATAGTCCCACCTGAATCTGGGTTGTCCTGACACACCTGAACTAGGTGATGGAAAGAGAATTACATCCAATGGCATTGGCAGATGAGAACATGGCCAAACTTGCAAAAAGTACAAGCTTCACCAAACTCGATGCCAACAGCAGATTCTGGCAATTACCACTGGATCAGGAGTCAAAGCTCCTAATCACTTTCATTATGCCTTTTGGATGGTACTGTTTCAACCGTCTGCTGTTTGGCATCACGTTCACCTTAGAAATTTTCCAAAGGTCGGTATCCAACATACAAGAGGGTATGTAATGTGTCATATGCCACATGGATGATGTTTTGATCCATGGCTCAATGAAGAAAGAACATGGTAAATAGGTCAGAGAAGTCCTACTGACGCTGGAAGATGCGGGCTTGACACTCAAGGACAAGTGTGAGTTTTCTGGGCCCATGATAAAGTTCCTGGGTCATATTATACAGGCAAATGGAAACACTTTAGAGCCACAGAAGATGTAAGCTATAAACGAATCCCAACCTCCCAAGAATATCAGCAAACTACAAAGATTTATTGGTATGGTCAACCAACTATGTAAATTCCTACCTCACTTAGCCCAGGTAAATGAATCCTTCAGGCATGGTGCTGGACTCAGCATCAGCAGCAATCTTTTGAACAAATCAAAACAATGTTAACATCCTCAGAGGTCCTATCCCACTATGATCCTGAGCTTCCAAAGATTATACAAGGGTAGCATCTGCAACAAGACTCAGAGCAGTGCTATTCCAGCTCCAAAGTAATGAGACAAGGAGACCAGTTTACTGTACATCCAGGTCCTTAACCAAAGGTGAACAGCACTGTGCTGCCATAGAAAAAGAAGTCCTCGGGTGTGTGAGAAATTTTCTGATAACAACCTGGGCCTACAGTTTAGTACAGAAACTGACCATAGCAACCTTGTTGAACACAAAACAAATTGTGAAGATGCCACCCAGGGTTCAGAGATTCAGATTGAGACTCGTGCGATATGATGCTACTAAGGAGTACATACAGGCTACTGCTAACAACATGTCATGGAGTCCCATCACTTACCCAGTGCAGGAAGATAAAACGTTCATTGAGGCAGTTGAAGCCTTCAGGACCTTGACTACTCAATATTTACCAGCAACTGAGCAGAAGTTGCAAGAATTTTGTGAGGCTTAAAAACAAGATGAATAGTGCATCCAGATTTGCACTTACTGAATGGATGTCCATGGTACATTCCAAGCAGCCCATCTTGAGGTAATACTTTGAACAATGTCACCACATTAGCATCATAGATGACCTCCTGGTATATGATGAACCATACCAATGAGCTCTCCACCTGGAAGTCCTCCAGAAGAAATATCAAGGACATCTTGGTATTACCAAGTGCCAAGCCAGGGCACAACAGTTCCTATGGTGGCCAAGTTTTTGACGCTCTATCAAAGACATGGTCTCCAACTGCGTTACTGTGCCATTCATAGACAGGAGCAGAAAGAGCTACTTCTGTCCTCCTCCTTCCTATCCAGGCCTTGGGAATGCCTTGGTATGGACTTGTTCAAATACAAAGGGAAAGTATTTTTCAAAAGAGTAGTCTATTATTCCCTCTGGTTAGAGCTGCGAAAGCAACATGGCCTCACATCTGAAGCCATTATTATCTCCTTGAAGAGGATTTTCTCCACACAAAGCATTCTGGACATTGTCATCTCTGAAAATGGGTCACAATTCACCAACAAGTGTTTCCAATCCTTCACAGTGTTATATGGATTTATCCATGTCACAAGTTTGCCGAAATACCCTCAGTCAAATTGAGAGGCTGAACGAGGAGTACGTACTATAAAAGACCTACTAAGGAAGAAGGACAACTTTGAGCTCGTTCTGCTCATTTATCACTCTACGTCAACGCAGAATGGTTTTGTCCAGTGTGAGCTTCTGATGGGCCACTGGCTAAGAATCCAACTTGCTTTTCTTCCCCACATGTTGATACCAAATGTCATGATAGAAGACCACGGTCAGGCTACAAAAAGGGGCAAAACTTAGAGAGCAAGTCAAGCCCATACTTTTAATCAAAGACATAAGCTCATGACCTTCTCAATCTCAAAAGGGGAGAGATGGTATGGATTACACACCAGCAATAAGAAGATATTGTTTGAGAGAAGCTACAGCAGCTGAAAGCATATCTGGTCCAGACAGACTCAGGCATCATGCGAAGGAACAGAGCTGCCCTGATTTCAATGGACAGAAAGCCATTAAGAGGATGAGCCTTATACCCTGACCCTCAGGAGAACATCACACCTACAGAACTACAAATGAGGGAAACCAGGCGTGACAGCCCCCAGGAACTGACTTTGGAGCGAACGGATTCCCAACTACCTCAGAAGAAAATCCGCACTCATTCAGAAGACTGGCAAAACCACCAAGGAGACTGTCCCTTTGAAAGCACAGACTTTTGGGGGAAGTGTAGGAGGATGTATGTGTAATAATATGGGGATAAAGACGTGGGGGCAGATGTAGAGTAAAGGGCTAACTCTAATAATAGCTTCTGAGCATGTGCATAAGGAGCTATGTCATAGTGATATCACTCAATGAGTGTAGATTATTGAGAAGCACCTTAGAGAGGTAAGTGATGTAAATAAAGGTATTTTGAATGAAAGACCATTGCCTCCAGCGTGACCTCTTCTGGAGTAAGAAACCCACAATAAGACGCTTCTGGGTTAGAAGATTGTGTTAAAGCCCAATGGCAGAGTTAACTATATAACCTAGGCTGATTTTTCGAAGTATTATGAATGAATTGTATTTTTGTTGTATCCCTTTTTTCTATGGTGAAACTCTGCTCATCAAGAACTCTTGGATTGAGAATTTGCTCAGAGCTACAAACAAGATTTCTTCTAAACTGCCAGTGAAGTTACATTGGTGAATTGGGAACAGGCCTGGGGCTCTGAACTCCTTTACCATTGGGACTGCACCACTCTACCAAACTAAACTGCCTGCCTTGGATGTTGTGACTCTCTTCTTCCACTCAGTTTTTGTCAATCCCACCTGCTGCTCCTACCTGTTGAACTTCAAGACTGTGTCTCAGTCCATTGCTGGTATCAAAGGTTTACTCTTCTGCTCTGTTAGGTCATGGGTAGAAATTCATTTTCCCTAATTCCCAACTGGCTTCTGGAGATTACTGTTTGACCTCTACCTTGGCTATTGCTTTCTTTTCACACTATTCTCCGGTGGATTTCCTCTATTTTATTATCTGTTCTGCCTAGTATGTAGATTTGCTGCTTTCTGCTTGCTTTCCATGGTTATTGGTTCCACTTAGCCTTCAGAACTCAGATATCATCATTTGCTGGAATGGCTTGGACTGCCCTGTCAAGCTCCAACTGCTGCTCTCAATCTGCTGTTCTCACCTTTCTTTATCAATTTCTTGGATCAGTTCCTACATTGCACTAATCCTGTGGATTTACCTTTCATTCCCATCTGGCTCTTTTGGCTTCACTGCACTTGATCCTTGGATTTTATTATTACTTCTACTCAATCTTTTGCTGGTATAATAGATCGAGTGATGAGCACTGCTAACAGTATGGCCATTAAATATCTCCGCTGAATGTCTAGATCAACTCTGGTTGATTCTTCACTTTTCTTCAGCCCTCTGCTGCGAACCTTCACAGTGCATTCAATGATACGCTGCCTCTTGAATGGTTTCTGGATTAATTCCATCTGCGCAACCCCCATAACATCTCTCTCTCTCTTTGATGCAGTGTCCATTTTTGTTCGATTATGCCACCATGAAGCACCTTGTGTTTTTTTTTTAGGTTAAAGGTGCTATATAATTGCAAGCTTTATTTGGTGATGGGTTATTGCATTGTTGAAGGTGCATCTCAGATGAAATGTTGATTTAAGGTCCTGTCTATCTGCTTCTGTGGATGTAAAAGGAAAGAAAAGCGTCCTCAACAATGTTCCTGTCTAGCCCAACACCACCAAGAGAGGTTGGGGCACATTTCAACAGTTGGCAGATTATTTCTTGCCCAAAAAAATGGGAGGCCAGCAATTGAAAAGTGAGAGGACTTGGAAGGTGGAGGGTGCTTTCACTGCTTGTTGATCACTCAATGCAATGTGTGCACTAATATAGGCACCCATTACAATTTTAAATTACAAATGGATGGACTGTATGATGTAGGCTGTCTACCCATTCGTACACTGTGGTAAGTAATGTAAGCATAATTGTCTTTAAAAAGACAGCTTGTAATCTCTCTACAAAATGGCCCAAAATGCTGGCAGACTGCAACCCCCCCCACCCCCCCACAACTCCAGGATCTGCACCCTGCTCCTATTTCCACTCGCCCTCCTTATCTACCCGCCTCCACAGTCCAACCTGCTGGAAGGTGCAGTGTAGGATCTGGCAGGTTTCCTACCCTCCCACAACTAGTGAGCTGTAGTTAAGCATTTGTTTGGTGTCGTAGCCCACTGGCTGTTTCTAACAGGCAGAACAACAACTCTGCTGATTTCATGCTTATTTTTAAAGAAAGTTTTAGGTTGCACCCATTGTTTTATTCTTGTTCATTTGAGTAGGAACAAAGTCAGTCAGTGATTCAGCACTTTAGTTTTTCAGCATAAAAAAACAATTTACAAGTGAAGTATTGCTAAGAGAAAGAACATACTTGAATGTAAGCAACTTGTGTTTGTCAAAGAAAGGTAAAATGATTATTATATATACTATTCTTATCAAACTGGAACTGGCATTGCCTTACATGGCAATTCCATACTTAATTCTGATAAACTTCAGTAAAAGATTAACCTTATGTACACATCTACATATTTTTTGCAACCTAGGTACATAATTGTTTTTGCACATTATCATCAAATCACATCAGTAAGCCTAAGGGCTGGACTTTCTCTACTGAGGCAGGTAGCTCAAGTTGGGAAATTTCCTGATCCGGCACACTTCCCTCATACAAGCCTATGTACGAATATATGAACTAGGAGCAGGAGTAGACCACTTGGCCCTTCAAGCCTACTCCGCCAGTCAATAAAATCATGGCTGATCTGATTGTACCTTCAAGCCTATTCCAAATAACCTGTCACCCCCTTGTTAATCAAGAATCTACCTATCTCTGCCTTAAAAATATTCAAAGACTCTGCTTCCACTGAACCTTTTGAGAAAGAGTTCCAAAGACCAAGGAAAAAAAATTCCCCTCATCTGTCTTAAACGAGCAACCCCTTATTTTTAAACTGTGACCCCTAGTTCTAGATTCTCCCACAAGAGGAAACATCCTCTCCACCCTGTCAAGACCCCCCAGGATCACAAAGGTTTCAATTAAGTCACCTCTTACTCTTCTAAATTCCAGTGGATACAAGTCCAACCTGTCCAACCTTTCCTCATAAGACAACCTGCCCATTCCTGGTATTAGCCTAGTAAACCTTCTCTGAACTGCTTCTAATGCATTTACATCTTCCTTAAATAAGGAGACCAATACTGTACTTGGTACTCCAGATGTGGTCTCACCAGTGTCCTGTGCAACTGAAGCATAACCTCCTTACTTTTGTATTCAATTCCCCTTGCAAAAAACAATAACATTCTATTAGCTTCCCTAATTACCTGCTGTACCTGCATACGAGCCTTTTGTGATTCATGCACTAGGATACCCAGATCCCTCTGAATCTTAGAGCTCTGCAATCTCTCACCATTTAGATAATAAGCTTCTTTTTTATTCTTCCTGCCAAAATGGACAATTTTACATTTTCCCACATTATACTCCATTTACCAGGCCTTTTCCCATTCACTTATCCTATCTATGTCACTTTGTAGTCTCCTTACATCCTCCTCACAACTTATTTTCCTACCTATCTTTGAGACGACAGCAAATTTAGCAACCATACCATCTGTCCCTTCACCCAAGTCATTTATAAAAATTGTAAAAAGTTGAGGCCCCAGCACTGATCCCTGTGGCACACAACTTGTTACACACCCTGCCAACCAGAAAAAGATCCTTTATGGCTCCCATCTGTTTCCTGTGAGCTAGCCAATCTTCTATCCATGCCAATATATTACCTTCTACACCATGAGTTTTTATTTTCTGCGATAACCTTTGATGTGGCACATTATCAAATGCCTTCTGGAAATCTAAGTACAGTACATCCACAGATTCCTCTTTATCCACTGCACATGTGACTCCTTCAAAGAACTCCAATAAATTGCCTCAGTTTAAAGAATGCCACTACACCCAATTTTCACCGAGGGAGGCATAGACAGGATAGAGTCAGGTGTGGTGATCCAGGAAGCAATCCACAGGCAGCCACAGGGGTGGGTGACTGCCGAAGTTGGCCATTAGAAGACCCGCCTTGATTTTCTAGGACATTGTCTTAGTTGTTTTAGAAGCTGTTAGGCCTGATAGTCCTCACAACTCATGCCCCCCTCACTTCCCTCACCCACTACGCATGCCCCCTCCATGCCAACACATGTCCCTAGCCACATCCCATGCCCCCATTTCAACTCATGTTCACACACCCCCATGCAGCCTCAAGTTTGTTAGCTGAAAGGATAACACAACAAGATTTCATGTTTTAATACTTTTACTATAACAAATAGACTAAAAGTACGCTTAACTAAACACTAGTGTTGTGTTTAAACTACAGAACAGAACTTTCCCTTTTTACTTTGAAAACAACCAAAGAAACCACTTCACAGCTATAATTCACACTGTCCATTAAGTAAGTCATTTGATTTTCTGGATCCTAGCTCCCAAGAATTTACTTCCATTCCTTTCCACTCCCAGCCTGGTAAATTTTAACCCCAGGACTATCTTTCATGGTTAGGGTTTTTCCTGACAATTCTCCCTTTAATGCAAGCTAGTCAAATCTTCCAGCTTTGTTTCAAATCCTTATGAATTTGGTCTTTTCAATCTGAGTATGAGCTCCCACCTGCATTCCTGCACAGTGAACCATTGAGACTTTTGGCCTCTACTTGCTCCCTCCCTCCCAGATCCTGGCAGACTAACTCTGTCTGTGAGTTTCAGGGATATCTTAGAAACCCTTCCCCCCTCGAAGCCTTTCTTCATGGCATCATGAATCACATGGGCCTTTATCCAGGTAGAAATGCTGATTAGCTATCCTTGAGATCCCAACACTATTCTTTCTTGGAATTAAATGGACAATTTAAAGCATAAATATTTACAAACCAACATACTTAACACCTTCCCAGGGCTTTGGATACTAGCAGTCCAAACACTAAATACAGATGCAGCTGCCATTGTCTCCAAGTGTGAACAACTAACACCTTATTTCCAAAAAAAAAACCCAGACTTCCCTTTGGTCTTTAATGGCCACATCACTCAGGCCTGTTGCCAGGCAGACTTCAGGACAGGTTACGTGACGCTCCCTTCATTTTACCCTAAATTAAAGACACAGTCCCAAAACAGAATAATCTTATAAAAGCTCATATTTGTAATAACAGCTAATCCTTTAATAGCTCTTTATACTATCAATCAAAATGTGAACTCAGCCCCCTGCTGAGATAAGTGTGTTTTGAACTTTTGAAACTTAGCCAAGTATTTATAATGAAATTAGTTGCAATAATAGCCCTTGGGAAAAGTCAACAAAGAACTGCATTGAAACAGCAGAAACAGATGGTAACAGTTTTTTAAAACTACACAAGATGGCCTGTAATCAATGTAGTCCAACAGAAGATTTTTTTTATCTCCAGCTGACAGCTTCAGCCAGTTTTTTTCCAATCTTCAAAGGGCTTTGGATTTAAAAGAACTTCAGAACATGATAGTTTAACAGACTTCACCTGCCTTTCACAAACCTTTACATCTACTCGACTACGCTGCGGGTCAAGGCCATTGGATCAGCAAAAATGGGGTCTGTTTGAATTTAGCACTAATTTCAAATGGCCCTGTAGAGTTTACATTCCCTGTCTGCGTGATTCATGCCCCAGCTCCTTTCCCTTGCTGGCAAAAATGGAATCTGTCAGAAATGGGGGCAGGATTTTTGCATTTGCGTCTCACCCTCCATTTATAAGTCCTCCAGAGTTGGCATGACTCTGCAAAAATCTGGCCTTAAGTGTTTTTCACTAGTTCATCGATGAGCCTTCAAGTCTTGCCTCCAAAGCTGAGGCTTTGATTGCTAAGTAGGTCTGTTTTCTCTCTCTCTGTTCCACCCACCACCACCCTCACCCCCTCTCCAAGACTGACAGTGCTAGGCTAGAATCACTTTTATGGTGCATAAACATTCTCCGATCTTGCTTTGAGACAATTGGTTGCCATATTTTCCCACATAACATTGACCGCATTTCAAAAAGTAATTTATTGGTTGTGAAGTATTTTGGGACATCCTGAGGACTTGAAAAGGGTCTAATAAAATGCAATTTCTTTAATTATTGCAATCATCATTTTGCTCTTCATTTAAATCACTTTAGCCTGAATACTTGAAAAATAATAGAGCTGGCCACCTTCAAAGAAACTAAGCAGAGAGAAATACAAGCAATGACATTATCTTTAAAATATATAGTTCCATTACCCCACTCACCACTACTTTTATATACCTTATAAAACACTGCAAACAATACTTCACAATCAAGACTTAGATCAGAAAAAAACACAAATTGAATTCTATTTAAGAGAATTCCACTTGGCAAAGAATTTGCATTCAAATGATTTGTCTGCTCATTTCCATAACACAAATTCAATCTCAGCATCTCCAATTGTATTTACTTAGACCAGAGGAGTAATTGACAATGAATGAGGGGGACAGCAAGCATCTTAATAGAAAGATTGAAGCATTAAAGCAAGGAATTGGAGTGATTCCTTAAGCGATCAGAGTTTTTGGGGGAGAGATTGTCTCACCCCAAAAATGAGTGTGGGGTTTGTGGTGCACATTTATGGTGCTGCAGGCAGCAGATTAAATTGGTTCTTCCTGCTCTTTTAAATAATTGCTACGTGCAGCCAGTACTCCCCCGCTGTTTATTATCTGCATGCACCAGCAAGAGGTCCGACATCACGAATGACAGCTCTACTTAAAGGCAACCTGCAACTGTTAAAGGAGAGATGCAAGAAAAAGTGAGGGTTGTTTCAAAAGTCAGTAGGTCTTGTGAGAATTTGAGCAATGGCTGAATGTGCAATAGAGGGAACACTAATGTTTTCAGTCAATACACTTGAAGCCTTAGTGGGAGAGGTGAAAAAGAGAGATGGCCTGTATCCGCAAGGGTGCAGGAGGCTCCCCCAGACATATGCTAAGGAGGCAGAGGGAACATGTCAAAGGTGGGAGGTCATGCAGAGGTCAAACTAGGGCTTTTGTTCCAAGAACGTGGGAAGGAGTATAACGATCTCACACAGGTTGTCAAGGTGAATGAGTTCATCTTCAAATGACACATCCTACTAACTGCACCACCAGGCTCATCCACAGCTCAATTCATGATCCCCAATCACCTATCAACAAACTCTATCAATCAGTGCTCAAAATTAAAACTTACAGGCTTTACCTCACCTTCACACACTAGTACTGTTGCAAGCCTTCCACCCATATCTCACAGTTCACACGCACACTAGCAGCTATTCAACCACGAAAGCCACATCACCCAAACATATTGAAGAATACGCACTGATAAACTTTCTTCTTTCTTGCAGGAGAAGATGGTGCATAACAGCAGGAGCAGCAAAGAACTGGAGGAGGACAAGCACACCTGCACATTTTAACACCTGTGGGGAAATCAGAGCTGGATATCATAGGAAGGGCATCACTGAGGCAAGTGCCAGGGCTGGAGTAATTGACGTTGAGGGGATCTGCATGCCTAACCTTCTCTGTCACCCCACTTCTCCCTTTTCCCACAACCTCTTCTGATTTAGAAGCTGCAGATGGTGTAAGCATGCATTTCTTTTTCCCCTCCTCTCCAGTCACCACACCCCAACCCTGGTCTCATTTTTTATTTCAGATGCCCAAGAATTGGACACTTCCCAGTCAGTAGAGGATGAGGAAGAAGACAGTGAAGATGAAGAGGCACCATCACTCGATCTTACACTTGCAGCCACCAGATCAGAGAATGTCACTGTGCATGCATGAACGAGCATTTGATGATGCACCAAACACAAATGCATGAGTCAATATGAGGATAAAGGATAACACAGGTACAAACTCACTGAAGGGTGAGGTCGTGCTCTAGTTCTGCTGCAGAGGACCCATATGAGGACTTCAATGGGCCAAGCTGCACAGTGTCCATGATTTGTGCACTGGAAAGCCTGCTAAAAAGCCTGCACTCAATGTGAAGGAGCACAGAGGAGTCCAAATCCATCTTTTCACAAAGCTATGTGCAGAGCTTAAAGCCCATCCTTTCCAACATGGAACAGTTGTCTACACCCATTAGCAAACCTACAGAAACCACTATGATGCAGCATCTGGTGACCAATGACACAGCTTAAACTGTAGCACAAGCAGCTTCCAGTAAATGTCTGAGCTCGGCTTTTGAAGCTCAGGACTACTGCCATTGTGACTCTGCAAACCATGGTTCAAAGGTACTTCCAGGACATCACAGCTGTACATCAATTTATTCCCCAACAAAATGGTACCATCTGAAGCCAGGCCTTCTGGGACCAGTGCTGCTTGAGGTCAGTGGCCAAAGCCACCTGTGGCCTCCCAACTTAGATGTGAACTGTCTTTCACCACCCATACTGCAGCTATTGGGGAAGTAACTCATAGGAGAAGCAAAAACACATGGAAGACAAGCACTCAGGGAATTCACAAGAGTGATAGTTGCTTTTTTTACGTATTAGGTAATGATTTAATTGCTAAATTTAGTTTTCAGGCAGTTTTTATTTTTATGCTGTGGAAAGAGGACAATTCATTTTCAGGAAATTCAAGGAGTGTGGAGCTGTTGGTGTGCAGGAGGTGTGCCTGAGGTTACTGGTATCACTCATTCATTATTTGGTCACATAGAGCCCAGACAGACTGGACAACCCTTGTCACTCAGTGGACAACTTCTTACTTGCCCTGGGAGATCAAATACAAGTGGCACTGGGGACTATCACAATGAAGGAATTGTGCTACCAGGATAACTGACATTCACTTGTTTGATGAGCTACCAGCAAGGACTCATTGAATAATGAAACTGATGTGCTGTGAAGTATTTCAACTGAGAAACTGAACAGCTGCAGCCACGCATGGGTGAGAAACTGTTGCTCACAGCACTCCTTATGAGAGCGTGATTTCATTGCTTGGCAGGTGAGGCTGAATTTTCAGGTTCCCCCAAGTTGGGAACAGAGGTTGAGGGCTCCGAAAGTACTAGCACCAGCCGTGAGTCAGTCTCAAGACACTTTTCCCAGTGTTGGCAATTTTGAGGGAGGCAAGGTCAGTGCCAGGGGAAGCTGCCCCTGCCCTGAGGTGGCGAGGCAATTGGGTTTGTTAAAAGCAAGATTGGGAGGTCAACGGGAATTTTCCAGTTGGCCTCCAGTTTTCCAACGTGACATGGAGCACATAAACTGCCTGGAGGCCATTGCTGAATATTTTATATCTCAGAGTTATGCAGAGATGACACACCAGTTCCCGTGTGTAGGAAGTTTATTTATTTAAAAGAGTTTTTAAAAATGTCTGCTCCATGCTTGCAGCACTTTGCTTCCAGCAACTTCTAAGCCAGAATCTTCCGTAAAATGACACATGGTGACATTGGGCGTGCGTCCCGACTTCACCGCGCGTCATTCCAATCTTCAGTTCGGAGGGCGCGCACCAGAGTCAGCTGCGTGCCCGCCGAGCTGTCAAAGGCCTGTTAAGGCCATTAATAAACTAATTAAAGCAATTGGCAGGGCTGCCTGTCCAACCTTAAGGTTGGCGGAGAGGCGAAGAGCCCAGGCAGCCTTCGCATTTATCATGAAACCTCATCCACTGGTGGGATGGGGTTTCATGCAGGGTTTATAAATTAAATAAAAAATGTTATTAAAATTTATAAACATGTCCCAGCTCTTGTGACACTGTCACATGAGGGAACATGTCTGAATAATTTTTTTTAAATTTTAAAATCTTTTGAACTGAACTTAATCTCCCAGGGGCAGCTTCGTGCCTCAGGGAGATTTCTGCGCTCTTTCGCATGCATACATGAAAGAGCGCAGGCCCCATCTCCCCCTCCTCCCCCTCGCCTGCACAGGTAGCGCTGAGTGCTTCCGGGTGCACGTCACGCCAATTAAGGCCCACCCACATAAAATGGCAGCGTGCAGCCGATTGTGGGCTGTAATCTGCTCCGCGCCCGCCCACTCCCGCTCCCAACCGGCCCGCCTGTCGGGGAGAAAATTCTCCCCCTCGAGTTTACTTTTCTCTGAGTTGACATCAAGGCTTAACTAATCAAGCACCGTGAGTATCAATAGTAAATAGGCTTATTGAACACTACACCCAGCAGCGGGCCAGGTTGCCAGCATTCCTGCAACACCTACAGGCTCTTAGTATGAGCCTGCCTGAGTATGGGTACAGCCAAAGACTAACTTATAGAGGGATAACCCACCTTCCCACAGTAGTGGCATGGCTGCATTTTCTGTTTTAGAACCATAGAACCATAGAAAAGTTGCAGCACAGAAGGAGGCCATTCGGGCCATCTTGTCCATGCCAGCCTGAGGACCCAGGTGCCCTTTCTAATCCCACCTTCCTGCACCCAGCCCATAGCCCTGCAGCTTACAGCACTTTAGGTGCAGATCCAGGTACTTTTTAAAAGAGTTTAAAGTTTCTGCCTCTACCACCAACTTGGGCAGCGAATTCCAGACACCCACTACCCTCTGTGTAAAAAAGTGCTTCCTCATGTCCCCCCTGCACCTTCAGCCACTTATCTTGAATCTATGTCCCCTGGTTCTAGAATTCTCCATCAAGGGAAACAATTTTATCCTGTCCACTCTACCTATTCCCCTCATAATTTTGTACACCTCAATCAAGTCACCTCTCAGCCTTCTTTGTTCTAAGGAAAATAACCCCAATCTATCCAATCTCTCCTCGTAGCTACACTTTTCTTACCCTGGCAACATTCTTGTAAACCTCCTCTGCACTCTCTCCAGAGCTATTACGTCCTTCCTGTAATGTGGTGACCAGAACTGCACACAATACTCCAGTTGTGGCCTCACCTACTTGAACTGCTGCCTTCAGGGACCTGTGTACTTGTACGCCAAGATCTCTCACTTCATCTACCCCTCTTAGTATATTCCCATTTATTTTGTAATCCCTGTAACTGTTTGACCTCCCTAAATTAAAGTTTTTAAAATTGGCTGAAAGCACCTTCTTGTTGAGGTGCCCTCCTAGTTACTGAAAGGCCTCTGTTTAGCCCTCCAGCTAAAGGAGTCGGCCTGTTACCCTTACTTTGACAGAGAATCTGTTTTCATGCCGGTTAAGGGCTCACCCATGCGGAAATCTTAACTTTAATCAGTTTCTCCCTGTGGACGGGTTTCTGACCTTAAAACAAACTTCACTCCTATTTCTCACCTAGGAGGTGAAAATTCAGCCCATGATTACAAACTTCTTGGAAGTCACTCCGCCTACCTTGGACTTCACTCCCCTTGATCTGCACTTCCCAGCTGTCAGCCTTTGCTGCAGTATGAGAGTAAC
Organism: Cetorhinus maximus; assembly: GCF_964194155.1. NCBI lineage: Eukaryota > Metazoa > Chordata > Chondrichthyes > Lamniformes > Cetorhinidae > Cetorhinus > Cetorhinus maximus. Next base: position 45,191,542 of record NC_135879.1, on the reverse strand, counting down.
TTAGGCAGTTATACCTTGAACCTCTCATGAGGGAAAAAAAGGAGCAGCACTAACAACAACAGCAGCGCCAGCTGCCTTGTCCTCAGCCACACGCTGTTCCACACAAAAAAAGAGGATGGGCACAAGAGATCAAACTTGAAGGAGAAGAAACACCCAGATGTGCCTAAATATCTAGAGGAAAAGGATTTTCTCCCTGAACACGTATGAGCACCAGTGTATAGGAGACTCAGGCTTTCATTGCAGATTGTTGCCGACATCGCCAGCCTCTTGGAACAAGGTCTCCTTCCCAGTGGACCGGGTGAAGAAGGAGGAGGAGGCCAGGAGAGTTGACATTTATGTGTTTATTTATTCTTTCACAGATTATGCGCATCGCTGGCTAGGCCAAGCATTTATTGCCCATCCCTATTTGCCCTTGAGAAGGTGGTGGTGAGCCACCTTCTTGAACCACTGTAGTCCATGTGGTGTAGATACACCCACAGTGCTGTTGGGAAGAGAGTTCCAGGATTTTGACCCAGTGACAGTGAAGGAACAGCGATATATTTCCAAGTCAGGATGGTGAGTGGCTTGGAGGGGAAATTCCAGGTGATGGTGTTCCCATCTATCTGCTGCACTTGTCCTTCTAGCTGGTAGAGGTCGTGGGTTTGGAAGGTGCTGTCAAAGGAGCCTTGGTGAGTTCCTACAGTGCATCTTGTAAATGGTACACACTGCTGCTACTGTGTGTCAGTGAAGGGATTGAATGTTTAATGTGGTGGATGGGGTGCCAATCAAGCAGGCTGCTTTGTCCTGGATGATGTCAAGCTTCTTGAATGTTGCGGGAGCTTCACTCATCCACATCAGTGGAGAGTATTCTATCGCACTCCTGACTTGTGCCTTGTAGATGGTGGGCAGGCTTTGGGGAGTTAGAAGTTGAGTTACTTACCGCAGAATTCCCAGCCTCTGATCTGCACTTTTAGCCACAATATTCATATGGCTAGTCCAGTTCAGTTTCTAGTCAATGATAACCCCAAGTTGGCAATGGGGGATTTAGTGATGGTAATGCCATTGAATGTCAAAGGAAAATGGTTAGATTCTCTCTTGTTGGAAATGGTCATTGCTTGGCACTTGTGTGGCATGAATGCTACTCGCCACTTGTCAACCCAAGTCTGGATACTGTCCAGGTCTTGCTGTATATGAACACAGACTGCTCCGCTATCTGAAAGGTCACAAATGCTGTTGAACATTGTGCAATCATCAGCGAACATCTCCATTTCTGACCTTATAATAGAGGGAAGGTCATTGAAGAAGCAGCTGAAGATGGTTGAGCCTGAGGAACACCTGCAGCAGTGTCTCAGCTCGGAGATAATTGACCTCCAATAACCACAATTCCTTTTTACTAGGTATGATTCCAATCAGTGGTGAGTTTTCCCCCTGATTCCCATTGATTACAGTTTTGCTAGGGCTCCTTTGTGCCACACTCGGCCAAATGTGGCCTTGATGTCAAAGGCAGTCACTCACACCTCACCTCTTGAGTTCAGCTCTTTTGCCCATATTTGGATCAAAGCTACAATGAGGTCAGGAGCTGAGTGGCCCTGGCGGAACCCAAACTGAGCATCAGTGAGCAGGTTCCTGAGTAAGTGTGCTTGATAACACCGTCGATGACATCTTCTATCACTTTGCTGATGATCGAGAGTAGGCTGATAGGGTGGTAACTGTCCGGGTTGTATTTGTCCTGCTATTTTTTGTCTGGGCAGACACAGTTGGACAATTTTCAATATTGCAGGGTAGATGTAGTGTTGTAGCTGAACTAGCTTGGCTAGGGGTACTTCTAGTTCAGGAGCACATCTTCAGTATTATTGCTGGAATGTTCACAGGGCTCATAGCCTTTGCAGTATCCAGTGCCTCAGTCATTTCTTGATATCACGGGGAGTGAATTGGATGGGCTGAAGACTAGCTTCTGTGATGCTGGGGACCTCAGGAGGAGGCAGAGATGGATCATCCACTCGGCATTTCTGGCTGAAGATTGTTGCCAATGCTTCAATCCTTCCAGTGACCTTCAAGGTGGCTATCAGTGGATGTTCCCTGACTGCCCCCTGCCCTCTGGTTTTCAGCCTCTCCCTGGAATTATGTGCTCTTCTCCCGTGTAAAGGGTGAAAGCAGAGAAATGGGAATGTGAGAAGTGGATTCCATGGAGAGGAAGGAAGGATAACATTTGTGGAAGGTGACTTGTGAGGCACAAAGATGAGAATGACTGTGAGTGATGGCTGTTCAGATGGTGTTGTGAGAGAGGAATAAATGGAACGGTAAGTTATGTTGGTCTGAGGTGTATTTTACAGGAGAAGGCTCGGGATGTCAGAATACGGGGTTGGCACCAGAAAGTGTTATACCACTGAGCTGTCCTGCCCTCCTGAGGTCTTTGAACCTCTTGGGGCACTAGGTCCAGGTGTGAGTGACCAAATGCCTGCAGCTCACTCCCTCAATTAATTCCTCTGGGGAGGAAGACCCGCCTTAGAAAGCTGCTGGCTAATCTGATTGGGTGGCAGCTCTGTAGTCCCAGTAGCACCAGGTTTGAGTGGTAGCCACTGCTGAGGCTACAGTATAGGCAGTTCCCAAAGAAGAGGAGTTTATCGAGGCCAGACTGGATTTAAGCCTGGAGTATAGTCTAGCCTAGCTGGCAAGCCCCAATGAGGGGGAGGGAGTGAGGGAGATGGTGGGGCCTGGTTTGAGAGGCTGGAGGTGAGGGTAAAAGGGGGTATATTACCTTGGGGCGGGATGACTTAGGTGAGCACAGGGAACCTCCCAAATGAGGATCCCCCCTTGTCTGACTCCAGCTCGGCCTGTAAAATTAGCCAGGCTACCCATTTGGCCTAGGTCACCCTCTGTCATGGGTAAAATAGCGGCAAATAGCAAGAGGCACTTAAGCGGCCATTAATTGACTACTTAAGGTCCTCAATAGGCCCAATGGTCAGTGGGCTGCACAGACCTCCAAAGCCCTCCATAAAATGGGAGACAGGGCAGGGCTAATCAGGATGGTGGCTGTCAGGCCACACACTGTATTTTACGAGCCACCCACCTTCAAACACACCGACGGAAGGCCGTAAAATCAAGCCCTATATCTCCAGCACTTGCCTGGAAGGAGCCAGTCACATAAAGGTAAAGCACCACAGTCACCTTGACCACCACAAGCAATGTGGTTCTTGCCTTGCTTTGAGGTTGTAGTTGTAGTTGCAGTAATTGGCAGATTTCAGTCATGATTTCTTTTGTGAAGCAGATTTTAAGCATTGATCATCACTAAAATTCATGTAGCAATGACTCAATAAAGTTCCTGAAAATATATGGCCTCCTGCTGAGTGCACTTCTCCCCTTGCTCCACCTCCCTCTTCTAAAAGATTGATCTGCTCTGCGTTGCCTCTCTTTATTGTCCCAGTCATCATTCCAACAAGAAGGTCTACCAGGCCGCCCTGGTCAGTGGGGTGTTTTTCAAGCTGCAAAAATGAACAAAAAAGTACTTCAGAACCAGCTATACAGCACCTTGTGTGGGAGACCTCGTGGCACAGTGAGTAGCACCTCTGCCTCTGAGTCAGAAGCTTTGGGTTCAGTCCCTTTCCAGGAATTATTGGCCACAGAAACAACATACATGATACAGCCAAACAGGCTGATGATCAATCTGCTAATCCTCCAACACACCTATGGCAAGTGGTAAGAACAGGACTGATTCCTGTTCAGCCATGCTTCATGCAGAGTGCTGTCCTCAAGTTATGACCGCTTGTCTGTCTCTCTTTCTCTGAAACAGAGAGAGATGCCCATGGTCTCTTGTCTACAACAGCCAATGATGGGTGGATGAGACAACTCCATGTAGAGCATTCAAATTTTTGTCAAGTGTAGGAAAATTTCCAAAAGGCATACCAGCAGCCAAGAGAAACAGCCCAGGGACAAACTTGTAGATAGCTCACGATCCCTTTAAATAGCACTGATCTAGGGGTGGGTGAGCAGAGTATTTCCTGCCATTTACCATTCTGTTCAGCTGTGCAAGGTTAAGACAGAGTGCAGGGTGCAACATGGCAATCAAAAATGAAAGCACAAAAGTCAAATTAGCATTGAGCACTAATTTATGTCCTGATTTATTTGCTCTATACCCTGCTGGAACTCTTTAGGTATGCGCATGCATCCTTTACCAGGATGGTGTCCATCACACATTCCATCAGTTGTGTGCATGTTTTTTTGGATGCCATTTTCGAGCATTTGGAGGCCACTGTGCTCCGAAAGATCAGGCGCCATACAGCCTGTTTCTCGCTCAATATTGCCAGGTAGTTTCAACTGCCTCTTTTAATGTGGACAAGGCGAGGATCAGACAACAGTTAATTTATTGAGATGGAACCAAAATGCATAGCTAAAATAAGAAAATCTTACTTTAACATCTAGACTTTTTGGTGAGTTAAATGATGATTTGCTGGTTTGCTGATAGCAGTCCACTTCATAATGAGGTCACATTCAAACCAGCTGTGCTAAAAATATAATGGCCACGTGAAGAATGTAGGTCACTCACACCACAGATGTCTCAGCTCTTACACTGCTCTTATTCCAGGAGCACTGTTATTCTTTCAGAATCTTAGTGAAATTTAAGGAAATGTTCACCAAAAATAATCAATGAATTTGTGGACGAGTAGCTTTATTACTGATTTTTTGAAAGGAATGATATGTGTAATTCATCATGAAGGGTCTTCTCTTACTTGGAAGTATTATTTGTGAAATTGATATTTTTTGCCAGAGTATTATTTTGAATGTTGCGCACAGATCTGGCCACATCAGCTAAATGTAGGGCAGCAATTGTCAAGGTTTCTTTTATATATTCATTTGAGAATGCTGTGTAAATATTACAATTAAGTAGCTGATTAGAGATGAACCGGAAAAGAAAGTCAATCTGCAAGCTCTAGGCAGTAAGCACAGATTGAATTGCTGAATGAAGAATTGGTTCAATGAGAACTCCTTTATCACTCGATGCTGGATTTGGACAATTGGGGATTAATCAGGGAAAGGCAGCATGGATTTTTCTCACATCATGGGCAAAGGAGCTGAACTCAAGAGGTGGAGTTTTTTCTCAATTCACATTTGCTTCTTTTGCAAATCACTTTAAATCTGTTCCCCTTCATTCTTGATCTTTTTATGAGCAGGAGCTGCTTCTCCCTGCTAACACTGTCAAGCCCCCCTCATGATTTTGAACACCTCTATCAAATCTCCTCTTAGCCTCCTTCTGTCCAAGGAGAGCAGCCCCAGCCTCTCCAATCTATCTTCGTAACTGAAATTTCTCATCCCTGGAACCATTCTTGTGAACCTCTTCTGCACTCTCTCTAATTTATGCACATCCTTCCTATAATGGGGCACCCAGAACTGTACACAATACTCCAGCCGAGATCTAACAAGTGTCTTATATAAATTCAGCATAACCTCCTTGTCCTTGTACTCTATGCCCCTATTAATAAAGGCCAGGATACTATCTACTTTATTAACTGCTCTCTCCACCTGTCCTGCCACCTTCGATGATCTATGCACATATACATCAAGGCCTGTCTGCTCTTGCACCCATTTCAAAATTTCACCTATTATTTTATATTGTCTGTCCATGCGCTTCCAACCAAAATGCATCACCTCAACCTTTTCTGCATCGAACTTCATCTGCCACCTATTTGTCCACTCCACCAACTTGTCTGTGTCCTTTTGAAGTTCTGCACTGTCCTCCTCACAGTTTACTTCAATAAGCTTCGCATCATCCCACATTTTAACTTTTCACTTTCCACAAGTCCACAAGTAAACTTTAGCCAAAAGTTTTTTTTTTAATCCCAATTCTGGATGCACAATCTTAAATTGAAATACACTCAACAATCACATTCAAACTTTCATATTTCTATGCAACTTAGAAATATTGATCCCTGTATTGAGTTATAAACTCAAAGTGCCAAGTTTTTATGCTATTCCCGGGTCTAGGAGACTAGGAAGAAATGAAATTTTCACCGGTTCAAAATCAAAAACGTTGTTCAAGATTTTCACCAG